>NC_043704.1:83507955-83545902 GCF_006229205.1 Suricata suricatta | reverse complement strand
CTGGGCTAGGCCGCGACGGAGACGGGCGCGGGGCCCGTGCCGGACAGCCCCGCACTGCCCTCGAGCCCGGGACGCCGCGCCGGCCCCGGCCAGAGGCGGCTGCTTCCTGCCCGCGCTTCTGATTTCCTCCCTTCTCGCCGCTCCTGGGCGCCGCGGCCGCCAGCGGGGTCCGGAGCGGCTTCCGCGTCCCCCCGAGGAAACAGGACGAGGGTACGGAAATAGACTCTTGGGGAGAGCCGAGAGGCTTGTCTTTCCTGCCCTTAACAATTTGGGACACGTTTGAGCGAAGGGGAGGGGAAGGACTTAATCTTCAGCCCCATCGTGTCACTGTTTGCGGTTGGGGTGTCACGATTCAGCATTGGCGTTGGTTATCGAGGAGGGTACCGTATATCCTGTAACCACTCGTCTCGAAAGAAATTTCCTCAAGGCCTGGGTGAGGGAAAGAAAAGATTCCAGCACCCCTCTACTTTCGGAAAAGATATAAACGAAAGTTGAGAAGAACTGTTTTCTGTCTTCCCCTGCCCTCACCCCACCTCAAGTCAAACTTTGGGAATGTGAACCTTACTTTTTTCCATTCCTAAGGCGGCTTGAACGAGACAGGTTGGGAACCAGTGGTTAACTTTGCAGTTTTACTGCAACATCTGGAGAAAAAAATATCTTAGAAAAGGGTGATTTAAGGCATATAAAAAGCGCCACCTTTCTCAGAATTAATTCAGAGAGAAAAATCTTTCCTGCCTCCTGGCAATGGCAACTACAGCCCCGAAAATACAGCGCTGAGGCAGTAGTGACAATGAGGACAGAAATTGGTCCTGGCTGAAGAAGCCTAATCTCTCTGTGGCGAGGTCTTTTGCTGGTTGCTGCTTAATTTCTAAATCTCATTAATTAATGCTTCCACGATTCAGTGTCTTCATTTACTAATTCAAAAGGCAATGCAGCAAAAACGATTTTTGTGGCACTGTAAAGATTTCTGTGGGACTAAAGCATTGATACCTCTTTTTCCTGCTCTAGGACAGTACTTGAATGTTAAATCTGTTTTCAGAGCCAGCTTTCTGTTAATTCATTTTGCAAAAGGCATCATGAAATATATTATCAGAAAAATATCTTATAAATAAACTGGAACTGCCAGCCACTCAAGTGTTGGCTTCCTAATTTTAGCTAATTGTAAATTGAGGTAGTCCATATATAGACCTTATTAGGAAACTAAGCTAATGATGTCATTATAATACGGTATTGTAATACCCTGGCTTTGTTGCAGTAAGCCACAGCACAGCTTGACTCTGGAAGTTAATTATTACAGGTCTGATCTCATGCTTTTGATTTGCCAGTCTTCATATTTAGAAGGTTTACTTAGCCACGCTGTTTGGGTTAAGTGGTTTTCTTAAAGCTTTCCTAATAGATTAAGACATGGTGCCTAAGTGTTAGGTATTTCTGTTAACCTGAATAAAGTCTTGGTTGTATAACCACTCTCATCTTTGAGACGGGCAATCTGGTAATGTTTTTTTTAAAATGGCTTCAAAGGAACACAACTAAAAGGAAGGGCAGGAAGTTGTGTAGTTAATTTACTAGACAACTGCCTTACCTAAGGGTAGTTAACAAGTTGAACAAGTTGCTTTGCATAAAAAATGCTCTCTCTGACATCTAATTGCACACCTCACTGGTTTTTACTTTTAAGTTATCGTATCTTCTACGTATGTAATCAGATCTGTGCCAGTGTAGGACTTTGTATCTCTGATTAAGTGTGTAGAGTCACTTAAATTATACATTATGGGTAGTGGATACAGAGAGTCATGAAAATATATTTTACTATCCCAGGCATAAACAGCTATTTTAGTTACTATACCAGGAATTAGTCAACTCAAAGTCTAGTTTAGATTATACTTTCATTCGCTCAATGGATTGAATGTCTTTTAGCAGTAGGTTCACTTTAAAAATTCACATAAATGGGACAGACTTGGGGAAATTAATAAGCATATCACAAGGAAAGGTGTTTTTTTGAGTTATAAACACTTAATTCATTATATGAATCCTGATTTTAACAATTTATGTTGTCTTGCCAGAAGTTTCTTGTCATTGCATTACAAAATAATTCCTATGCTCTAGTAATTTCTAACTTAAGAAATCTTTGACTCTTTATCTCCACAAAATATGTTCACTACTTGACAATGAGAAAACTCAGAAGTTGATGTTTTCCCTTGGAGAAGTAGATGAAAAGAAAAAAAATGGCCTATCTCTTTTTTTTTCCTTATGTTCTTTTTTTGGCTCACAGTGCTAAAGTTATTTTACACAAAGATAATTCTAAGCAAAATTTCTTATTATGTTTTTCTGATACAATTTTTATTATAGTGTACTCATTCCTAACAGCGTATTTTGTGTATTAACCCCTTAGAAATGACAGCACCTTGATTACAATACTGAAAATGGCATTAGTACTCACTGTATTCTAATATTTGGATTTGGGTGGTAGCCAGTAACCACATAGGCTATTAAAATTAAAATCCAATTAATTAAAATAAAAATTCACCTGCTTATTAGCTCCCATATTGGACAGTTCAGAGTGGAACATTCTCATTATCATAGAAAATTCTATTAGGCAACTAACTTTAGATTTAAGTGAAAGTCTTTGCTAATGTGTATTTTAGTTGACATGTAATATTTCTTTACAGAACAGTGCAATGCTATGTTTTTAAAGCACTTACTGTGTGCAGACATTATAATATGCTGAATATTGGGGATGCAAATGTAGGTCTTCTTCATCTCTGTATGTTCAGTGTCTCACTGTACTTGACATCAAGTAGATAGACGTTGGGTACATGTCAGCTGAGTAACGAATAAGTAAGGAAAGAATGAGTCCATTGTATTGCTTCTGTGTTTTGAGATAAAATGACAAAATTCAAGATTGACCACTCGAGAAGAAAGCCAGAAAACTACTGTAATTTTACAAAAATCCAACTTAATCTTGTCATGCCAGAATACTACTTACGATGTTCTGCCTTCAGATTTTGGCAGTAGTGAAAGGGCTGTTGAGATTGTCTTCTGATAGCCTGAGAAAAATGGGAAGCTGAACTAAACTCTTTCAACTTCCTGTTCTCTCACACATACCAAACTTGTTTGTACCTATATTTAATTCTTCCCTTTCCACCTGTCACAAAGAAAGGTGTGACTGTCCTTTCCAAGCTAACTGGTCCACTTGTGCTCTAAATCCTGTTTTTTGATCTTGCTCTCCACACTCACTATCCATTATCTGTACTGTTTTTAGTCTTACTCTTTTCCTTTAACCTGTAAACATGTTCAAGTCTCCCTGTACTATTTTACTTTGTCCTGTATTTGTGACTGTCAAATTATTTTCAATTTTCTAAAAAATAGACCTATATAATTGTGCTGTCCAGTATATGTGAAATGTGACTAGAATTGAGATATTCTTAAGTACAAAATACAGAATTTTGAAAATAGTAAAAAGAAAAATGTAAAATGTTCCAACTTTTATGTTGGTTACATGTTGAAATAATGGTAATTTTTATATATTGGGTGAAGTAAAATATATTATTTTAATTAATTTTACCTGTTACTTATTTTTCTGATGTGGTTACTAGAAGTTTTAAACTTGTATATATTAGTGTTGCTGTATAACATGAAAAGTGTATTTGTGTTTCTGCGTAGCACACGATATAAGCCTAGAGATCTCACTCGCTAGACTGTAAATATCTTAGGATAGGGGCATATCTTATTCATCTTTATATCTCTTGTACTCAAGACGGCAGCTGACCCATTCATAGTAGGTATTCACCAACCAAATGTTGGTTGAATAAATGAATGATTATCAGGTTTATTTCAGCACCAGTTTAGAAGTAGCTGTATTCTTTGCCTTTCTCTCGAGAGTAGAAAAGGAGGCACAGTCCTATGGTAGTATCATTTTGGCATGGCCAAGTAAGTTTTAACCTAGGTTTGAGAACCTAGATCTTTGAATATTTGCTTCATTTATCTCTATGTTTAGACATACATTCTTAGATACCCAGTTTTTCATTTGATTCCCGAGGTCAAGCATTAGAGGAATACGAAATATCCCAGCAGCACTGAAGTAGGGACCTTGCTTAGATCCTGCAAAAGAACCTTATGATTGCCATTGTTGTCATTAAATATTCCTTCAATCCCTGCAGTCTGTTTTCAACATACCAGCCAGAGTGATCTTCTTAAAATGCATGCAGATCAGTAATTGCTGTGTTTAAAACCTTGTAAGGACTTGCTTTCTTGCTCAGAGTAAAAGACAAAATCTCTGCTTGATCTGTAACCCTCTGCCCAACCTCCCCCCACTTTAGCCCCGCCCCTCCAACTGCTTCTCACATCCCATCACTTTTCCCTCACTGCTTTATCCACACTGGCTGGCTTGCAGTTTACCAGAAGGGTCAGGAATACTTCTATCTCAAGATCATTGCCCTGGCTACTACCTCTTCTAGGGATGTCAATCCCCCACACCCCATCAGCTGATTCACTTACTCCCTTCAAGTCTTTATTCAGTTGTTACTTATCAGTGAGGCCATTTCTGGATGTAGAATATAGAACTGTAAACCTTCCCAATTCTTCCCGCCCTGCCAGAATACTTCCCAGTACTATTCCCCAGCCCTGCTTTTTATTTCTCTAAGCACTTAACACTATTTAACATACTCTCAAATTTACTTATTTGTCTCATTTATCTCATGAAAGCAAGGATTTTTGTCTACTTTTAGTTCTCCATGTAATAAAAATGTTCTCAGCTCTGTATCTACTTTTCGGTAACACTGTTTATTTCTTATTTAGTTATTTATTCACTTGGACATTTTCTGAACACCTAATCTGTGATAGCATGTCACTAGGCTCTCAAACTGCAAAATAAAGCAACCTTGTCCTACCTAGTCTTCTAGGAGTCTCTTCTTCCCAAATGGATATTTGGATTGTTGTCGTTTTTTCCTATTACAAAAATGTTGCAGTGATCACTCTTACTTATGTTCGTGTGTGTGTGTGTGTGTGTGTGTGTGTGTGTGTGTGTGTGTTATTGGAATACTTAGAAGTGGAATTGTTGGGTAATGGGGTGTGTACATTGTAACTCTTACATGTATTGCCAAATTATTTTCCAAAACATGAGAGTTCCTCTTTCCCTATATCTTGGTCAACACTTTGTACAGTCAGACCTGAAGAAATTTACCAATCTGATGGGTGTGAATTGTATTTTATTTTGTTCTAATTTGCATTTTCCTGATTGCTAGTGAGATTCAAGTGTCCTGTATTTCATTCATATGAATATATTGGTCATTTTTCTATTGGATAGTTTGTCTTTTTCTTATTAGCTCTTTCTATAATCTGTATTCTAATTTTTTGTTGTAAATATTTTCTTCTAGCTCACCCTCCCTTGTACATATTTAACTTTGTTAATGGTGTCTTTTTGATACAGAAATTTTTAATGTATTTGTAGGTAAATTTATTAGGACTAATGATTTTATTTATAATAAACAAGTTTATTACTTGTTTAGACATTCCTTTTGTTTACCAAGATCATAAAGCTGTTTTTCTACTGTTTTCTTCAAATTGTCTTAACATTTAGTTTTTCAACATTTAGGAATTGATTTTCATGTATGGAATAGAGAATTTATTTTCTCCCATATGGACTTATTTGTCCCAGTGCTTTTTTTTTGCATGAGCCATCTTTTCCCCCCACTAGTCAGTGTTGTTTGCCTTCTCTGTCATATACCAGCATTCTCTTTCACGCATCTTGTTTTCTTCCTAGGTTCTGCCTTCATTTTCATTCTTCTGTTGATCTGGTTCACCAATAATGTGCTTTTGTACTGTTTTTCATTTTAATTCCAGTGTAGTTAACATCCAGTGTTATATTAGTTTCAGGTGTACAATACAGTGATTGAGAGATTCTATACATTATTCAGTGCCGTCATTGTAAGTGTACTCTTAATCCCCTTTGCTTATTTCACCCATCCCTCCAACAGTTCCCCCTCTGGTAACCGTCAGTTCTCTAAAAGTCTGTTTCTTGGTTAGTCTTTTTTTTTCCTACCTTTTGCTTATTTGTTTTGTTTCTTAAATTCTACGTATAAATGAGATCATATGGTATTTGTCTTTCAGTGACTGGCTTATTTCACTTAGCATTATATGCGCTAATATACTTGTTGTGAGTGGCAAGATTCATTCTTTTTTATGGCAGAGCGATATTCCATATATACATCTTTTTATCCATTTATCTATCGAGAAAATGAGCTTCCATAATTTGGCTATTGTAAATAAAGCTGCTCTAACCATGAGAGTGCATGTATCTTTTTGAATTAGTATTTTTGGCGTAATTACCAGTAGTGTGATTACTGAATCATAGGATAGTTCCATTTTTAACTTTTTGAGGAACCGCCATATTGTTTTCCACAGTGGCTATACCAGTTTGCACTCCCACCAGCAGGAGATGAATGTTCCTACTTTTCCACATCTTCTCCTTTTGTTTCTTGTGTTTTTTATTTTAGCCATTCTGATAGGTGTGATGTAATATCTCATTGTACTTTTGATTTGTAATTCTTTCATGATGAATTATGTTGAGCATCTATATTTTGTCTTTGGAGAAGTGTCTACTCATGTCTTCTGCCCATTTTTTTAATTGGATCATTTGTTTTTGAATGTTGAGATGTATAAGTTCTTTATATATTTTGGATACTAACTCTTTATGGATATGTCGTTTGCAAATATCTTCTCCCATTCAGCAGGTTGTCTTTTAGTTTTGTCAGTTGTTTCCTCCACTGTGCAGAAGCTTTTTATTTTGATGTAGTCCCAATAGTTTATTTTTGCTTTTATTTCCCTTGCCTTCAGAGACATACCTGGAAAAAAGTTACTATGTCCAAAGTCAAAGAAATATACTGCCTGTGTTTTCCTCTCGAATTTTTATAGTTTCAGGTGTCACATTTAAGGTCCTTAATCCATTTTGACTTTATCTTTTTGTATGGTGTAAGCCAGTGGTTTCATTCTTTTGCATGTAGCCATCCGTTCTCAGAGCACCATTTGTTGAAGAGGCTGTCTTTTCCCTATTGCATATTCTTTCCTCCTTTGTCAAAGATTGACCATTTAAACGTGGGTTTATTTCTGGACTTTCTATTCCATTGATCAGTGGGCCTGTTTTTGTGCCAGTTTTGATTACTACGGCTTTGTAGTGTAACTTGAAGTCTGGAATTGTTATACCTCCAGATTTGTTTTTCTTTTTCTGGATTGTTTTGGCTATTTGGGATCCTCTGTGGTTCCATACATATATTAGGATTGCTTGTTCTAGTTATGTGAAAAATGTTGTTGGTATTCTGATGGGAATGCATTAAATCTGTAGATTTATATACAGCCTTTATTATGTTGAAGTATGTTGCTTCTGATCCTACTTTGTTGAGGGCTTTTATCATGAATGGATGTCATACTGTGTCAAATTCTTTTTCTGCATTTGTTGAAATGATCATATGTTTTTTATCTCTTTTATGATTGTGATGTATCACATTGATTGACTTGCAAATATTGAGCCACTCTGCATCTCAGGGATAAATCCCACTGATCATGATGAATGATTTTTTTTAATGTATCATTAGATTCAGTTTGCTTATATTTTGTTGAGGATTTTTGCATCTATGTTCATCAGAGATATGGCCTATAGTTTTCTTTTCTTCTTCTTCTTCTTCTTTTTTTTTTTTCCTGTATTTATCTGGTTTTGGTATCAGAGTAATACTGGCTTCATACAATGAATTAGGAAGTTTTCCATCCTCTTCTGCTTGTTGTCGGAATAGTTTGAGAAGAATGTGTATCATGTCTTCTTTAAAGTTTATTTATTTTTTTTTTTTTTGAGAGAGAGTAAAGGAGGGCAAGAGGATGCATGAAGAGGGGACAGACAGAGAGAAAAGACAGAGAATCCCAGGCAGGCTCTGTTGTCGGCGCAGAACTAGACAAGGGGCTCAGTCTCACAAACCGTGAGATCATGACCTGAGCCAAAACCAAAAGATGGATACTTAACTGACTGAGCCATCCAGGTGCCCTTTTATCTTTTTTAGGTGATTTTGTTCAGTAGAATTTACCTGTGAAGCCATCTGGTCCTGGACTTGTTTGTTGGGAGTTTTAGGATTGCTGATTCAATTTCATCACTGGTAATCAGTCTATTCAAATTTTTTGTTTCTTCCAGATTCAATTTTGGGAGGTTATATGTTTCTGTGAATTTATCTCTTTCTTCTAGGTTGTCCCAATTTGTTGGCATGTAAAATTTCATAATATTCTCTTAACAATCTTTTTTAGTTCTGTGGTGTCAGTTGTTATTTCTCCCCTTTCCTTTTTCTTACTGATTTTGAGTGTTCTTTCTTTCTCTCTCTCTTTCTCTTTGATGAGTCTGGCTAAAGGTTTATTAATTTTCTTGATATTGTCAAAGAACCAGCTCCTGGTTTTATTATCTGTTCTATTACTTTTTTAGTTTCTATTTCATTTATTGTATATAATCTTTATTATATCCTTCTACTAGTTTGGGGTTTCATTTGTTTTCCTTTTTCTGGATACTTTTGGTATAAGGTTAGGTGGTTTATTTGGGATTTTTCTTTTTTAGGTAGGCTAGTATTGCTATACACTTTACTGTTAGAACAGCTCTGCTGTATCCTAAAGATTTTGGACTGATGTGTTGTCATTTTCTTTGTCTCCATGTATTTTTTTATTTTGTCTTTGATTTCTTGGTTGACACATTTATTGTTTGGTAGCATTTATTTAACTGTGCTTTCCAGGTTTTTTTCTTGTGGTTGATTTCTAGTTTCATAGAATTTTGGTGAGAAAAGATGGTATGACTTTGATCTTTTTGAATTTGTTGAGACTTATTTTGTGGCCTGATATGTGATTATTGATTTTCTATTTAGATCATCTATTCATTAATGTAAGTGGAGTGTTATGCACTGTATTATTCTAAAGTCTTGATATCTGGCTGAGCAGAATCCCCAGTCCTTTTTTTCTTTCATAATTGCATTTATCTTTACTCTTCCATATGCTATTTATAATCGGTTTATCTACTTCTGTGGGGAATCTTTCTAGGATTTTGATTGGCTTTGCATTTAATTTGTTAAATTTCTTTTCATATTTTTCTCTTTGGTGAGGTAAATGCTATAGATTGTATTTTATGGTCTTCTAGCTACATCTATATATTGAGTATCACTATCTGCCTACAAATAATATAGGGATTTACGTTTTAACTCAAGTATTTCAGCTCTCACTTTTCGCATTACTATTACATAATAGTTGAGTTCTACTTTTTTTTTCCTTTTACCAGCTTTATTGAGATTTAACTCATCATACAATTTGCCCATGTAAAGTTTTAATTTTTTTATTATATTCATAGAATTGTGTAGCCCACACTACACTCCAATGTTAGAACATTTTTATAACCCCTACAAGAGATGATTTACCCATTAATTCTCACTTTTCATTCCTCCAAACCTATAACCCCCAGCCCTCATCAGTCACTAATCTATTTTCTGTCTCTATCGATTTGCCTACATGGACATTTCATATAAATAGCATCATACAGTATTTGGTATTGTGTGACTGTTTTCTTTCACCTGGCATAATGTTTTCAAAGTTCATCCATGTCATAGCACACATCAGTAGTTCATTCCTTCTTATTGTCAAATAATATTCCATTGGATGGATATACACATTTTTTTAATCTGTTCATTAGTTGGTGGAAATTTAGTTTGTTTCCACCTCTTGACTGTTAGAAATAACACTACTCTGACCACTAATAGAAAAGTCTTTGCCTCCATGTATATTTTCATTTCTCTTGGGTATATATCTAAGGAGTAGAATTACTGGATCACATGGTAACTCTATTTTTAACTTTGTGAGGAATTGCCAAACTATTTTCCAAAGTGGCTGCACCATTTTACATTCCCGCCCACAGTGCATAAGGGTTCCAGTGTCTTCATGTCCTTGTCAACTCTTGGTTTTGTCCTTTTAATTATAGCCATCATGGTGGGAATGATACCTCATTGTGGTTTTGATTTACATTTGGCTAATAACTAATGATTTCAAACATCGTTTCATGTCCCTGTTAACCATTTACATCTTTTCTGGAGAACTGCCTATTCAGATCATTTTGTCCATTAAATATATTTTGGAAGGGGCACCTGAGTGGCTCAGTCGATCATCTGACTCTTGACTTCAGCCCAGGTCATGATCCCAGAGTCATGAGATTGAGCCCCATAGTAGGCTCTACACTGAGTGGAGCCTACTTAAAATTCTTTCTGTGTCTGCCCCTCTCCCCCATTTGTGCACGCTCTCTCTCTCTCTCTCTCTCAAATAAAATAAAAATAATATAAAATACTCTTAATTGAGTTCTAAGAAGTTTTTTTTTTAATCCTGGATATAAGACTCTTAGATAGTATAATTTGCAAATTTTTTTCCTGTAATGTGTGTTCTAGTTCTTTTTAAACTCAAAACATTTTCTAACTTTTTAGCAGTTACTCATTTTTATTTTCTACTAAGATTTAGTGATTTCTTTTACTCACCATTATTTTTTGCATACCACCTCCTCCCTTTGGATTTACTTTTATTTTTAATGAAATACATTCTTTAGTTCATAGGGGTGATCTGTTTTAGTTTTTATGTATTATTTATTTCATAATTATTATTGAACACTTATTTAGGTAGGTACAGAATTCTAGATTAACACTTACTTTCACTCAGTATTGAAGATACTACTTTATCTACTTTATTCCATTGCTTCCTGACATTTATAGTTTCTGGTATAAAATGTGTTTTTAATCTAATTGCCCTTACTTTGTTGGTAATCTGTATTACATGGATTTTAGGATTATCTCTTTGTCCTTGATATTTTGTAATTTTATTGTGCTGTATCATATTTTTTCATATTTTTCCTACTCTGCACTTGTGTGTGCTTTCAGTCTGACGGCTTTTATTAATATGGTTCAGGAAATTTTTCAGCCACTTTTTTCTTTAAATACTGCTTCTCAAAGAGTAAAATCATTCATTTGTAGTAACATGCATGGAACTGGAGGTTATTATGCTAAGTGAAATAAGTCAGTCAGAGAAAGACAGGTATCATATGTTTTCACTCATGTTGAGAAACTTAGCAGAAGACCATAGGGGAAGGGAAGGGGGAAAGTGGTTACAGAGAGGGAGGGAGGCAAACCATAAGAGACTCTTAAATACAGAGAACAAACTGAGGGTTGATGAGGGGTGGGGAGAGGGGAAAGTGGGTGATGGACATGGAGGAGGGAACTTGTTGGGATGAGCACTGGGTGTTGTATGTAAGCCAATTTGACAATAAATTATATTAAAAATAAATAAATATTGCTTCTCAGCCCTTAATGTTTTCAGTCTAGAACTCTTGCTTGATACTAGTCTATCTTCTATGGCTTTTAACTTCTTTTTCATATTTCTCATGTATTTTCTCTCTGTGCTGTCCTTAGTGCTAGCTTCCAATTCACTAATTCTCACACTTGTGTCCAATCTAGAGTTCGTACTGCCTTCTGATTTTTAATTTAAATGACTTTTTTATTTCCAGATTTATTGGCCTTCTTTAACTTTCATCTTTTCTTGATGCATATTTGTGTGAGGTTTCTCATAATATTTTCTTTAAAAAAAGAGATGTTATTGTTATCTTTTTGGAGGTTTTATACATATTTAAAGGCGCACAGCTTTTTTCCAGCTTCCTTTCAATTGAACCTGACTCTAGGACCCAGATACAAAGGGGTGCTATTAATCCTTATCCTGCCAAAGGATTTGAACTTTAGACTGCCTGTTTATAGACAGAGTCCCAAAGGCTCAGCCTCTGATTACAGAAACAGTTATCATATTTAAGCTTAGCTAAGTCTTTTTTTTTTAATTTTTATATGTTTTTAGTTATTTTCGAGAGAGAGCACAAGTGGTGGAGGGGCAAAGAGAGAGAGGAGACAGAGAATTGGAAACAGGTTCCAAGCTCAGAGCTGTCAGCACGGAGCCTAACACGGGACTTAAACCCATGAACCTGGAGATTATGACCTAAGCCGAAATCAGATGCTTAACTGACTGAACCACTTGGGCACCCTAAATATTCTTAATTAAAGAAAAATAGGTGTTTTATACATTTTCGCTTTTGTGAAGAAAAGAGAAGAGCGCACAGTATAAACTTTTCCAAGGCCAATAACTAAATATGAGCAGCAAGACAAACCCAGAGAGTTTTTCTAGGGAGTTGAGGAGTGTAGAAGAGAATTAGCATAGCAGCAGCTTTCTCTGTATCTCTCTTTCCCAGTCCTGCTATCTTAAATCTGCTGAAGAGTGAGGCAAGACTAGGGAATGAGTTAGGGGAAAAAATGTCTAGGCAGCAGTGGTACTCTGGAAACGTGAGTCAGGAAAAGGAGAGAAGTGATGGAGAGTTCCTGTAGTTACTCAGCTATGTCCATTCTCAAGTTGACGCAATATTTTAGGTACCAGAAGAAGTTATAACTTGTTTGTACCTTAGTGTAGATCTCCTTTTGTAAATGGTATCTACTAAAGATGCAATATATATATATTTATTTGGAACAGCATGGCACATTTTTTTTTTACAGTTTTCATGCTTTTTATTTCCTTTTTGTTTTGAACCTTATGAAATCAGAAATTTATTTTGAAGTTTGACAAGTTTGTGGTGTTGAAATAGTTACTGGAAATGATGAAAAGAGATAGGATGGTTGTCCATTTTTATTAATAGTTCTTATTACACCTGTAGTGAAATTATGTCACATTTAACTCTGTATTCAGAAGGATGTGTTTGATAATTTTCTGAAGGGAAAAAAAGTGAGTCATTTAATGAGTTACTCCTATTTCAGTTAAAATTTTACTCATTTTACTTGATATTTTGTTCCTTTTTTTGTGTGCTTATTAAGAGGCCTTATTTTTTTCTCAATGAAGTTTTGTATAGAATAGAGGCCCTTGGGGCGCCTGGGTGGCTCAGTTGGTTGGACGTCCAACTTCAGCTCAGGTCATGATCTCACACCTCATGAGTGCAAGACCCGTGTCGGGCTCCGTGCTGACAGCTCAGAGCCTGAAGCCTGCTTTGGATTCTGTGTCTTCCTCTCTCTCTCTGCTCCTCCCTTGATCATTCTCTTTCTCTCTCTCCCCCTCTCTATCTCAAAAATAAACATTAAAAAAAATTTTTTAGGAAAGAAAAAAAACCCCTAGACACCCTGACTTCTTCTTTTGATATTTCCACAGTTCCAAGCATACTACCTAGTATATGGCCAATTCTCATCACATTTATATTTTAATATATGTGCTGCCAAAGCAAGCCCAATGCTATAATATTTATAAGTTGAATTTTTAAAAATTATAGGATAATTTAATAAAGGACATGCTAAGTAGTTTGATATTTCAGAATCTTAAGATACTTTTACTCAAATTTGGTATAGTGCCTCACATAGTATCAAACACATCTTTTTCAATAGATACTTGTGTTATATATTAGTATTCTAAGAATTTGCTTTGAAGAGTCCTTTGCAGTGAGTGCAATTGGCAGTGAAGCTTACATAGTTGTAGTCAGTTCCTCTTAACCATATGTTACTTAGGAAATTGTTTTTTCACTCTTATATCTCCTGAGCTACAAAAGGAATATAGATATACTTGCTTATCTCAGTTCTCCACTGTGGTCTTTAATATACACATTTGAAAAAATGCTAACGAAGGTGTGTGTAAGGGTGGACTTGATTCTTTACTCTTGGAAGACAGGCAAGTGGTTCTCTAATGTGTGTTTTCTTATTGAAATTTAAATGTGCAATTTAAATGTGAAGGCACAGGTCTCTAATTTAGATATGCAGGAGACTCCTCCCCCAACGCCCTTTGTGGCTCCAATTCTTTATGCCGCTTTAAATGAAATTGGTACAGGCCTATATGTCAGTGTTGCCAACCTTTTTTCCAGCATATATTTGCAGAATTTGGGGAGAAAACTTAGGTATTAATTAGGGGACAGTGAAAGTCAAAATTCTTTTTTTTTTTTAATTAAAAAAAATTTTTTTTAATGTTTCTATTTTTGAGAGAGAGAGAAAATGAGCTGGGGAGGGACAGAGGGAGAGGGAGACACAGGATCCAAAGCAGGCTTCAGGCTCTGAGCTGTCAGCATAGAGACCAGTGTGCAGCTTGAGCTCATGAACCACAAGATCATGACCTGAGCTGAAGTAGGACCCTTAACGGACTGAGTCACCCAGGTGCCCCTGAAAGTCAAAATTCTTAAGTAATCAGATATGCTTTTAACAATCTTTATACTGTCTCCTATACTGTGAGTTTCCTAATGATGATGTTTCCCATAGACTGAGATAAAGTTTTCAGTTATGTATGCAAAGTAAGAAAAACTAGGTCAATATAATGTGTGTGTGTGTGTGCGTGCGTGTGTGCACGCACGCTTCCATTTGTAGATGTAACTTGTTTTTAAGGACTATTCTTTTTAACTTTTAAAACATAAACTTTTTATCTTAGAATAGTTTCAGATTTACAGAAAAGTTGGAAAGAATTCCTGTACATTACCTTCACCCAGTTTCTCTTATTGTTAACACTTTACTAGGCTAAACTTGTGTGAACTGATATTGATACATTGTTAAACTCCATACTTTATTCAGATGATAGTTTTTCACCAGTATTCTTTCTTCTGCTTCAAAACTCCATCTGGGATGACACATCACATTTAGTAATTCCTTGATCCTTCAATAATTTTGTCTTTCTCATAACGATTTTTCTCCCTCTTTACTAGATTCTTCATTTCAAACCTAAAGATATGATTTTCTTACACTAAAAATATATGTATTTTATTTGATTCAGCTGTAATCACTATCCCCACCTTACCACTCTCCTCCTAACCCCCATTCAATCAATCCATTGTAGCCTTTTAAATTTTATTCAGGCTGTGTTGATAAAAGCCACCAGTGATTTCCTAATTATTAAATTCAGTACTCTTTTTTTCAGTTCTCATCTTTCTCTACAGCATATGAAATAATACCTTTTTGCAACTCCTTCCTGTGTTTCTGCCACATCTCTTCTCTGTTTTCCTTCTCTCTGGTGTTTTTTGTCCTTTGTTTATTCCTTCTCCCCACATGTATCTTAAATGATAGTCTTGTGAATTCTAGATCAAGAATCTCTTGCCTTTTATTCTCTTCTTCCATTGTGCACTCATAACAAGCAGTCTCATACATTCTTTGATTTGAACTATCATCTTTATGCTTCCTAGGTTCCTATCCCAAGAAGTCCAACCCTCTTTCCTAACATCTAAACAAAAAAATCCAGTTGCTTTCTAGATATCTATGCTGAGTGTCCCACATTGAAATAAAATAACTGTAGTTTGATCTTAAATATATGAGTGGAAATAGGAAATTAGGTGGTACCTAAGGTAAATAAGGCCTAAAGCACTAAGGTTTATCAACTCCAAGTGGACAGGGACTAAGTCATCTATTTCTTTATATCACCACTGGTCCTTAGCTTAATACAAAGCACATAGAAAATACTCAGTAAATACTCTTTGACTGCTAAAGTAAATTCTTTTCATTACATGTAAAAGTCAATTGCAGATCAGCAGTACAATTTTAATAGTCATTATGCAGGGTAAATGAACTACTTGCTTCCTGGAAGAACTGAAAATAGGTGAAAATAGTCTTCTGTGTCTTTTAAAAATACATTTTTTAGAATTATGTCAGTTTGATCCAGTGTTGCTAAATAATAATTTCTCTGCTTAAGGTTTACTTTTCAGTTTTTTGCACCAGTAGTTTAGGATTTGCTGGGTCCTGTTTGCTTAACCTTGTATAGACATGTTTTATTTTCTTCTGAAGTTTGTTTTTTTAGGTTCCCAGCATGTAAAATTTATAAGACAGTTATCATTTTTCCACCCTGCTGTTTTTTACTTTTTGTTTCAGTTCTTCTCTAAATAACTAGATAGGATTCACTTAGCATCCCTATTCTTTTTTTTTTAATAATTTCTTTTTTAAATTTTTTTTTATTTTTTTTAATGTTTTATTTATTTTTGAGACAGAGCATGAGAGGGGGAGGGGCAGAGAGAGAAGGAGACACAGAACCGGAAGCAGGCTCCAGACTCTGAGCTAGCTCTCAGCACAGAGCCTGACGCAGGGCTCGAACCCACGAATGTGAGATCTGACCTGAGCCGAAGCCGGAGGCTTAACTGACTGAGCCACCCAGGCGCCCCAGCATCCCTATTCTTTAACTTCAATATATTTTTATGTTTTTAAAATAATTTTTTACCTAATACATTCGCTTGTTAAAATCTGTACTTGAAAATATTTGTTGTGGTTTCCCGGTTTCAATTTTTCATGGTAAAAGCAGCAGTTTCTTACTTGAGGGCTTCTGTTATAGACCCGACAGTGAATACTTGTAACTTATATTTTGGTTCTCTGGGTATCTAGTTGCTTTTCAACACTGTCATACACTAACAAATATTTTATAAATGCTTTGACCCTTTTTATCTGGTGATAAAATTTAAATATATAACCTGCCTACACTAATAACTTCCTTAAAAAATCGTCAAAACTCAAGTTGTTACATGAAGAATAAAGAAGTACAATTAAGTCATTTCTATTTCAGAAGGTAAATGTGTAGTCATAACTTCAATGGACATAAAAATCAGATGTTACAATCATTGTGAATCTATGGCCACTAATGCAGAATGCTGAAGGTATAGTATATACTTCCAAGGCATACCTTGGAGATATTGTGGGTTCAGTTCCAGAGCGCTGCTTGCAATAAAGTGAGCATCACAACAAAGCAAGTCAGATGAATTTTTTGGCTTCCTGGTGCATATAAAATTTATGTTTATACTATATTGTATCGTATTAAGTGTGCAACATTATTAGGTCTAAAAAAATCAATGTACATATCTCAGTTTAAAAACACTTTATTGCTAAAAAATGCTAACTGTAATAGCTTTCAGCAAGTCATAATCTTTTGCTGGTGGAGGGTCTTGCCTGGATATTGATGCTGCTGACTGATCAGTCAGCAGTGACGGTTACTAAAAATTAGGGTGGCTTTGCCAGTTTCTTAAAATAAGACACTAATGAACTTTGCTCCATCAGTTGACTATTTCATGAAGGTATAGTTTCTTTGTAGCATCACATGATGCTGACGTGACAGCATGACGTTTTACTTGTACTAGAACTTCTTTCAAAATTGGAGTCAATCCTCTCAAACTGTGACACTCCTTTTTCAACTAAGTTTATGTAATATCTAAATCCTTTGTTGTCATTTCAACAATCTTCACAGCATCTTCACTAGGAGGAGATTCTCTTTAAAGAAACCACTTTCTTTGCTCATTAATAAGAAGCAACTCCTCATCCATTAGAGTCTTATGAGATTGCAGCAATCCAGTCACATCTTCAGGCTTCACTTTCTAATTCTATCTAGTTCTCTTGCTATTTCCACCTTGTCTGCAGTTATTTTCTACACTGAAGTCTTAAACCCCTCAAAGTCATCCTGGAGGGTTGGAATCAGCGTCTTCCAAACTCCTGCAAATACTGAGATTTTGACCTCTTTCCATGGATCACAGATGTTCTTAATGGTATCCAGAGTAGTGAATTCTTTCCAGAAGGTTTTCAGTTTACTTTTCTCAGATGCACCAGAGGCATCACTTTCCATGTCAGCAATAGCTTTATGAAATGTATTTCTTTTCCTTTTTTTTTTTCACTGACTTAAGTTTTTATTTAAATTCTAGTTAGTTAATATATATGGTAAAATTGGTTTCAGGTATAGAATTTAGTGATTCTTCACTTACATATAACACCAAGTGCTCATCATGACAAGTGCCCTCCTTAATGCCCACCACCCATTTAGCCCAACCCTTGTCCACTCTCCATCAACCCTGTTTGTTCTCTATAGTTAAGAGTCTTATGGCTTGTTTTCCTCTCTTTTATTCCCTCTTCCCTGTGGTCATCCATTTTGTTTTTTGAATTCCATATATGAATGAAATCATGTGGTATTTGTCTTTCTCTGACTTATTTTGCTTATACTCTACCTCCGTCCACATCATTGCAATAGCACACTTCCATTCTTTTTGATGGCTGAGTAGTACTCCATTGTATACATATACCACATCATCTTATCCATTCCTGCATCAGTCGAAGGACTCTTTCTATAGTTTGGTTGTTTGTTGATAGTGATGCTGTAAACATCAGGGTGCATGTGCCCTACTGAATCAGTATTTTCGTATCCTTTGGGTAAGTACCTAGTGGTGTAATTGCTGGGTCATAGGGTCGTCCCACTTTTAACTTTTTGAGTAATGTGTGTCCTGTTTTCTAGAGTGTCCTACCAACAGTGTAATAGGGTTCCCCTTTTTCCACATCCTCACCAGCACCTGTTGTTTCCTGTGTTATTAATTTTAGCCATTCTGAGAGGTGTAAGGTGGTATCTCATTGTGGTTTTGATTTGTATTTCCCTGATAAGTGACATTGAGCATCTTTTTATGTGTCTTTTGGCTATCTTGATGTCTTCTTTGGAAAAATGTCTGTTCATGTCTTCTGCCCATTTCTTAACTGGATTATTTATTTTGGAGGTGTTGAATTTGAGAAGTTCTTTATAGTTTTTGGATACTAACCCTTTATCAGATACGTCACTTATAAATATCATCTCCCATTCTGAAGGTTGTCTTTCAGTTTTGTTGATTGTTTCTTTTGCTGTGCAGAACTGTTTATCCTGATGAAGTCCCTGTGGTTCATTTTTGCTTTTGTTTCCCTTGCCTCTAATGACATGTCTAGAAAGAAGTTGCTTTGGCCAATGTCAAAGAGGTTGCTGCCTGTGTTCTCCTCTAGGATTTTGGTGGTTTTCTGTCTCACATTTATTTAGGTCTTTAATCCATTCAGAATTTGTGTGTGTGTGTGTGTGTGTGTGTGTGTGTGTGTGTGTATGGTGTAAGGTGTGTGTATGGTCCAGTTTCATTCTTCTACATGTTGCTGTCTGGTGTTCCCAAAACCATTTGTCTCGAAGGCTACAATTACTCCTTTATCTGTGGGCCGCAGAATGGATGTTGTGTTAGCAGACATGAAAATGACACTAATCTTGTTGTACATTTCCATCAGAGGTATGGGTGTATTGTCAATAAGCAGCAATATTTTAAATGAAAACTTTTTGCCTGAACAGTAAAATTTCTTCAACAGTGGGCTTTCAGAAATTCAGTAAACCGTTTTTATAAATGGACGTGCAATCATACAGGCCTTGTTTTATTTCTAGAGCATAGGCAGAATAGATTTAGCATAATTTGTAGGGGCCTTAGGATTTTTGGAATGGTAAATTAGCATATTGGCTTCGACTTAAAGTGGCCACAGCTGCATTAGCACCCTACTAACAAGAGAGTCCTCCTGTCCTTTGAAACTTTGAAGCCAGGCATTGACTTCTCCTCTCTAGCTATGAATGTCCTAGATGGCATTTTCTTTGACTCCAACTGTTTAATCTATATGGAAAACCTGTTGTTTAATGTAGCCACCCTCATTAACTATCCTAGCTTTGTCTTCTGGGTAATTTGCTGCAGCTTCCTGCAGCATCAGCACTTCCTGCTTAATCTTGAACATTTGTGTTACGGAGATGGCTTATTTTTCCCTAAACTTAATGAACCAACCTGTTCTAGCTTCAGACTTTTCTTTTGCAGCCTCCTTTCCTCTCAATCTTCATGGATTCAAGAGTGAGGGCCTTGTTCTGGCTAAGGCTTTGGTTGAAAGGAATGTTTTAACTGGTTTGATTTTTCTGTCTAAACCATTCTAAAACTTTCTTCATATAAGAAATAAGGCTGTTTTGTTTTCTTATCATTGGTGTGTTCACTGGAGCAGTACTTTTAATTTCCTTCAAGAAAAAGGGGAAAATTTTTTTTCATTCACAGCTTGAATAACTGGTACAGGAGGCCTAGCTTTTGGCCCTATCAGCTTTTGACATGCCTTCACTAAGCTTCATCATTTCTAGATTTGCTTTAAAATAAGAGACACTTAACTCTTTCAGTTGAACACTTGGAGGTCATTACAGGTTTATTAATTTCAGTATTGTCATGTCTCATGGAATAGGGAAGCCTAAGGAGAGAAGGAGATGGGAGAATGGAGCGGTCAAAGCATACATAGCATTTATTGATGAAGTTTCACCATCTTTAGGTAGGGTTAGTGGTGTGCTGTAAAGTTACAATAGTAATGTCAAAGATCACTGATCATTATAACAAATATAACAGTAAAGAAAAAGTTTGAAATAGTGTAAGAATTACCAAAATGTGGGGCGCCTGGGTGGCTCAGTCGGTTGGGCCTCCGACTTCAGATCAGGTCAGATCTCACGTTCATGGGTTCGAGCCCTGCGTTGGGCTCTGTGCTGACAGCTAGCTCAGAGCCTGGAGCCTGCTTCCAGTTCTGTGTCTCCTTCTCTCTCTGCCCCTCCCCCTCTCATGCTCTGTCTCTCTCTGTATCAAAAAATAAATAAAAAACATTAAAAAAAATTAAAAAAAAAAAGAATTACCAAAATGTGACACAGAGACATGAAGTAAGCAAGTGCTGTTGGAAAAATGGTGCCAATAGATTTATTGACACAGGGTTGCCACAAAGTCCACTTGTGAAAAACACGGTATCTGCCAAATGCAATTAAGATAGGTATGCCTGTATTGGTGACTCAAATTCAAGTGACATTTCTTTTGGTGATGCAATTTCCTGAAATAGTGAACAACTGTTTACAGAGTTCTGACAAACTGTTATCTTCTTTCATTTTCTGTGGTAATTTCATTCTTGAAAAAGTAATAAATCCATACAGAGTATTTTGCATTTTTATTTAAATAGAAATTTCTATTATTCTAAAGAGATTTTCTACCAATGCAAATATCAGGCAAGGCATGTGAAAGTTGTATTATGGGACATCCCTTTGTTGTCAGGACTCTACAGTGCAGAATGTCTAAGATCTCTGCCCCACCTACCCGTCCATCCACTTACTAATTGTCCACCCTCCTCCAATCATTGTGAAAATCAGTACCATACTTACTTGGTAAGTAATACTAAGCGATACTTGGTAAGAAATGGTTCCCAGAAGCCTTCCTTCCTTTACTTAGGCTCATTCCCCAAAAGGAGTTTTGACTTTGAGTCATATAATCTTTTAGCTGTAATAGAAAACTACTACATATAGTTCTTTGAATAAGAATAGGAAAACACACTTAAAGAGTCAATCACAAAAAAATAGATGAGTAGAACAGCCTGTAGAGAAAAAGTATATGATCATTCAGGAACATTATTTTAGTAACAGTATTATTTTGGTTGATTTACTAAATATAAATGCTTAGTATCACAGGAACAGCTTATGCTTTCATTCTGTGTAAGAGCAAGAATGTTACAGATCTTGAGCAACATTAAAATTTTTCATAATTATGGCAAGGGAAAGGTAAATTGTCTAGATTATGGAAAGTGGACTGGTAGGAAGTACAGGATTTTGTTGTTGTTGTTATTGTTATTGCTGCTTCTCCTGTTGTTGTTTATTTGATAGCAGTTCTTGGTTCTAGCATTCCTGAAATCAGGTTTCCTATATATAAAATTAATGAGGCAATTGTGTATCTTTCTTCCACCCTTTTTTCCTCCTACTTTTTGTGTCAGTTCTTGCCAAAATAAGTAAATAGAATTCACCCTCTGTCTGTATTCTTTGACTTTAAGATTAAGATGCATTTTCATATTATTGTTTAGAATTTTCTGGTTGTGCCTTTGTTGTTGATATTTTTAAATATTAAACTTTGTATATACTGTGTAAAAGATACGGTTTTTGATTGACTGCATGTCTCCAGCCTGTTTCAAAGTTGTAATCCATTACTTCTGATACTCTAAGGAGGACCTACAAAGCCATCTTCATTGTCATTGCTGTGTATGATTGTGAACGGAGAAGATGAAGGCTCAGAAGTATCTGAAAAACCTGGGTAGAAATTTCTTTTTATTCATCTCTCTCTAATTTGGATACCACAGTTAGAAGATTTACTAGTTTACTTCTTGTCCAGCCAGTGTTCAATCTGATGGCAGAACAAAAGCAAACAATCAAATTTATGGCGCTTAGTCTATGATTTTTAAATTTGATCTAAACTAAAACAGCCTCTCACATTTATTTTTATCATAAATGTCTCTGTTGCCATACATGGAAGGCATTCATTATTATCATGGCTGAAATGTGACCACATAGGACTCTTCTGATCCAGAAAATCCAGGGGGAAATTTCAGATGGATAAAATTGATATTTTTAATTGTGGCAAAATCATATAACATAAAATTTACCATTTTAATCATTTTCAGGTTTACTGTTCTGTGGCATTAAGTACATTCACATTGTTGTGCAGCCATCACCACCATCCATCTTCTGAAGTTTTTCATCCTCCCAAGCTGAAACTCTGTACCTATTAAGCACAAACTCCCTGTTCCCCTGTTCACTAAACATCTGGCAAACTGAATTTGGCTTTTTCTTATCCAAAAAAAGAAAACAACTTTTTTTTTGTCATGTCTTCCAGGTATATCCATTTGTGGCATGTGTCAGTATTTCCTTTTTTGAGGCTGAATAATAGCTCATTGTGTGATATACCATATTTTGTTTATCCATTCACCTGTCGATAAACACTTGTATTACTTCCACTTTTTGGCTATTGTGAATAATACTCAATATATCTTTATACAAATATCTATTCAAGTCTCTGCTTTTACATCTTTTGTATGTACCCAGAGGTGGAATTGATGGATCATACGATTATTGTGTTTACTTATTTTAAGAGTCTCCATATTTCCACAGTCTGTACCACTTTACATTTCCACTGGCAGTGTATAAGGATTCCAGTTTCTCCAGATTTCTTGCCAATACTAATTATTTTCTGTTTTGGTTTGTTTGTTTTGATAATAGCCATCCTAATGGGTGGCAAGTGGTATCTCATGACTTTGATTGGCATATCCCTAACAAGTTGGTTTCTTTGACATCCAGAAATGAACCCCAATCAACTGTAAAGTTACAAGTGGCTTTGAGGAGAATAAGATAAATCTAGGAACAAATGAAAAGCTTCTTATTAGCCTCTCTTTCATTAATACTAATGATGGATTTCACTCTACAGGATCACTTTTAAAGTTTTTCCTTTTTCTCTTAAATATCATTGAATTTAAATTCAATTTGGTAGAAAAATTATTGTTAAAGATATTTAAAAACTAAACTTAGAACCTCAAAACTAGAGAATTTAGTGTAGTCCAGTAAATATTCATTAAATGATTAGCGCATGCTATCTTTAAGGATCTTGTAGTCTGAGGCACCTGGGTGACTCAGTTAAGCATCTGACCTTTGATTTCAGCTCAGGTCCTGATCTCACTGGTTCCTGAGTTAGAGTCCCACATCAGTCTCCATGCTGATAGTGCAGAGCCTGCTTGGGATTCTCTCTCTCCTCACCTCTCTCTGCCCCTCCCCTGCTTCTACACTCTTTCTCTCAAAATAAATAAATAAACTTAAAAAAAAGATAGCCTAGAGGAGGAGCCGGGTATATGGACAAGCAATTACTAATAAAATCTATAATGAGAGTATATAAAAGATTTGTTGGGCATAATAACAAATGCCTTCCTTTGTTTCTGGGGAAAAAGGAGTGCCAGGGAAACTCCATTGAGAAGGAACCTCTTAAGCTGGAACTTGAAGGAGGAACAGACTTTTCCTTGAGGTATATTTTGGAACAAGAAATCAAGTTTGGAAAGTAATATAATCTATCAGAGATGAGCTTCCTGTAACAAAGCATTGACAGATAATTTAAGAATTTTGGAGTCAAAGATCACTTTAAATTTTATATCTGTGAACTCTATAGATGATATTTTCTTAGTTATGTTAAAGAAGTGTAAAAGTTTTAAATGATAGGACTACAGTTTTAGCCATTGTTAGTGCTTTTATTTGTAATGTTTGTATTTTTCCTAAAATCTTTGGGAATTTAAGATTCTGGAGAGGCTGGTATATTTGGTATGAAAATGTAAAATGTAGTGATTCATTTTCAAGTACTGCTGTGTCCCAAAGACCAATTTCTAAAAATTATAAAGCTATTTAGTGATTTGGTTTCCATAGGTCTCATCAGTTTTTGGTTACAAAAGGAATCTTTTTCAGACTATTCCCATGTGTTGTCAATTCATTCCCAAGATGCATGAGATATTTTTTTTCCACCTTACCTGCTTTTTTTTTAATACCCTTATATTTAACATGTGCTCACAAATCCAGACTTCATACTTTATAGAATGAGTTTTTTAGTTTTAAATTATTTAAATTTGTGTGCTTCCAAAACTTGTATGCTACTTTTTAGCAGGAATTAAAATAAAATTAGGGTGGTTAGAATGGTATTAATCTATCTAAATTTTTTTGCCCAGGGCAAGATGAATCAGAGGAAAAAGAAGCAGGCTAACATCAAGGGGTTGCAGGTGTGAATGGGTAGTCTGAACTGACAGCAGAAAATATAATGTGTGCCAACCTTGGCATACAGCCTTGACTAAGTGATTAAGTTCAGACTGTATTTCTTTCTGAGTGCCATGACCTGCTGTTAATGCTTGCTAGATAAGTGTGAAACTATACTTGAATTTTAAACTAACAGTATAGTTATACACTTAATTTTGGTCACATGTTTGTTTTGACTCTTGTTAAAGAGTAAAGGTGTTATTGAAATATAGTGTTGTTTTTAAAATCTGCAATATTGAGATGGAGAACTGATTACAAAAGCAAGACTTTAGGTCAGTGGTTTTAAGCTTCTTTACATCATGAGAAACTGATGAAACCTGTGCTCACTCTCATTGGAAAAGTGCACATGTTAAGCAAATATGCATATAGTTTCAGAGATTCACAGACCTGAAGACCATTTATGGATCCTGCTCTAAGTCACTTTCTTTATTTTTGGACAGTTTTATTCTTTTATTTTTATTTAGTTTGTGGCTTAATTTGTTGCAGAGAAGGTGATGCTAATGAACTGGTTAGAGGTTTGATTTCGATACAGGACAGCCAGCTGTACTTATACTATAGTCAAAATATAAGATTTAACCATTTGGGTAGAAAAAAACACACCCACACATATGTGCATGCCATTGATTATAAAATGATTGAATGAGATCATGTGAATTAATTACAACTGAAAAATTCAAAATACATAAGTAGATTTTGTAGCATCTTTGGGAATAAGGAAAAAAATCTTTTGGAATTACCTAATGTTAAATTATGATATTTTGGAATATGCTGATTCTGCATTTAAAATTCAGTTTAAAATTTATTTTAGGGACATTTCAGTGTATCACCTTGAAATAATTGTAGAATTCTAAAGAGTTTCAAAACTTCAGTATGTGATTACTGGTACAGCCAGTAGAGATGAATGGAGAAAGAGGAGTATTTGCATCCTGGAAAGTCATGAATGACATGTAACATGCAATAGTAACATATATAAATAACATATCTTTTAGGGGAATCTTTGTTTTGTACCTTATTTCTTAACTTTAGATGTACTTAGTAATAAATTCCAGTCTTGGTGGAATTTAGTGAAAAATTGTGTATCAGTGGTTCTTAGTCTCAATTGTCTTGACATCTTCCTAAAGATTTATATATTTTCTCAGACCCACACATTTACTTTCTTATTTTCTTTAATTTATTCCAGAAGCTTACATACATGGTATGTAATTTGCTATTATTTTTACATGGTTTCAGAGTGGATGTGGAATAAATATGCTTCATGTAGTCTAATGTTCCAGTTATCAGTGTGTCCCTCTTATAACTTTATGAACTTTATTGGCAAACTTCTTATGAACCCTCTTTGAGAAATACAGCTATAGATTATAGCAGTAGCATGTAAACTTTTTACTTATTCATTTATTTGTTGAGTTAGAGCATATTATGATTTGCTTGAGTAATTAGCAAATCACATAATCCTACCTGGATTAACATAGTACTTAACCTCAATACATATTTGTCGAATGAATAAATAGCCCATATCTTTAAGGTGATTACAATATTCTACATAGAGCATGAAGTTCCAACTCTGATTGTGAGACCTGCCTCCCCCCCATAAGTTATTATAGGGAAAAATTGTGAAATGTTTAAAGGAAAATTTTTGAAGACAAGGTAAATATGCATGCCATATTTTATACTGGAAGAAACTGATTTTGAAATCAGACACATAATGGCACATTCACATCCACAAAATGTGGTCCTCACTATAAATAGCATAAGCAAATAAAATGAAACTTCATGGTTTTTTTATGGAGCATACAAATGCATTTAATTTTCACAGTCTTGCAGTAGCTATTTCTAAGATCACAGAATAAAATTTTTTAAACCAAAAATAACACAGTTGAAACCTATACACAGCACTGTTAATATTCTGATGTACTAAACAAAATAGACCTCTAGATAATGTGGGATTTCCACTATCTGTATGTACGTACTTAATGGAAATTTTACAGGAATGCCAAGCATCAAATGGCAGCCACATTTCTTACTAAATTAGAGTTCTTAATGTCTACATGTAGATCATTGTAATTACGAATATCAGCTTTAGTTAACTTTCTCATACTTAGTAGCAGTAGTAAAGAGCCATTGACTGCCATGAAGAAAATAAAAATCAGAAATTTCAACTCATTGCAGTTAGAACCACAAAAAAAAGGTCTTGCTTTTGGTGATGGCTTTCATCCTGTCGTAGGATCCCTAAGATCTGCCAGAGGAGTATTGAAGTCTCACTTGATACCTAGGAAGATAGTAAAATACCATAGGAATAAAGTATCCATATTCTTGTCCCAGTGAAAACTTTTACATTGGAGATCATTGCTAAATGTACCTTGAGAAATGGTTTCCAAAATTTGAGGCCAGAATTACATATCCACATTTCATGGATTCAACTGATAGTATGACCACGGCAAAGAAGTGATTATGTGAAGTGAATCTGGGCAAAACCCTACCCAATGCATTGTGAGGCTCGTGGGATCAAAGTTCTTTGAAACCAAGTTGATCTGGCTGGGTAAGGAAGAAGTAAAATATAAACCTCTGTCATCAGATGTAGTAGGTGCTGATTAGGCCATAGGTACATAGGAGTTCCACATCACTGAGTAGGAATCCATCTTAAGAGAAAAGCAAGGAACCCCCCAGGAATGAAAGGGAAGGAAAGAAGTACTGTCCATAAATGCTTCTGTAGATATTCTATATGATTTTCCCCCCTTGTGGTAGCATTTCTAACAGAGTATGGATTATTTTTCATTCCCAGAGGTATTACCTAGTTAGTGTTTATTTGAAGATAATATACTAGTTTACCTGGGAAGGAAAAATATATATGCCTTAACTCTGCTAATAATTAGTTGGATTGAGCCTATGCAGTTCAGGGCCATTAATAAAATGTGCAGTCTAGTCAGTTAAATAAAACCAGCAATAATGAATCATAACAACTAACCTTGTTGATCATTATTTTTCTTTTGCTTGGTCTTAGGGTTTTGACCCACCACATCAAAGTGACACAAGAACTATTTACATAGCCAACAGGTTTCCTCAGAATGGCCTTTACACACCTCAAAAATTTATAGATAACCGGATTATTTCATCTAAGGTAAGAATCAACACTTATTATTAAACTATAGATATGTCCCATTTTGTTTTGAAAAGTGATTTATTTATGTATTCAGTATACATTTATATCCTTAAAAACTTAAGAAAATAGTTTGGTAAATCTATATTATCCAAAATTGGGAACTGTAAAATAAAAGGAGTTGCCAATTGCTAATACCAGGTAACTAACATGCCAAAAATTATCCCTAGTTGCAATTAAACTGAGGAACTAAATATTTATCCTCTGTGCCAGGCACTACGTTAGGTACATCTCCTATCATTTAATTCGTTCAACAAGCCTGAGATCGCTTTTACAAAGTGTTATACTCATTTTATATTTGTTTCTTTAATTAAAGTGTTGAGAAATAATTTGCCGAGGGTTGCACACTAGAAAGTGACAAGATTGGAGTTTGAACTCAGTTCTGTGTAACTTTAAAGCCTCACTTTCTTTAATTTTATCACTCTTCCATAAACAAGAAGTTTTCGTGTATAGTACCAAGGTACTGCTTTACTCACATATTCATGTTTCATTTTTTTCTATAGCATTTTTAAGATGTCTTAGTTTATTTTGAAGCTGAAGATTAAGGGTAATGCTGTCCCAGTAAACTTTTCTCATGATGAAGGAAATGTTTTCTGTGCTACTATGATAGCCAGTAGCTATATAGAGCTAGTTAGGCCTTGTAATATGGCTAATGCCACTAAAGAACATAATTTTTTAAATATAATTTATTGTTAAATTGGCTTACATACAACACCCAGTGCTCATCCCAACAAGTGCCCTCCTCCATGCCCATCACCCACTTCCCCCTCTCCCCCATTAACCCTCAGTTTGCTCTCTGTGTATTTGAGAGTCTCTTATGGTTTGCCTCCCTCTTTCTCTGTAACGTTTTGTTCTCTTCCCTTCCCCCATGGTTGAAGAACATAATTTTTAATTAAATTTTAATTTATTTTAAAGCCATATGCATCTACTGGTTACATATTGGACAGTGCAATTAGGAAAGATGTGAATCAGACTAAGGGTAAAGTTCTCCTTAGATTATTGCTAATGTTTAATAGACCACTTTAAGAAGCATCTTTGTACTGTTCCTTCTCTTCCTTCCGGTGTAACTAATTTTTTCTCTGTCATCCTGATCTCCTCTTTCCCAAAAATATTGTTTTAGGTCCATGGTTTCTTTGTTCTGCCCCTTTTCTCATCCTTCACATTATTTACAAATGCAACAAACATACCCTTTAATGAGATCTGTCATTTTGGACAGTGGTTCTAAAGCAGAGGGCAGGGAGGGGAAATGCTAGAATCTAGGTAATAGAAGAGCTTTAGATTAATGACACAGTTCTTAGTAAATCATGCAAGAAATAAAAGTCCTTGAAAATGTTTTTTTTTTAACTTTGGGTATAATTTATATATAGTAAAATTCACCAATTTTAAGTGTACAACTTGATGAGTTTTGACAAATGTATAGCATCATGTGACCACCACAACCAAGGTATACAGTATATCCAGAAGCAAAAAATTAGCAGCCAGTCCCCTTCCTCCTCATTTATAGCACTAGCAACCACTGATCTGTTTTCATAACTACAGTTTTACCTTTTCTAGAATTTCATATAAATATAGTCATGTAGTATGAGTCTTCTGTGTCTGACTTCTTTTCATGTAACAGTAATCTTGAGATTGATCTTTATTTTTGCATATATTAGTAGTTCACTCCTTTTTGGTGCTGAGGTTAGCTGTCATCCTGGCTTTGGATAGTTTACATTCTGAATTTGGGTCATTTTCCTTGCATGGTTCTTTCACTACCAGTATTTTCTTCCTTTTAAATTTCCATCTACTTTTCCAGCCCTGAACTCAAATCTGTCATATTTTGCACTAAGGCATGATTTTTCTCCCTACTGTTTGCTGCCACAGCTATGAGAATTGGATAGTGTCTCCAGGTTAAGAAGCCATACTTTACAATTCATATTTTTTCCACTGACATTTTTAAAAAATTAAACCCTCTTCCAGTTTCTATGTATATTTTGAATACTTTCCAGGATCCATTTTAAAATCTAGTTTTTGTAATTCTCATCTGCTGAGAATTACAGGACCACTTTAGTCCTCTGCCAGTATTGAAAGCTCAGGGTTCTGGAAAATTTGGGGGATTAAATATCTTTATATGATTGTAATCATATGCAGCAGTATTAGGATTCACATTTTTGACCACAGTTTCAAAAATGTAGATATTTAAATAAACATTGCTTTTTTTTCTGAAGCATATAAGGACTGTCTCTCATTATTCCCTTATTATTCCACTAGTGCTTTCTCACATCCCGTCCAAACCAGATTATCTGCTCTTCCATAAACCCATGTTGAACTTCCCTGCTACTGTGCCTTTGCTGTGATTTCATGTTGATAACTACTTCTTTTTAAATGTTTAAGTTTAAACTACTTCTTTTTTAATATTTTTTGCAGAGATTATAGATCTCACATGTTTATGGAAGTGTAAAATTCATGTTTTTGACCACAGATTCAGGAATGTGGGTATTTATATACAGTGTCCATTTTTTCCTGACCATAAATGAGGCTTTAAAAAAAATTCCCTTTGTCCTACCCTCCTACTCCCTTATTATTCCCTTAAACTCTTCCAGAATGTATTATTTTCTATCCCACAAAGATATGATGAACCTTCCTCTTCTCTTCCTATGTTCATGCTGTCCTCTTACTGAAATGGTCTCTCTCTCTTTGCTCCCAATTTTCAGCATGTTGAATGTGGTCCTCTTAAAGCCCATGGTGAATATGACCTTACTCATTAAATTTTTCTTTCTCACTGATTGCTTTTCATTTTAATTCTTTGTATATTCCTTTATTTACTTTATCTTTCAATATAGCTATTGATATTTATTCTTAATTTCTTCTAATATGAAAGCTTCTTTGTTCCTCTTATAGTGCAAGAGTCATACATTGTAGCTGCCTGATATATCTTTGTTCAATTTGCCATAGTAACAACCTTATCTTACATTTAAACTTCTTTGCCAAAGATATAATTTCATCATTATGTTTTGGTTTTCTTACTAATATCAGAACTTGAGGAAAAAAGGTCAATTGTATAGTTATATACATAACTATAAAGAAGTTATACTTCTAATTTAATTTTATTGACCATTACATAATAATTAAAACAATTTTAAAGAATAATCATTAGTTTTTAGAATATTTTTATATTGTTTAACATCTATCCCACTATAGTTCTTCCTCTAGATATGATAGGATAAGCACGGATTATAGACTTGGTCAGTCTATTAATATGTTTGCTTTTTAGAAAACAGTTCCTAATATTTGTAAGCTAGTTTTTATAAGAAATTTTTATTTATTTTGAGTTTTCCATGTATTTTTGAACTAGCCAAAGAAAATATCCTGAAACCAATTACTTTACTGCCAATATATGTAATTGTTCTTTTCAAGATTTTGGAATACAAAATATATTTTCACAGTTATGTTTTAAAAGGATTGATGCAAACTTAGGACATTGCCAACTTGATTCTTATAAAGTTTTATACATTTGATTTGGTGACTAAGGGACTCCAGTTAAGATCAGCTGGGGATGATATGACCCAAAATTATCATCTCAGAGATACACATTGAGCAGTGACTAGAAAGCATCTACCTCTCTTCTTTCCAGAGCCCTGAATATTATCCCCAGTCTTAGATTCTAGAGCTACTATTACTACCACTACCACAAGAAAATGTGTTTCAGGTTTTTCAGGTTAGAACTGAAAGTATAATTTCACCTGAGAGAATATGTTGTTAGGTATTGTACTATTTACATATCCTTGGGTCATATAGGCTTTTGTGAGCTTTTCTGGGAACCTAATCCTTTTTATAAAATTGTTCATATCGGGAGGGACATTTCAGATCTCAAACTGATTAAGAAGTGAATTTTTGAAATAAGAAAGTTCAGAAATTAGAACCATCTTACAGTGCACCAGAGAAAATTAAGTAAACTGCCTCTTTAGAAATCTTGAATCAGGTCAGTAACCACTAAGGCTTCATTGTGTGACATCAGGATAGTCATCTGAAAAAATTTCATTTCCACCTTCATATATGTATATACGTATTCATCCGTTCTAAAGTTTTGATCTCCAGCCATGTGCTGAGTAGTAGTAGTAAGTGCTGAAGATAGAGCAGTAAATAAAACAATGTCCCTAGCCTCAGGGATCTTACGTTCTACTGAGAGAATGTATATAGGGCCAAGTAGCAGTGCCATAAAGTGTTTCCCTGTTTCATATATGAAGTTGTGTTGTGAGTAGTGTGACACAACTAAAATTTGTACTCTTTTACTCTACCCCTATAATAATAGTATTATAGGCTTATATGCTGATTAATAATATAATAACAGACATGTAGCAATTAGTATGAACCAGTTTCTGTCCTAAATGCAACATAAATATATTAGCTTATTCAAGCCTTGTAACAACCCTATAAAATATAATTATCATCATCTTCATTTTATAGAGGCACAAAGTAGGGTGCAGAGAGATTAGTCCAAGGTCATTTAGTGACTGTCTTACTTTAAATATTGGCATTGTGACAGATTTCCATGCCCTTTATGAGATAGTCTCGGTGTTATACCACTACTTATGTAAAGTATTTTTTAATCTATTTTACATTCTAGGTTATTTTTCCATATTCTGTACTTAAAGAATAATAAAATAGTTATACCATGTCCTTTATTCATGATACTGAGCTAAATAAAATGGAAAGTAAATTGTATCTGGTGTCAGCATTTTTATCAGCTCTTATTTATTTTTACACTTAGTTTTATATAACCAAAGTCCAAAATAAATTATTAAATGTTGCTTTAGATCTAGCTTCTCCAACTCCGAAAAAAAATCAAGAATTTAATAGCAAAATTGGTAGGTTCCAATTTATCTCATCTTTTAAAATTACACTAAAACTGCCAATAAATAGTATAAGAAAAAAGAATAGAAAGAAGTTCCGAAACTCTTAAAAACCAGATAGTTTTTATAGCATCAGGAGTTACATAAATTTTTCTGAAGACTTCGTAAATCTGGTTTTGCTTTCCTTACATTTCCTTACATGCTTTGCCTTCACTGATATAGTATATATTATTTTAAATGTTAACTTATCCTTCTCTCTCTTTTTTTTAGTATACTGTGTGGAACTTTGTTCCAAAAAATTTATTTGAACAATTCAGAAGAGTGGCAAACTTTTATTTTCTTATTATATTTTTGGTTCAGGTAAGCTTTATCACTCAATAGATTAAGTTTATTATAATGAGGTCTGTCTTCAGGGAAAAGTTACATCACATTCTAAATCATTTGACTATGGACCAGTTTTTCCTGCATAGCTTACCCATTGAAATCAGTGAATGTAATTAAACCACGTGTAGATTTCTAAAAAGTAGCCTATGAATTTTAAGATTAATTTTATTTTGTTTCATTACTGATGTGCTGTGGTGCTGATAATTATAATCAAAGCCAATTTTACATTTCAGTTGCTCCGCATTAGAACATAAATATTTGGTTTTTAATATATAGCACACGTTTTTGGCATATTTCTGCTTATGGAATGATCTTTGTCCAAGTAAATCTTTCTTTGGCTTTTTCTTTGTTTTCAATTTAAATTTTACTTTTGTTAAATTTTTATTAACTTTAGGAATCCCCATGAATATAGATTTTTATTATGGGAACCATTTTCTTAAATCTGTATTCATTACAAACTCTTTTACAGTTTCTTAATTTTCACATTGTGCTTTTTTTTCTCTAATATCAAAGTGTCAAGAGAACAGCTTATAAAATTTGAGTATAAGTCAAGATTTAAAAATAGTGATTGCTATTTTCTTTTAAAGGGGCTGTTCTTTTCTGATAATACACGAGCAGTCTCTTTCAGTATGGCATTGGGCTTTTGTATAAACTTTGAACTTTTCTCTCATAGAACTTGGAATTGCAATGGAAAGAAAACTTGTCAAGTAGTCACTTTAAAGCTTGAGGAAACATTTATTTTTTAAAGAAATTGCTTTCTTTCATGAACAGAGAAGAAAATTCTGTGTTCTTATCAATAGACCATCAGCTTGGTTTCCTGGAAAAGTGAGAAATTTGTACTAAGCATGTCCACATAACATGCATTTGTGAAATTACTAGCTAAGATCAGGAATTCAGCTTGTCTATAAAATAAAACAAATTTAATTGGCCTATCCAGGGTAAAGGAACATTAATAAACCATTGAGTCCATGTTTTAACTAACCAGACATAGTTACTGCAAAAATTACTTCTGCAGCAATTTATTGAAACCTCAGTTGTATGATTTAGATCATAATTACAGCATCATTTTCTAAGCTGTACCCCTCTGGCTCTGTAGATGTAACAAAATCACTGTAGAAAAAAACATCCTTTTTCTAGCCCTATTCCTTATTCTCTCTTCTTAAGTGGTGAGTTTATTCTGAAGTCTAGGGTAAAAATTGCTGACAGACTTTTTAGCATTTACCAAGATGGGCAAAGAAATGTAAAATGAGATTCTGAGCAGCTGTAGGTCTGCTTCTAGCAAATACTGAAGAGGAAGACCTTATGTACTCTGTGTTAAAAAGGTTTGGAGTGGCTGAGTCCACTCTAGCAATATTTGTGGATATGCAATAGATTGAGATATTCTACTGACTTCATATAATAGTCAACAAAATGAACTTGGTGAAACTGTGAACTAAACTGTGCACAATATCTCTGTCCTATTATTTTTTACTCAGGACCATCATATACACTTTATATAGTGTTCTCAGAATGTCCAATAAATAGGAGATTTTAGATGTTATAATAGTGTGATGAGTACAATATAAAAATATAATACTCTGTGTTATTTTTTTGTTGTTGTAAATCTAGCTTATGATTGATACTCCTACCAGTCCAATCACCAGTGGACTTCCATTATTCTTTGTGATAACAGTAACCGCCATAAAGCAGGTATGAAAATACTTTCTATTGTTTCCCTCCCAACTCATTTAGAAATTGCTAATATTTACACTTCAGACTAACATTTATTGTTGTGAAAGTAATTTCCATAAGAAAGCAGCAAATTTTTTTGATGCTGCATATGGTAAAATTAAACTGAGTTATGTCACTCTGTTATGTTTCAGATACATAGGGAATCATGGAATAATTATCATTGTTAAAATATGTTGTTGTTCCCTTGACACTCCTAGGAAGCATCCAAAAATGAGCATATTATATGTACAAACTAATTTATATATGAAGTACATTATTATAATCATCCTGTAGGTTTGGCAATATTTAAAGGAATGTAATTCCCAAAGGATATATTTATAGGGAGTAGAACACATACTTCTGACATGACCATTTTGAATAAAAATTGTATAGTCTTTTCTTAACTGTCTACAACTTTCTCTGGTGATGTTTTTATATAAAGTAATACCATAGGGGAAATAGCTTCAATCAAATCTTGAATTGATATTAAAATGTAGCTGTAGTGGGGCGCCTGGGTATCTCAGTTGGTTGGGCATCCAATGTAGCTCAGGTGATGATCTCATGGCTTGTGGGTTCGAGCCCCACGTTGCGCTCTGTGCTGACAGCTCGGAGCCTGGAGCCTGCTTCAGATTCTGTCTCCCTCTCTCTCTGCCCCTTGCTCGTTCTCTGTCTCTCTGTCTCTTAAAAATAAGTAAATGTTTAAAAACATAAAATGTAGATATAGAAAAGTAAGATTGTTATTAGGTACACATGCTGAGTAAGAAATAAAAGAAATTCAAAGAAATGTCATGTCTATATAGCTATCACTTCTCAAAAAATCTTGCCGGGCCCAGTTAAATAGATGGTTCCCTCTACCTGAAAGAGAGTTAATTGAATTTTCTTGTGTAAATATGATAAATTCCCATTTTATGAGATTTAGGGATAAGATTTAAATTGACATGGAAATAAAATTGACAAATGTTCTATAATTCTGAGATTATATTCTTTACTACTTACAGAAAAGGATAAGAGGCATCTATAGTAGTTACGTTATATATCTAGCTTGTCAGAATATCACTTATTTTCACTAAGTGTGAGTTCCTTCCTCTGTTCTGTTGGAGGCCAGAATTTGTGCAACTCAATTAAGCATCCAAATCACTTCATACAGTTACATATTTACTTGGTTTTGTAGATGCCATTTATTTCATCAAAGTAACACATATTTGCCCCTGGGACTTCTTTTTTATATATACTTTCTTATGTGATTAATTTTGGTCTAGAGGCTTATCGTACCATATATATGTTGATGGTTCTCAAATTGATATGTATCCTGAAACTATTCCCTGAAGTGCAGCTACACATATACAAATCTTCGCACAGCATTTCCACTTGGATATATTAGGCTTTTCATGACCACCATGTCACTCTCTCATTTTCTGCTCTGGTCTTTTTTCTTCATATCGTTTGCCACTACCTGTTGTTCTGTTGAGTAAATATTTATTACTTTATCTGTTGCCTTCATTGGAATGTTTAGCTCTATGAGTACATAGACTTTGTTTTATGTACCAAATTATTTCCAATGATCAGAACAAAGTCATGTATGTATTGGACCTTCAAAAAACATTTGTTTGGTAGATGAATAAATGAATGAATAAACCTATTGAATATTTTTTAATGTTTATTTTGAGAGAGAGCATGCATGTGAATGGACACGAGCTGGTGGACGGGCAGAGAGAGAACCCCAGGCAGGCTCCGTGCTGACGGCATGCAGTGTGACAACAAGGCTCAAGCTCCTGAGCCAAAAACAAGAGTCAGACACTGAATAAACTGACTCATCCAGACACCCACCTATTGAATATTTTTTAAAGCACTGTAAAATGTTGTGATATATATTGCCCTGATTTTCCAATATATTTGGCCAAATAGAGACTAGGTTTAATTGAAATGTGATACCATTAACTGAGTTGAGAATGCTGGTGAATTTATATCTGCAATATAAGAGAGTTTAATATAAAAACAATTGACAACCTGTCTTCTTCTAAAATGAATTAAGTAAAAACACAAAATCTAAAGATAGAAAGTGAGATGACTACCTCAAACCTGTGTGAGTATGGTTATTGCAGTTAAGTTCCAGATTTACTTGAGAGCCTTTTGACAACTAAGGCAAAAGAGGAAATATGAAAGGTCATAATTTTCAAAGGGAAAATTTGATCTGTAAAGATTTTTTTCCATTTTTCAAAAACAATTTCAGAACTCAGAGTTTTTTCTATTCCTAAGTTTTATTCATTTAATAAACATACACATACCAGAGTGTACTGTTTAGGTTTATATATCCATCACTATAGATTACTAGAACAATTTTTGGAAAAATTATAAAAGTGAAAGTTGCCGTATTCTTATTTTCCTTACTTCTCTTTTCCCCTCTTAGTCTGCTTTTCTACCTTTATCAAAATAGTAAAAGCTTTGTTATCAGTTATTTGCACTTTAATATGAATGAAATTGTAACTTTGTTTTTTTAACTTCTTCCAACCATATATACATATTAAGTCTTCTCTCTAGTTGCGTAATGCAAGATACAGTGCTGTGGTAAGTGTCATAGTCTTTGCCCTCTATGAACTTAAAATCTGTGAAGTAAGGAAAGTCAGACCAAACACAATAATAATTATAGTTTAATAAGGTACTAGTAAGAGCCAGTGAGCTGTAGGTGTTCAGAGAAAGGATGGAACACTTCATCTAGATAATCAAGGAAGGTTTTGTGGAATAAATAATAGCAATGAGACTTGGAATATTAGTAAAATGACAGTTGTCAGAGGAGGTTAGATAGAAACAAACAACGTAGGCAAAGACCCAAATGCAAGAAATGCCAAGACCTATTTTGGGGAATGACCTGTCTGAATAAATGTTTGACACTGTAGAGGAAAATATTAAACAATAATACTGGAAACATAGGCTGGGAAGAGTCTTTGCTATAAGTATTGAGAATTACTGAAGAGGTTTTGAACAAGATAGTGAATTTAAATGATGTTTTGGAAACAATCTGGCAGTAATATTAAGGATGAATTAGAATTTGTGAATGTGTGTTTTAAAATACAATGTTTTCATCATCATTGCTCAGCTGTTGATGTCATCTGATTGTAAAAGGAATTGTGCTTTTTGACAGTTTCAGGAAAGTATTTTGACCCTCAGTTAAATTTCCCTAAAATTGGCATACCACATCTTAACTGGGGTCAGTGTAATTTGAGTATCTTAAGAATGCTTTCCTGGGGTGCCTGGGTGGCTCAGTCAGTTTATCACCCAACTTCAGCTCAGGTCATGATTTCACGATTGGTGGATTCAAGCCCCATGTCGGGCTCTGTGCTGACAGCTCAGAGCCTGGAGCCTGCTTCGGATTCTGTGTCTCCCTCTCTTTCTGCCCCTCCCCTGCTTGTGCTCTGTCTCTCTCTGTCTCTCAAAAATGAATAAATTTTTTTT
>NC_043704.1:83498829-83507855 GCF_006229205.1 Suricata suricatta | reverse complement strand
TTTTTTTTTTTTTGCTGTTGTCTGTAATAATGCTCTGTTAATTTATATTTTATGATTAAAAATACCATTTTTTAGGGGTGCCTGGGTGGCAGAGTCAGTTAAGCATCTGACTCTTGATTTCAGCTCAGGTCATGATCTCACAGTTTGTGGGTATGAGCCCCATGTCAGGAACCATGCTGACATCACAGAGCCTACTTGGGATTCTCTCTCTTCCTTTCTCTCCCTGCCCTTCCCCCGCTCACACCTACACTCTTTCTTTTCCCAAATAAATAAATAAATTTTAAAATACCATTTTTACATAGAAGCCATAGAACTTCTAGATTGAATAGGTGTTAGGAAAAGGTAAGAATCAGAATGACTCCCTAGATTTCTTCTAAGAGCAATTTGGTAGATGTTAATGTCATTTTGTCAGGATAGGAAACATTGGAAATGCAACAAATTTGGGGGATAACATCATCAGTTTTGTTTTGAAATGTTTACTAGGACACATCAAAATGGAGATACTAAGAATGCAGCTGGATATTCAAGTTTAGAGTGCAGAAGAGAGAGATAGGCTATAGTGTGTGTGTGTGTGTGTGTGTGTGTATCTATATGTATACATATACACACACACTAGTCACATTTCAGGAATTTTTAGAAGACACAGATAGAAGAAATCTTGTAGTAAGAAAGAGAAGGATGAAAAGGGGCCCATAAAGGTGACATAGAAGGAGCCTTCTATAAGGAAGTTGAGGAGTAACTAGAAAGGTACTATGAAAACCAGGAATGTGTGTAATGACACCAGGCGAAGAGAGTGTTTCTAGTGGGAATGAATGTCAGATGCCTATGAGTATGTGCATCAGACTAGCCTAATATAATTCTGGCGAGTAAAATGTTTTAGATAAGTTTTTATGTTTCTTTTTCTCATTTGATAGAAGCATCTTTTAACTACATTATAAAGGGTATTTTTTTGTTCTTTTGATATTTATAGGGATATGAAGATTGGTTACGACATAACTCAGATAATGAAGTAAATGGAGCTCCTGTTTATGTTGTTCGAAGTGGTGGCCTTGTAAAAACTAGATCAAAAAACATTCGGGTATGCCTCTAGTAAATAATAGAAATCAATTATATATGTTGGTATCACACTAGAATATTCTAATCTGATTATATTTTAGTTAAAAGCCTGCTTTTCTACATTACAGTATTGATAGGCCACCGTTTAGAAATCAGTAAAAATAAGTCTTTGCCTTTTATAATCTATATATTCACTCCCCCCCCCCCGTAATTCCTTATAGGTGGGTGATATTGTTCGAATAGCCAAAGATGAAATTTTCCCTGCAGATTTGGTGCTTCTGTCCTCAGATCGACTTGATGGTTCTTGTCATGTTACAACTGCTAGTTTGGATGGAGAAACTAACCTGAAGGTATGTGTACATGTATATGTTTTGAGTATTGCCCTTGGTGAACAAAATGTTTTGGGTTATAGTGGTATTTTCCTTTGTTTAACTTACTAAATGATAAATGTTTTAAATCACTGAAACTTCCAAAGTGGTTTTTTAAAAGAAATAATATTATGTATTTATTTCAAGGGTAGCCTCATTAAATTTTTCTCAGTTTTCAGAGTATAAAAGTGAAAATTCACATATTTTCTTATTAAATTGCTTCATAATAAACTTTGAGTGATAGTGACCTAACACATTTAATTAAAAAAATTTTTTTTTTAATGTTTATTCATTTTTGAGAGAGAGAGAGAGAGCGCGCGCACGAGAGCAGAGACGGGGCAGAGAGAGGGGGACAGAGGATCCTAAGCAGGTTCTATACTGACACCAGAGATCCCAACGCAGGGCTCAAACCTACAATCAATGAGATCAAGACCCAAGTTGAAGTTGGACACTTAACCAACTGAGCCACCAGGCACCCCCACACTTAATTTTTTTATATGCAAATGGCCTCTCTAGATAGGTAACTACAGTAGCTACTTTCGCTATTTTACAGTTTTCTTTCTCCTCCCTTCTCTGCTGTCTAGCTAAGTGATCTCAAGTACAGTATGCTATAATTTCATCTGAAAAGAGATTTGAAATAGATGATATCTAAGTTCCCATTTGGATCCTGAAACTGCAGTGTAATCCTTTTTGTTGTTGTTTTTTTTTTAATTTTTCCAGACACACGTGGCAGTTCCAGAAACAGCAGTATTACAAACAGTTGCCAGTTTGGACACTCTTATAGCTGTGATAGAATGTCAGCAGCCAGAAGCAGACTTGTACAGGTATGGTGTAGTACTGGATTATTCCCTACGAAAAGACAGAGCTGCAAAAGTAGAATTATTGGATTAAAGCCCTAATAGGATTGCCTCTGAGACATTACAAAAGCATTGGACTGATTTATATCACCATGAGCAAAGTAGAAGTTTGTGACCCGACCATTCTTATACCATACACAAAAATAAACTCAAAATGGATTAAAGACTTAACTGTGAGACTTGAAGCCATAAAACTCCTAAAAGAAAACTTAAGCAGTAATCTCTTAGACATCATCTCTATCAACATATTTATGGATATGTCTCCTCAAGCAAGGGAAATAAAAAGGCAAAGATAAACTATTGGGATTACACCAAAATAAAGAGCTTTTGCACAGCAAAGGAAACCATTAACAAAACAAAAAGGCAACTAATGAATGGGAGAAATTTTCAAATGATATATGCAATAAGCAGTTGTGTAGATTTATGCACAATATAACCAAATACATAAAAACTCAAAAAATGGGCAGAGGACCTGAATAGACATTTTTCTGAGGAAGACATAAAGGTGGCCAACAGGCACATGAAAAAAGTGTTCAACATCACTAATCATCAGGGACATACAAATCAAAACCAGAAGGTATCACCTCACACCAGGCAGAATGACTAGTATCAAAAAGGCAAGAAATAACAGGTGTTGGGAAGGCTATAAAGAGAAGGGAACTCCCTCATGCACTATTGGTAGGAATGTATATTGGTACAACCACTGTAGAAAGACAGTATGGAAATTCCTCAAAAAATTAAAAATGTAAATACTTTGTGATCCAGTAATTCCACTCCTGGGTATTTAAAGAAAATGCAAACCAATTTGGGAAGATATATACACCCCTATGTTTATGGCAGCATTATTTATAGTGGCCAGACAAGGAAACAATCCAAGTATCTATTGATAGATGAATGAATAAACAAGATATGGTGTCTGTATACACACGTGTGCGCACACACACACACTGGAATATTACTCATCTATCAAAGATTAAAATCTTGCCGTTTACAATGACATGGATGGAACTAGAATATATGCTAAACAAATAAGTCAGTCAGAGAATGACAAATACCATATGATTTCACTCATGTGGAATTTCGGAAATAAAGCAGATGAACGTATGTGAAGAGGAGGAAAAAAAGAAAGAGGGAAGCAAACCATAAGAGACTCAATGATAGAGAAGAAACTGAGAGTTGATGAAGGGAGGTGGGTAGGAGATGGGCTAGATGGGTGATGGGCATTAAAGAGGGCACTTGTTATGATGAGCACGGGGTGTTGTATATACATGATGAATCACTAAATTCTTCTCCTGAAACCAGTACTACACTATATGTTAACTAACTAGAATTTAAGTAGAAATTGGAAGAGGGGCGCCTGGGTGGGTCGGTCGGTTAAGCCTCCGACTTCAGCTCAGGTCAGATCTCACGTTCGTGGGTTCGAGCCCCGCGTCAGGCTCTGTGCTGACAGCTAGCTCAGAGCCTGGAGCCTGTTTCTGGTTCTGTGTCTCCTTGTCTCTCTGCCCCTCCCCCTCTCATGCTCTGTCTCCCTCTGTACCAAAAATAAGTAAAACATTAAAAAAATTTAAAAAAAAAATTGGAAGAAATGAAAATCATGATGTAGATCTATGTTTTTGACAAGACATGTTAGAAACATTAACAGCAGTACGTATGGCATGTTACCATTTTGTTTTTAAGATATATGTGGGGCGCCTGGGTAGCTCATGCGGTTAAGCGTCAGACTTTAGCTCAGGTCATGATCTCGCAGTTTGTGAGTTCAAGCCCCGTTTCGGGCTCTGTGCTGACAGCTAGCTCAGAGCCTGGAGCCTTCTTTGGATTCTGTATGTTGTTGGAATTTAGCTCACGAAATTGAGCTGATCACACATCATCTCTGAAAGATGCCCAGGGAAATGGCAGCTGAGTTGGTTCTTTGAATCTGAATCCAAAATGAGGCCAAAATCAGGACTACATAAAATTCCAGTAAGTGAAGATAATTAAAAGAATTCCCTGATACAGGGAGCTGAAGGAAGTAGAAGTAGGAGATTAGCAAGAAACAATAAAGCCAAAATCTGAAAGCATCTGTGACTTGGAAACGGTGGGGAGTGTGTGTGTTGTTGGGGGGGGGGGGTATAATAGGGACATTTAGAAAGGACTGCCTAATTTCTTTGCTTAAATGACTAACATGAAAGCTCTGTCTATAGAGTTTGCTTAAACTTAGAGTTTGCCTTGCTGTAGTAGAAAGTGATTGCACCCTTGAATTGACTATGCTATGGAGCTTTTCTGGTTGTGGAAGTTGGAACTGAAAAGCCTCACTGTGAAAATCCATTATGATAACAGGCCAGGCCACTCACTCTAGATTTCAGGCAACCAAAAGTTGAAGAAGCTCTGGAGTTCACTGATAGGTTTTTGATTACTACTCTGTTCCCACCACTTAACTCACAAAGGGACTGTTCAGTGATGCATGAGTAAGTGAATGAATGATTCCAGTCACAGTAGACTTTATGTAATAAACTGTGACGAAACGTGTGAGCATTCATTGTGGGCTAGATAATATATGCATCTTTGTATTGAAATGATAAGTTCTCATGATGACTAAACTGATAATAATATGAAATTTGCATTATCATTTTGAAAACAGTTTTTCATTTATTACCTCATTCATAGGTATGTGGAGTGGAGATGGCAGGAATATTTAGTTTTTTAAAGCTAAATGACTGATAAGTATTTACTTATGTAATCCTTAACAAAAATAGTGGGCTATTCCTATGTACAAAAAGTTAGTTTTGTTTCATGTGTAAGAATAGTGCCAAAAACGTCAAGTGTTTCACCCATTGGTGTCATAGATAACGTATCATGGGCTTTTTGGTAACATGTTGAATTCTTTGATAGATTCATGGGACGAATGATAATAACTCAACAAATGGAAGAAATTGTAAGGTAAGAATACATATGCATTCTAGAGTTACTTTTATGTGAAAATTGTATCGGGAGGGACTAAAGTCAAATTAAAGGGAGATTAGGTAAGTAGGCAGCATATCACAGAAAATGTTTAATTTAGAAGCCTGGCTGGCTCAGTCTAAAAGAGCATGCAACTCTTAATCTCAGCTTCATGAATTCAAGCCCCACATTGGGTGTAGAGATTACTCACCTTTTTTAATTAAAAATAAAAATAAATAAAAACATTTAGCATTTTATCTTACAATTTGTAGCAGCAAGAAATATAAAACATATCCCATGAAATGATACAAAAATAGTAAGATTATTTGTGTACTTGTATTTCTTTTTTTAATAGTGTTAGGTACTAACATAAAAGGAAATCACTGTTCTTATTCAAATTTTTACACCTTTAAATCCACCACACTGAAAGTCTAGAATACAAAAAATGTTTTGTATAATGTTTGACAAGTATAAATATTATTGTCTTCTTCACTTCAGAATTATTCAGCAGGAACTAGAGTATTTAGTGGCCATCTAGATCCTCTTTGATTGGTTTTTTGTTTAGTTGGTTGTGTTGGTGTGTTTGCCCTCAATATTCAGGTTAATTTTTGGCCCCTACATTAAAGGCTTTTAGCTATTTCAGAAATGTGCTGATACGTTGAGATTATATTATTACTCGTGATCACAAAGCCAAACTTAGAATAAATCTTGGAATCAGCCCTTGAACTTCTAATCCAATTAGCATTGTACCTCTTTTCTAAAGACATGTTCAGTTAATACTGGCTACATGAAATAAGTTGCTGACCTGAAGAGGTAAGCAATTTTTAAATGAAATCCTCAAGACAAGCACCAAAAAATATCATGATGCCTCAGCACCAGTTCACATTTTTAGTAAACGTTAACTAACAATAGCACATTTAGAAATTCCTTAACAAGGTCTTTGTAAATGTAGGACCCCCTGCTGGATAACTATGACTAGCTTTTATTTTGATTTCTAGAGTAACATAGTGGGATATATATGTGGATACATAATCTGAATTGCATTAAGATATTGTGGCTGGTAAAACAAAAGATCAGTTATACTACCCATCCCCTGAAATAGTTAAAAAGATTAGCCATGTTCTTTTCTGAAGCAGCCTGAGTGAGCTGATGAATTATCTTTTAATTTGAAGCTTTTTATCATTATATTTCAATTTTATATGCCAGTATGAGCTCAAAGTTTTTCTGTTCATTGTTGGAACCAATACCAAGTGAAAAAGGGCTATTTTATGCCTCCTGAATAATTGATCTTGAGTGCCCATGGAGTGTGCTCCAAATAGGACTATCTAAATAAAACCGTACTGTTAACCATGTCTGAAAATGTGAGCCTCTTTGGTTCATTAGATTTTTTCAGAGTGTTGGGATTTGGAGATATCTTCAGAATTGGGTCAGATTCTGTTTGATTTGGGTAACTGTATATGTATATTTCAGAAAAGCATAAGGAATATCAACAAAATTAAGGTTTTTTACTTATCCATAACAGAGACTTATCATTTTTTCTATCACTAAGAAAATACAATTTCCTTTCTAGTTATTCCTTCTCGTTTTATTTCTCCTTTATGGAGAGAAATTCAAACAGCAAGAAGACCTGTGCTCCAAGAAGTATGCAATGCAAGTAGTCAAGTTGTAGTTGATCTTGCCTAGAAAAAGTACTAACTCACTTACTACATTGTTTTATAATCCAGTGTAATTTTAATTATGTAGAATTGATGTATTTATACATGAATCATACTATAATTCATGTTTATATTGCATTTTTAAAACTTTAATTTTGTTCAAAAATTTAAAATTTCGTCATGTTAAACATTTTTAAATCATTGGTTAATCTTTGTTGTGTTTTATGTTTAAAAATCTTGAAATGGATGGCTTTGTGAATTTATTTACAGGCGTAATCATATTTTTGAGCCACTGATCTTAAAGTGAAATGCTAAAGCAGGTATTTGTTGTTATGGTCACTAACATCATAATTGACCTAAACTGCTTAATAGTAACTGAGATTTTGTTTTATATGAAAGCAGAGTTATAACTATAGTTCAGGTATTTTCTGCTGAAGATAACTATGAATTTAATTGAATTTTTAATATAGTGAACTTTTTTTCCCCCCTAGACCTCTGGGGCCAGAGAGTCTTTTGCTTCGTGGAGCCAGGTTAAAAAACACAAAAGAAATTTTTGGTTTGTATCTATTGAAAATTTTTAATTATGGGTTCATGTTGATGCTTTATAGAAAATATTTTTTAAAACAGCTTTTGTGGTTTTTTGGTTGGATAATTTACATAATCAAATATTGTCTGATAATTTTCTTACAAAGATTGTATAAAAATAATTTTATGTTGGGGGGTGTCTGGGTGGCTCAGTCGGTTGAGCATCCGGCTTTGGCTCAGTTCATGATTTCATGGTTAGTGGGTTCAAGCTCCGCGTTAGGCTCTGTGCTGACAGATAGCTCAGAGCCTGGAGCCTGTCTTCAGATTCTCTGTCTCCCGCTCTTTCTGACCCTCCCCTGCTCAAGCTGTCTCTCTCTCACGCTCTCTCTCTCTCAAAAATAAATAAAACATTAAAAAAATTAAAAGGTTTAAAAATAATAATAATAATAATTTTATGTTGTTTTGTTGTTGTTAATTCCTATTTTTTAATAATACACTCGAACCTGGCTTTGTTGTTTGTAGATACTTGTGAAACACTGCTAAGAAGATAATTCTGGCAGTTTTATTAATGGTGGTTGAGAACCAATGTAATCCAGCATCATGGTTCAGTAAACCATCTGTATAATTCCATTATGATTATTCTTAGATTGGATTAATAAAACTGGTGACCCATTCTTTCATCCATTCCACAAATATTTATTGAACTGTGACCATATGGCAGGTATTATTGGAAATTTTACTGACGGAATCAAAAAGTTGAATAAATAGTGCTCTAGTGTTGGAGATCTAAATTAATTGACATGTTCTGAGTCACTCTAGGCAAATTGTGAAGTCTTGATAATCTTTAGCTGTCAACTGTCTCCTCCCATTTTAGGAATGCACCTTCATATGCTGCCCAGCCTGTGTTATTCACTGAATGTTTACAGTTTTTGAGGTTCTCTTCTTCATTCCCTTCTTTCCTATTAGCTGTGTTATATCTTATCTCTCAGTATGAGGCTCTCTGATAAAGAAATGAATACACTTATGAAAACAGAAAACAGGGGCCCCTGGGTGGCTTAGTTGGTTAAGCATCCAACTCTTGATTTCAGCTCAGGTCATGATCTCACAGTTCAAGCTCCACGTTGGGCTCTGTGCTGACAGTGCAGAGCCTGTTTGGGATTTGCTCCCTCTCTCTCTCTGCCCCTCTCCCCATCTCTCTCTCAAAATAAATAAACAAGCCTTTAAAATTAAAAAGAAAATAGCAAGTGTTGGTGAGGACATAGAGTACTTGGAACCCTCATTTGAGTGCTGGTGGGAATATAAAATGTCACAGCCAGTGAACAATAGTATGGCAGTTTCTCAGAATTATCATTTGACCCATCAATTCTACATATAATACTCCAAAAGTGATTAGAATAGACAGAAGAGATAGAAATAGAGTCATGGAGGACTCCTTAGAATTAAGATTAGATAGAGATGAATAAAAGAAATTAACTTTGATTTTTAAAAATTTATATAAAATCACGGTTTTAACTTTAGTGCTTAACAGGGCACTGTACACCATCCTAAGAATAGTTTCTTTGACAGGATGGAAATGAAAGGAGATAGGAGAGTGTGAAATAAAGTAGATTTCACTGGTATAAAAACAGATTAAGGAATATAGACAATAA
>NC_043704.1:83486675-83498729 GCF_006229205.1 Suricata suricatta | reverse complement strand
ATCATTTTTGCCCATCCCAGTCATTCACACAGGCATACATTTTCAAAATAGTACTGTCTTTGTGTTTACTTCATCTCTTCTGACAGATTTCCGTATTATCTCTCTAGTGGTAGAAAATTATGTCTAGACTCCACAGATTCTGGCGTTCAGAGCCTTTTGAACTCTGGCCTCATTCCATTGTTCAAACCTAACAGAAAATGCTTTTCCATTTCTGTCTTTAACACTTTTTTGCCCTATCTGTAATGGCCTTCCCTGCCATCTTTGTTTCCAAATCCTTTTCTTCATCAATTCCGACTCTATTAATATTTCTCATTCAGATATATTAATTATAACTCAGAAACAGAGCCCCCATGCCTTCCCCTTCCAGCAGTTTAAGTGACTGGAGTTCCCCAATATAGGACTTGGAAAGCCTTTTAAAAACTCTGGAAAGACAACAGTCAGACAGTATACTTCCTTTCATGCTAGTGAATATATCTATTATGAAATATGCTAGGTTTTTATTAAAGAGTGTTTTGTTTTGCAGGTGTTGCTATATATACTGGAATGGAAACTAAGATGGCATTAAATTACAAGAGCAAGTCACAGAAACGATCTGCAGTAGAAAAGTAAGAAAATGGTCTATTTTCATTTATTTATACATGAATCTGTCTATGTAGTCATATATGTATTGGGAGTGTTTGCTGTATCATTGGATTTAATGAAATGTTTAGAGGTGCAGTAGGCATGACTTTGAGTAGATAATGAAAGAAAATGCAAAATGCTTATTGACTCATGATGTGGTTTCATCTTAGCTTGGGCAAACCATGCATTATTTAATACATAGTAGCAGAATATTTACTATTGAAGCTTGAAAAGTTGTGAGTTCTTTGTGTGCCATCTTTCATTTATGCATGTGAGAGGGTTTTCTTTTTTTAGTATTTTTACATTGTAGTACTTGTTTTGCTTGTTGGGGGTGTTTGCTTATTTAATACATTCCGTCAAGGACAGAAATTAAAAAAAAAATAAAAATACATGTCAGTCAACAAAAGATGGTATTCTTGAGGATAGGGATGTATGCATGTAGCATTTTGCACAATGTTCGGCATATAAGAGGTACTAAATTATGACTTTAAATTAACACCTTTAAAATAAATACTATTGGATAATAATGGAATCATTTGATCTGACTAACCTTCCTGCAGATAGCAATTATGAAATCTGGACAAAAAAGTTTTTTACATAAACAAGTATCTGAAAATATTGGAGAGTGAACCAAAATTGGCAGAAAATGGCCGAATCTACTCCTGAAAGGTGGCAGCAGCAAGGTGAAAGGTTTAAGAGTGCAGCTTCTTGCCTGAAGGCACTCACTAATTCATGTGCTACACAGGGCATTAGAGAGCCTGAGCTTTACAAGATTGAAGTCTTGGAGGACAAGGTTTAAAGCTGAAAGTATAACTAGACAGAGGAAAACTGTGTAAGGGAGGGAGCCACCGAGGAGAATGAACTCTGTCCATAAATTATGCCCAAGCCTTTGGCTGACTGCTACATCCATACATGTGCAGGGGAGACCCTAGTGGGCTTAGCAGATAAATAGTATCAGGAGGCTGAAAGAACAGGACAGAGAATTTTGATGTTGTCCATTACAGTGGAAACAGAGTTTGATGTTTGAGCGTAGCCAAGTTAAGTTCCCTGCTGGAATGAAAATCAGCACTCTTTTGAGGAACATAAAAGAGTACAGAGTTTCCGTTACCTATTATTTATAAAATTCAACATGTAATCAAAAATAAGTAGACATGTGATGAAAATGTAACTTGTATTCAAGAGAAGAAGCATTCAATAAAAATTGTCTCCATGATGTTCTGTATGTTGCAGTTAACAGACAGTGTCTTAAGAGCAGGTGTTATAGATTTTAAAGACCAAAAGAAAGGTGTGACTAAACATAAAATATCAGCAAAGAAAGGGAAAATGCAGAAAACAGTATGGAGGTTCCTCAAAAAGTTAAAAGTAGAACTGCCCTGTGATCCAGCAATTATACTACTAGACGTTTACCCAGAGGATACAAAAATACTAAATTGAAGGGATACATGCCTCCTGATATTTATAGCAGCACTATCAACAAGAGCCAAATTGTAGAAAGAGCCCAAATATGCATCAACTGATGATTGGATAAAGATGTGTATGTATGTGTACACACACACCCACACACGTGCGCGCGCACACACGCACACACACGCACACAATGGAATATTACTCAGCCATCAAAATCTTGCCATTAGCAATGATGTGGATGGAGCTACAGAGTATTATGCTAAGTGAAATGAGTCAGGGAAAGACAAATACCATACCATATGATTTCACTCACATGTAGAATTTAAGAAACAAAACAAGTGAACATAGGGAACAAAAAAAGAGAGGCAAACGAAGAAGCAGCTTCTTAACTATGGAGAACAAACTGATGGTTATCAGAGGGGAAGAGGGGAGGGAGATGGGTTAAAAGGTGTTGGTTATTAAAGAGGGCACTTGTGAAGGGCACAGGTATTGTATGTGGTTGATGAATTATTAATTCTGTGCCTGAAACTAGTGTGGCACTAACTGGAATTTAAATACAAAATAAAAAATTTGAGGAAGTAAAAAAAGAAATGGAAACTATAAAAAAGAACTCAGAGGATATTCTTGAATTGAAAATCTAACTCCTGAAATGTAAATGTTATTAGATAAGCTCAATACCAGATTGAGGAAGGTAGCAGAAATTGTCAGTGAATTTTAAAAAACAGTAGAAATTATTTAGTCTGAAGAACAGGGAGAAAAGGATTGAAGAAAAAATGAACAGAATTTCAGAACCATGTGAAACAATATTCAGCTGTCTAGCATAATTCTAATTGAAAAGGGGCGGAATAAAAATATCTGAAAAATAATAATGACAAATTTCTAAAATTTGAGAAAACACAGAGTGGTAATTTAAACCCAGCAAAGCAAAATTTGTGGACTCATGGCAGAGCCTAAATTGAAGAGAAATTTTGAGCTGTGTTTATTTAAGAGAGGAAGAAAACCTTAAAATAGTCATCTAAGTTTCTACCTTAGGAAGCAAGATAAAGAGGAGTAATTAGACCCAATCAGAGAAGAAAGAAAACAGTATTAAAGATGTGAGCTAAAACCAATAGAATAGAAAAATTATAAAATTAACAAAGCTGAAACTGGTTCTTTGGAAATAATAACAAAATTAATAAATCTCTACCTTCCCAACCTAGATTGAGGGATTAAGGCAGGGGTAGAGGGGAAGAAGTATTAGGAGAGAGAAAACTAAAATATTAACAACATCAAGGATGAAAAAAAAAGAGATCAGTACAGATCCTACCTCCTGTGGTCATTTTATCCACAGATGGAAAAATATTATGAACTTTATGTAACCTCATTTTTTAACTTAAATGAAGTAGACAATTTCTTTGAAAACACCACATATAAAAGTTAACACAGGAAGAAACAGAAAATCTAAACAGCCCTATATCTATCAAAAAGATTTAGTTTATTATAAAAATAATATGTATGTCCACACAAAGGATAGTCTTTTGAACATACAGTGCTGGAACAGTTAGACATCCATATTGCCAGAAACCAAACTTTAACCCTTCTCTTTACCATATACAAAAACTAACTCAAAGTAAGACCTAAACATAAGAATTTAATCTGTAAGACATGGGAGAAAATATTTGTGACCTTGGGTTAAGGAAAGATTTCTTAGATAGGAAACATACAAAAAAGGAACCAAAAACCAAACCAAAAATTTCATCAAAATTAAAAACTTCACACCTGGAGCTAATATAATATTATGTTAAAAAAATTAATACTTGTATTTCAAAAGACACTGCTGAAAAAATGAAAACACAAGCCACAGACTAGGAAAAATACTTAGAAAGCACATATTTTGTAAAGGACTCCGATCCAGAATATGCATTTTCACCACTTCTTTTCACCGTTCTTCTAGAAGCCTTATTCAGTGTCACCAGACAAAGAAATAAAAGGCATACGTATTAGAAAGTCACAAGGACTTTCTAATTGTCCTTACTGAAGGACACATAGTTTGTTACATAGCTGTATACATTCAAAAGTAACTTAAAAAAAACTATTAGAACTAATAAGTGAATTTTAGGTCAAAACTACAAAACAAAGAGATATTAAAGATTTATCCACTAAATAAATGATGAAATCACACTAATAGTAGATTTGCTGGCTCAGTATTGCTAAGCTGTCAGTTGATGTCTTGATTCTTTTGATCCTGGTTAAAATCCCTGCAAGCTTTTTTGTAGTAATTAAGAAGATGGTTCTAAAATGAATATTGAAATGCATACATAGAATACATAAAGAAAATAGTCTCTTAAGAAAAGAAAGCCAGGGGTGCCTGGGTGGCTCAGTCAGTTAAGCCTCTGACTTCAGCTCAGGTCAGATCTCACATTTGTGGGTTCGAGCCCCGCGTCGGGCTCTGTGCTGACAGCTAGCTCAGAGCCTGGAGCCTGCTTCCGGTTCTGTGTCTCCTTCTCTCTCTGCCCCTCCCCCTCTCATGTTCTGTCTCTGTCTGTATCAAAAAAAAAAATTTAAAGAAAAGAAAAGAAAGCTGGAGGGGTGCGTAGGAGGCTCAGGCAGTTGAATGCCTGGCTCTTGACTTTGGCTCAGGTCATGGTCTCAAAGTTGATGAGTTTGAGTCCCATATTGGGTTCTGTGCTGACAGCATGGAGCCTGCTTGGGATTCTCTCTTTCCCGCTCTCTCTGCCCCTGACCTGCTCATGGGCTCGGTTTCTCTCTCTCTCAAAATAAATAAATTTAAAATTTTTAGAAAAGAAAAGAAAGCTGCAGGACTTAGATTCTCTGACTTTAAGACTTCTTATAAAGCTGGTGAGAGGACCAGAGTTGAAGGGATAGACAGATGGATGAGGAAAATGAGTTCGGATTAAGGGGACTAATACCTTACTGGAAGACAGGCAGAGCAGATGTCTATATGGCTGGAGTGAGAGCTTGGTGGGAATTAGAGGATGTTGAGAAAGAGGGTCCAGGTTTTAGTAAAGAAGGTTTTGGCCTTTAGTCTGGAAAAGTGCTGATTGAAAGTATACAGTAGAGGGGGAGCTCCAACATGTCAGAGAATAGGGGGACCCAAAGTTTCCTTATCCCTCAGACACAGCAGTGTTGAGGTCAAGGGACTTTGAATTCCAAGAGTGTAGGCTGCAGAGTGGCAGAGAAGTCGCCAGGGGTCCACAGTGACAACCTGGCAGGCCATAGGTACGTGATTGCAAACAGAGAGAAAATGGGCAGCATAGGCATGGAGGGGAGGGATCCCCTTCTGCAGACAGACAAAAGGAAGAAAAAGAGGCTGTGGAGGTGTAGGACTGTATTTGGACAAGAAAAAGCCATGGACCAGGGATGGAGAAAGATCCAGTCTCTAACTGAGGGGCTTTCTCTGGACTGGGGCTGGCTGCCCAGTTCATGAACCTGGGAAGGAGGAGAGCCAGCCTCTCGTCGGTAGCTAGTTCAGAGGCACAATCCGCAGTGGGAGAAAGCGATCCTCTACCTCAAGTGCTGTGGGAAGAAGATACATAATCTTTCAAAAGACAAAGGACCCTGCCTGCACTCAGCAGCCAGAGGCCATTTATCAGTGGAGCAGCACTTCTCGGAACGAGGGTGCATGGACAGGACCCTTCAAGATATCTGGATTTGAATCCCAGACAAACCCCAAGGAGGCATGGGACACTGTGGAGTGGGGGGAGTTGGGGGGGACAGAAAAGGCCCACTCGTGCCCACCCAACACTGTGAGGAATGCCTGAACAGAGTGGTTTGGGACACCCAGTCCAAGGAGGAGAGAAAGGGGTGTCACCATTTTTCTCTACATCACCAACAGTGGAGGCAGGACCCACTTACACCAAACCACACCCCTCCATGCCTAATAATTGCGTGGGTTTGATGTGGACAAACCAGATAGCCCCTCCTCCAGACCAGCACTACCACCAGTTCCAAGGCACCTAGCAGTTTTGCATTTTCTGCTTTAATTCTTGATCAATTCTTATTATATGTATTTTTTCTTTCTTTTCTCCTTATTTCTTCCCTCCTCTAGTCTGCTTATTCTGGTTGTTGGTTTAAGCAGACATATTTACTCTATTCTCTTTATACCTGTTATATGTCTCCTTTATTTTCTCCTCTCTCTGGATTAAGCCATACAGTTTATCTGCCTGGTCTATTTTATTTTTCCCCACCCCTATCATTTTTCTCTTCGTATGGGATAATGCCTCTTCCACTGACACCTGCACCCCATTGTTTGTTGATGTGTTTGTTGTGGTGGTGGGTGTGGGGGGAGTTCTTTTTCCCAGGGCTACTTCAATAAACAAATCAAAGCACACCTGGTGAAGGGTCCAAAACATCACTACAAGTAGGGAGATAAAGCAACAAGAGACACAACAGAGAGCAGGTAATACACTCCAGAAATCACCTCCTGAAGGGCCAGGCCCTGGACAGTGCTCACGGGTGCAGGACAAATAACAAGTTTTTAAAACACATAAGGGACAGAAAACTAGCCAAAATGATGAAATGGAAATTCTCCTCAAATGAAATTCCAGGAAGAAATGACAGCTAAAGACTTGATCAAAACAGAATTGAGATCATAGAGTGCACATTTTCAGATTGCAATGCTATGAAACTTGAAATCAGCCACAGGAAAAAGTCTGGAAAATGTCCAAAAACATGAAGGTTAAAGAACAAATGGGCCAATCAGGCAATTAAAGAAGAAATTTAAAAATATATGGAAACAAATGAAAATGAAAACATGACAGTCTAAACCCTTTGGGATGCACCAAAGGCTGTCCTCAGAGGAAAATACATTGCAACCCAGGCCTATCTTAAAAAAACAAGAAAAATTCCAAACATAAAATCTAACAGCCCACCTAAAGGAACAGAACAGCAAAGAAACCCCAAGGATAGCATAAGAAGAGAAGTAATAAAGATTAGAATAGAAATAAATAATATAGAATTTTTTTAAAAAGTAGAACAGATCAGTGAAACTAAGAGCTGGTTCTTTGAAAAATAAACAAAATTGATTAACCCCCTAGCCAGACTTCTCAAAAAAGAAAAGAATGAGGACCCAAATAGATAAAATCACAAGTGAAATGGGACTTATTGCAACCAATCCCTCAGAAATAACAAACAATTATCTGAGAATACTATGAAAAATTGTATGCCAACAGACTGTAAAATCTGGAAGAAATGGACAAATTCCTAGACACCCACACACTACCCAAAACTCAAACGGGAAGAAATCAAAAATTTGAACAGACCCATAACTAGTGAAGAAATTGAAACATTTATCAAAAATCTCCCAACAATAATAGTCCTGTGCAGATGGCTTCCCAGGGGAATGCTACCTGACAGTTAAAGCAGAGTTCATACCTATTCTCAAGCTGTTCCAGAAAACAGAAACAGAAGGAAAGCTTCTGGACTCATTCTGTGAAGCCAACATTACCTTGATTCCCAAACCAGATATAGACCCCATAAAAAAGAATTACAGGCCAATATCCTTGATGAACATGGATGCAAAAATTCTCAACAGAATACTAACAAATCTAATTCAGTAGCGTATAAAAAGAAAAATTCACCATGATCAAGTAGGATTCATTCCTGGGCTACAGGTCTGGTTCAGTATTCACAAATCAATCAATGTGATTCATCACATTAATAAAAGGATAAGAATCACATGATCCTGCCAATAGATGGAGAAAAATAATTTGAGAAAATACAGCATTCCTTTCTTTAAAAAAAAAAAAACTCAAGAAAGTAGGGATAGAAGGAACATATCTAAACATCATAAAAGCCATATGTGAAAAGCCCACAGTTAATGGGTAAAAACTGAGAGCTTTCTCTCTGAGATCAGGAACACGACAGCGATGTCCACTCTCACCACTGTTGTTTAACATAGTATTTGAAGACCTACCATCAGCAATCAGACAGCAAAGTGATATAAAAGGCATCAAAATTGGCAAAGACAAGTCAAACTTTCACTTTTCACAGATGACCTGCTACTCTACGTGGAAAACCTGACAGACTTCACCAAAAAGCTGGTAGAACTGATACATTAATTCAGCAAAGTCACAGGATACAAAAGCAACATACAGAAATCAGTTGCATTTCTATACACCAATAATGGAGCAATAGAAAGAGAAAAATTAAGATGTTGATCTCATTTACGGTTGCACCAAGAACCATAAAATACGTAGGAATAAACCTAAGCAAAGATGTAAAAGATCTGTATGTTGAAAACTATAGAAAACTTATAAAGGAAATTGAAGAAGACACAGAGAAATGGAAAAACATTCCATGCTCATGGATCAGAAGAATAAATATTGTTAAAATGTCAATGCTACCCAAAGCAATCTACACATTCAATGCAATCTCAATAAGAATTGCACCACATTCTTCTCAAAGCTAGAACAAACAATACTAAAATTTGTTTGGAACTACATATGACCCCCAATAAAGTAATATTGAAAAAGAAAACCAAACCTGGAGGCATCACAGTCCCAGACTTTAGACTCTACTACAAAGCTGTAATCATCAAGACACTATGGTATTGTCACAAAAACAGACACTTACACCAATGTAATAGAATAGAGAATCCAGAAATGGACCCACAAATGTATGGCCAACTAATCTTTGACAAAGCAGGAAAGAGTATCTAATGAAAAAAAGACAGTCTCTTTAGCAGGTGATGCTGAGAGAACTGGACAGCAACATGCAGAAAAATGAAACTAGACCACTTTCTTATCCCATACACAAAAGTAAACCTGAAATGGATGAAAGACCTAAATATGAGACAAAATCATCAAAACCCTAGAGGAGAAAACAGGCAACAACTTCTTTGACCTCAGCCACAGCAGTTTCTTGCTAAGCACATCTCCAAAGGCAAAGGAATTAAAAGCAAAAGTGAACTATTGGGACACCAAGATACAAAGCTTCTGCACTGCAAAGGAAACAGTCAACAAAACAAGAAGGCAGCTGAAGGAATGGGAAAAGATACTTGCAGATGACATATCAGATAAAGGGTTAGTATCCAAAATTTATAAAGAACGTACCAAACTCCACACCCGAAAAACAAATAATCCAGTGGAAAAAATGGGCAGAAGACATGAATAGACATTTTTCCAAAGAAGACATCCAGATAACCAATAGACACATGAAGAGCTGCTCAGTGGCACTCATCACCAGGGAGATACAAATCAAAACCACACTGAGATACCACCTCACACTGGTCAGAGTGGCTAAAATTAACAACTCAGGAAACAACAGATGCTGGTGTGGATGTGAAGAAATGGGAACCCTCTTGCATTCTTGCTGAGAATGCAAACTGGTGCAACCTCTCTGGAAAACAGTGTGGAAGTTCCTCAAAAATTTAAAAATAGAACTACTCTACAACCTAGCAATAGCACTACTAGGAATTTATCCAAAGGATATAGGAGTGCTGATTCATACGGGGACATGTACCCCAGTGTTTATGGTAGCACTTTCAACCATAGCCAATTATGGAAAGGACCTAAAGGTCCATCTACTGGTGAATGAGTAAAGAAGATGTGGTTTTTGTATACAATGGAATCCTACATGGCAATGAGAAAGAATGAAATCCTGCCACTTGCAGCAACATGGATGGAACTGGAGGGTATTATGCTATGTGAAATAAGTCAATCAGAGAAAGATATATGTTTTCACTCATATGTGGAAATTGAGAAACTAAAACCATGGGGAAAGGGAAGGGGAAAAAATAGTTACAGAGAAGGAGGGACGAACCATAAAAGACTCTTAAATATAAAGAACAAACTAAGGTTTGATGGAGAGTTGGGGATAGGGAAAAATGGATGATGGGCATTGAGAAGAGCACTTAGGATGAGTACGGGGTGTTGTACATAAGCAGTGAATTATGGGAATCTACCCCCAAAACCATACACAGTTTGGTAGCTAATTTGACAATAAATAAGAAGAAGAAGAATTTCAGGTTGTAAAAAAAAAAAAGAAAGAAAGTATACAATAGAGAGTAGGTACAAGTGACTGGGGGGCCATGGAAACACCAATAAAAATGATCTTTTATGTATTTTTAAAAAAGGCTTATTATAAAGCTATAGTAAGTGTAATATGGTATTAGCAAAAACAATATTTTAGTGGTATAAATGAGTTGAGAAATAGACCCATTCATATATATGGTCAATTGATTTCAACCAAAGCATCAAGTAAATTCAATGAAGAAAATGATAGTCTTTTCAATAAATGATGCAACAACAATTGGATATGCATATAGGGAAAAAATAAACCTCAATTCCTACATCACCTCATACTCCCAAAAGTCTTCAAAGTCAGGTCATATACCTAAATGGAAGGGCTAAAACTATAAAACTTTAAATTTTTAAACTGTTTATTTTTGAGAGAGGGAGAGAGAGCGCAAGCAGCAAAGGAACAGAGAGGGAGACAGAATCAGAAGCAGGCTCCAGGATCCATAGGCTCCAAGCTGTCAGCACAGAGCTCTATGCAGGGCTTGAACTTGCAAACTGTGAGACATGACCTGAGCCAAAGTCAGGTGCTTACCAACTAAGCCACCCAGGCGCCCCATACAAAAACCACATCTTCTTTACTCATTCTTTTTTAGAAGAAAACTTAGGAAGATCTCTTCACAACCTGGGGATTGGTAAATATTTTGTAGGACACAAAAAGCAATAACCACAAAAGAAAATATTGACTACCTATACTTCCTCAAAATTAAAAACTTTTCAGACTACACAGTTAAGGAAATGAACAAAGAAGCCACAAACTGAGTGATGATATTCATAAAACATATATCTGACAACTTGTATCCAGAATATATAATGATATATAAAAAAGCCCTTCTAAGTCTATAATAAAAAGAAAAACAATGCAATGAAAAAAATGGATTTAAAACTGGAACAGAGAAATTTTCACAGATGTACAAAAGGCTAATAATAATAAACATACAAAAAAGTGTACCATGTCCTTAGTCATGAGAAAGATACAAATTAAAACTACAAAGAGATACATACCAATATACATTGAGAGGAATGGCAAAAATTAAAAAGCCTAAAGGTTCCAAGTATTGGCTAGGACTTGGAGCAGTTGGTACTCTTACTTTTAAATAATCTATGGGTCAAAAAGGAAATTTTAAAGACCTTTTTTAAATATCCAGAAGTTAATGAAAATATGGTATATCAAAATTTGAAAGATCAAGCTAAAGCAGTGGTGAGAAGGAAATTTATAGCATTTGTATTAGTTAAGGTTCTCCAGAGAAACAGAACCAGTAGGAATGTATGTAGATATATATAAGAGGCTTATTATAGGTGTTGGCTCATGTGGCTGTAACGGCCACAAAATCCCAGTCTGCTGTCTGCAAGCCGGAAAACCAGGAAAGCCAATGGTACAATGCGGTCAGTATCCAAAGGCCTGAGGATCAGGGACTGGCCCCTGATATGAACCTGGAGCTCTGACATCCCAGCTTAAGAAAAAATTCAGGAAATACAAATCAAAACCACACTGAGATACCACCTCACGCCAGTCAGAGTGGCTAAAATGAACAAATCAAGAGACTGTAGATTCTGGCGAGGGTGTGGAGAGACAGGCACCCTCCTGCACTGTTGGTGGGAGTGTAAACTGGTACAGCCGCTCTGGAAAACAGTGTGGAGGTTCCTCAAAAAACTATCAGTGGAACTCCCCTATGACCCAGCAATAGACTGCTGGGGATCTACCCAAGGGACATAGAAGTGCTGATGCATAGGGGACATGTACCCCAATGTTCATAGCGGCACTTTCAACAATAGCCAAATCACGGAAGGAGCCTAAATGTCCATCACCTGATGAGTGGATCAGGAAGATGTGGTGTGTATATATATATATATATATATATATATATATATATATATATATATATATATACAATGGAGTATTACATGGCAATGAGAAAGAATGAAATCGGGCCATTTGTAGCAAAATGGATGGACCTCGAGGGAGTCATGCTAAGTGAAATAAGTCAGGCAGAGACAGAAAGATACCATA
>NC_043704.1:83484652-83486575 GCF_006229205.1 Suricata suricatta | reverse complement strand
AAAAAAAAAAGAAAACAATTCAACAGATGAATTTCAATTCATGAAACTTCTGCTTCAGAATATAGTTGATGGTTTGTTTATACATGTAACTTTTGGTAATTTTCTCCAGTCATACTGAGGAAATTCTCATATGTATTCTCTTATCAATTTTTCTGCCTAGATCCTGAGATTCATTTCAGACTTCCTTGCCTTTTTGGTACTCTACAATTTCATCATTCCGATTTCATTATATGTGACAGTTGAAATGCAAAAATTTCTTGGATCATTTTTTATTGGCTGGGATCTTGATCTCTATCATGAAGAATCAGATCAGAAAGCTCAAGTCAATACTTCCGATCTGAATGAAGAGCTTGGACAGGTAAAAAGATCATTTTATTTTGTTTTGCTAACCTGTTATTTTTATCGAAACGATACATAAACAAAGAGCAATAATCTGTGCAAAGAAAAACACTGTGAGGCTTATACCAAAAAATAGCCCTACTTTTCTCCATACCTAACTCGTGTTCCTATTTTTAAATCTGAAATCAGGGGCGCCTGGGTAGCTCAGTCGGTTAAGCGTCCGGCTTCAGCTCAGGTCATGATCTCACACGGTTCGTGGGTTTGGGCCCCGCGTCAGTCTCTGTGCTGACAGCTAGCTCCGAGCCTGGTGCCTGCTTCGGATTCTGTGTCTCCCTCTATCTCTGACCCTCCCCTGCTCTCGCTGTCTCTGTCATAAATAAATAAAAAAAGATTAAGTCTGAAATAATTTTTACCATTATTTAGCACTACTTTGTATAGAATTCTTTATTGATTTTTGAATTTTAGACATTATTTGCTATGGAATATAAAGATATACTCTTATGCTGCTGTTTATACACACATACTCAGATACATACCCTCTCTCCCTCCCTGTAGCCCCCTAATATTGTTATATCACAATAGGGATTCAGTAAATATTATTGACATTATTTTGACTCTTAGTATTGCTCACTAATTCCTGGTTCTTTATGGGTGCCCTGTGGTACTATAATTCATTTTATTTTTTATATATTATTTTCCCTAGAGTTAATCGCTCTGTGTTTTCATTAACTTAATTTCTGTATGCCACAAATAAGTCTCTGATGAATATTTGAAATATCTCTCTACATACTCAGACATATCAAGTAATCTAGGATTTCCTTTCTCTTTCTCTTTTCTGTTTATGGTAGCAGCTTTTTTGGAGCCTTTTGTCTTTCTGCTTCCATTTGGACTTATTTCTGGGGCTGCTTCTCAGCTGTCACCCAGGACTTCCCGTTACCATTACTCTAAAGATTCCTTTGCCTCTCTCCTATTTTGGATCTCCGGTCTCTTGGATCCCGTGTCACCCCACATGTGGATTTCCCCCATTGCTTAGGTTTCATATTCTGTGTTCTGTTAAGTCATTTGCCACTCATTCAGCTCCTTTCCATCTTCCAAACTTGTCATATCTTCCTTCTCATCTTGTCTCATCTACCATTATTTTTGTTCTTTCTTTATTCCTCTAATCTTACTTTGGTAAAGTTTCAAGAGGAACAGAGACAGTTTTATTTGCTCAGCCTGTCATTTTTAACCAGAAGTTGATCCATTTATTTTTAACGTTTAGGCGGCTTTAGTAACTTATGCTAAATATTAATTCATGATACATTTGTTGAATTGTGTATCACATATTCAGGACCTAAAAACAGAGCCTGCTTTTACTTCTCCAAACACATTTTCCCCCCATTTTTTCTTTCCTTTGACCTTTTCTATCCCAATTTTCTCTTCTTCCTTGTTCCTTCATGTTAGAATATTGTTTTTCTGAAACTTCACACTGTTTCTATCCATATCTGCCTTCTTTTTAATAAACTTTGAGTGATAACATTTTTAAATTTCTAATTCGTCTCAGCTTTTCTTTTTACTTTTAAGCCTACAAATATTCATAATATG
>NC_043704.1:83483049-83484552 GCF_006229205.1 Suricata suricatta | reverse complement strand
GGGGAAAGGGCGGGGGAAGAGTTAAGGAGAGGGAGTGAGGCAAATCATGAGAGACTTTTGAATGCTGAGAACAAACTGAGGGCTGAAGAGGGAGGGGAGAGGAGAAAGGGGATGATGGTCATGGAGAGGGGCACTTGTGGGGAAGAGCACTGGGTGTTATATGGAAACAACTTGGTAATAAACTATGAAAAAGAAAAGAAATAAAATTCATCCTTTGTCTTTTTAATTTCATTTGGGCCATCTAATTGGTTAAGGGCTTATTTCTCTCCTGAGTCCATTTTATCGAATACTAGTCTCTTCCAGAAACACCCTCACAGACGCACCCCAAAATAATGTTTTACTAGCTGCCATCTCTTAGCGCTGTAAACTTTAAATGAACCATCACAGCGCTAAATACTTAACATTAGTAAAGAAACACCAATGACAGAAACTGAAATTAATGCTGATTAAAGAATCAAAGATGTAATGTTAAGCTTGCTTAGTGAAATATTGTAATGTCAAGCTTGCCTTGAGAAAAGAACAGGGATTCTAAAGTTAACTCCTGACCCTTGTGATTTTGGTGAATTTCCAGAGTGATTTTTTAGGCTTTGGTCTTAATCCTTTAAAAGGATGTGATTTCCTCCTAGAGGTTTTACAAAGATTAGACAAGTTATTGGATGTGACAAAGTTTTATAAAACTTTTAATGCTATACAAATGTTTAGTTATAGTTACACTTAAAATTAGATAGATCCTGAAAATGTAAAAAAAATCTTAGACTAGCTACTTATGATGAGAGTAACTGGCCCAAACTGTCGTTTAATGTAAGCATTTTGAACAGTAATGTAACCAATTCAAATAGGCTTATAATCTTATGTATTAGCTATTTTATGACTGGTAAACAGATTTTACTGATGGTCATTTCTTAAAATATGAAGATTATTTACTTTACATGGCTACCATGACATCATATATATTTTTATATCTTATTTAATGCCAGTATAAAATTTTTAGGCATATGAATATAATAACACAAAATTGATATGTTTCATATGCTTTTTTTTTCCATTCCAGGTCAATGAATACATTTTTGATAATTTATCTAATAATCCTTATTTCTGAAGCCATCATCAGTACTATCTTGAAATATACATGGCAAGCTGAAGAAAAATGGGATGAACCTTGGTATAACCAAAAAACAGAACATCAAAGAAATAGTAGTAAGGTATTTTATGGTGTTCTTCACTCTGCTATAAAGGAAACTTTATTCTTTGGCACAGTTAATGATTCGGTAGTGACTTCTGATAGGAGTGACCACTGTGATCTTCTAAAACCATTACTACCAAAGGGTGACAAAAAGATACTGCAAGTGAAGAGTGGCTGTTACCTTGATACTGGTGCTTTTTCAACTTTAAGGCATAAGCAGTTGTATTCCCTGTGGCATGACTTGAATAGTTCCAAGAGATCACAGAAATTTAAATCATCTTTGTTGGCATGCCCCTTCACTACTACAAATTCAGTTTTTT
>NC_043704.1:83407512-83482949 GCF_006229205.1 Suricata suricatta | reverse complement strand
AATTCGTCTCAGCTTTTCTTTTTACTTTTAAGCCTACAAATATTCATAATATGTTTATTGTCTATATTCCTTAATCTGTTTTTATACCAGTGAAATCTACTTTATTTCACACTCTCCTATCTCCTTTCATTTCCATCCTGTCAAAGAAACTATTCTTAGGATGGTGTACAGTGCCCTGTTAAGCACTAAAGTTAAAACCATGATTTTATATAAATTTTTAAAAATCAAAGTTAATTTCTTTTATTCATCTCTATCTAATCTTAATTCTAAGGAGTCCTCCATGACTCTATTTCTATCTCTTCTGTCTATTCTAATCACTTTTGGAGTATTATTACTGCTTTACTACTGATATATTCTTTATCATAATTTTTTATACCTTATTCTTTCTGGTCTAAAGGTTTTCTTTGTATTAATTTGTATAGGTTAAGTGACATATCCCTGTATCCACCTTTACAATTCAACATTTGCTCTAGATAGTAAGCAGTCTTTAATATCACATAGCAAAAGAACTATTTTATCTTTTATTTCTAGTTTTGCCCTTTGTTAGCTCTATAACTAGGTAACTTATTTAACCTAACTCTTCCTTTCTTTCTTTTTCTTTAAAATATACATGGTAATAGTACCTGCCTCATGGAGTTGTTGAGAGTATTGAATGAGTTAGAACTTGCAATGTTTGCAATATAGTGTTTGCTGTACAATTATTGGCTTTTATTATTACTTTATATAGAATTCCTGTATCTTAGGTGTTGTATTTATCTTTACCACTTTCAAGAAAATGAACATTAAGGTATGATTTTTCACTTTATTTCTTGGTCCAAACAATTTTTTTCCAGTTTTAACTCTACCTCCCTTTTTGTATATTGATCTTTTATTCTGCAACCTTGAAGAACTCATTTATTAGTTCTAGTGGTTTTTTAGTGGATTCCTTAGGATTTTCTATATATAAGTCATGTTGTCTACAAATGGCTTTACTTCTTTTCCAATCTGAATACCTATTTGTTTTTTCTTGCCTGATTGCCCTGGCTAGAACCTTCAGTACAATATTGAATAAAAGTGGCAAGAACGGATATCTTTGCTTTATACCTGAACTTAGTATAGGGGAAAGCATTCAGTCTTTCTTCATTAAATATGACGCTAATTATGGGGTTTTGTAGATAAATTTTATCAGGTTGAGGAAATACCCTGTCCCTAATTTGTTGATTGTTTTTATCATGAAAGGGTATTGGATTCTATTAAATGCTTTTTGTGCATCTGCTGAGATGATCATTTTAATAATAGAATAAAGAACAAGTACCAACTTATTATTATGGTGGGTTTCATTGATTAATTATTGTTGAACCAATTTTGCATTCCAGGGATAAATTCCACATGATCATGGTGTGTATTTTTTATGTTTCTAGATTTGGTTTGTGTTTATTTTCGTAAGAAATATTGGTCTGTAATTACTGTTTTTCCTTATGATATCTCTTTTTAAATGATGACTTTCTTAAATTATCATTGCATTAATCAAATCCTCACCATAATTCTGGTTGTATTAAGACTTAACTATTTCAGTCTTCTTTTTTTGGACCTACCTTCTTTTAGGGTTAATTTTCCAAAATCAGTCTCCAGGACTAATAAAATTATTTGTCTTACCTATTTTTTAAAATATTTTCATTTAATTATTTTCCTGTATTCTGAATTTGTCTCCTACCCTTGGTTTCAATTTCCTCCATCTATCTATTTTAGATAACTTTCTATCTCTGACTTCTTGTGTTGCTTTGACTTTGTGTTCCAATTCTTAGCCCTGTGCCATTTCTTCTGGACCACATACATGCCCTTTCACATTCTCGGTTATTAACCATCCCTTCCACCTTTGCTCAAAGATCGTTCTTAATCCTACTACTTCAAAATACCTTATCCAGGAATTGGAAAAGTTAATACCACATTATCAGTCTGGTCTACAGATGAACATGCACCTAAAAATGCCACAAGCTTCAAAGTATATATAGATTGATATCATTTTATGTTATGCTGTTTTGTTTCTGGGCATCTTTAATGACTGTGCTTGGATTAAAGGAATATCAGCATCAGTATGCCAGTGTTAATAGGTAAGCTTGATTGACCATAAGACTTTATTGTTGAGCATAGGACCATAAATACAAAAGCTTTTTTTTTTTCTTTTATCTTCCATCTCTAGGTGGAATATGTGTTTACAGATAAAACTGGTACATTGACAGAAAATGAGATGCAGTTTCGGGAATGTTCAATTAATGGCATTAAATACCAAGAAATCAATGGTAGACTTGTGTCAGAAGGACCAACACCAGACTCTTCAGATGGAAACTTACCTTATCTTAATAGTTTACCCCATCTCACAACCAGTTCTTCCTTCAGAACCAGTCCTGAAAGTGAAACTGAACTGGTAAGCAACTTTTAAATTAATTAACTGGAATTTCATTTGAAATCGTTCTTTTTGGTAGTTGCTGGATTTGACTTATGTAAGAGAAAAAGCTTAAGTGTTAGTGGGACAAGGAATATATATTTGAAGTGTGTATCCTTTGATTCAACACTGAGAATTTGTAACCCACTTTAATTTGTCAATTAATATGTGTCTGCTCCAGATCTCTGGGTAAATGGCAGTAAGTTAAGAAGAACCCTTATGTCTTGAAGTAAAGAAGTAAGGAGACTTTGCTAAGAAATAGAGCTTACATTTATTTAATATTTTTTGAGACCTCACTTTTTAAGAGTTTTCATATTTAACTACAATTTGGCTATGCCTCCTAAAAGATACTCATATGTTGAAAGGTCATAAGCAGACGTCACACTTTCCTTCTTGGAGTCACAAGCAATCAACTAGTATTCAGGCAATTCAAGATTGTAGCACTCCTGTTGTAAATCTAAGATAACCAATTATTAACCATATTTATTGATATTTTTAAAAATTCTGCTTAGAGTTTTTTTTAAATTCTGCTTACAGTTTTCAAAATGTTTGGGAATGGTATTTTTATTGTGAATATTAATTATTTTTCTACAGATTAAAGAACATGATCTCTTCTTTAAAGCAGTCAGTCTCTGTCACACTGTACAGATTAGCAGCGTTCAGACTGATGGCATTGGTGATGGTCCCTGGCAATCCAACCTTGCACCCTCCCAGTTGGAGTATTATGCATCTTCACCGGATGAAAAAGCTCTAGTGGAAGCTGCTGCAAGGTAGTTTGTGAGAAATACTTGTGAATGTATTATTTTGGTCCTACTCTGATCCTTCAGGTTCTTAAAAATAATGCCATATTTGAAGAAATGTTTTAAAATTTTTTTCAGAGAGAAAGAGAGTATGCGCAAGCAGAGGAGGAGCAGATAGAGAGAGAATCCCAAGCAGGCTCCATACTATCAGTGCAGAGCCCAACCTGGGGGCTCCATCTCAGAAAGAACCATGAGATCATGACCTGAGCTGAAATCAAGAGTTAGACACTTAACTGACTGAGCCACCCAGGCGCCCCTCAAAGAAATATTTTTAAATGCATCTTAAACGTGTATTTTAAATGTCTTTAGTCAAGCTAAGTTATAGGTGACATATTATAGAAACATGAAATAACATTTTTTAAACTTACATTTCTTGGGGTGCCTGGGTGGCTCGATCAGTTAAGCATCCGATGTAGGCTCAGGTCATGGTCTCATGGTTCATGAGTTCAAGCTCCACATCAGACTCACTGCTGTCGGCACAGAGCCTGCTTCAGATCGCCTGTCACCCTCTCTCTGCTCCCACCCTGCTCTCAGGTGCTCCTTCTCTCAAAAATAAACGTTAAAAAATTTTTTTAATCTTCTGTTTCTTCTCTTTTAATCCCTAGAATCGGCATTGTATTTATTGGCAATTCTGAAGAAACTATGGAAGTTAAAACACTTGGAAAACTGGAACGGTAATTTTTTTCTATGTTGTAATTTTATGTGTGTTTAGTATAGAACAGGAATCTGTAAACTATGGCCTGGTTTGTACAGTCTGCAAACTACATTACAGCTTTAAAGGGTTGTTGTTTTTGAAAAATACAACAGAGACCGTACATGGCCTGCAAAGACTAAAATATTTGCTCTCTGGACCTTTACAAAAATAGTTTTTGACCCCTGCTCTAGCATGATGTTAATACTACATTGTACTTTTTCATAGTAATAATAATATTCTGTGAATCTTTCATTTGTATTTTAACCTAATGGTTCTTGAATTTACGCATATGTTTGTTTTTATACACTCCTTGGGTAATGAGTTCCATAAGTTCTCACTAAATAAAAACGTCCTTATATTTACACTGCTTGATAAATTAATCCATTTCTGTTCTATTCATACCTTTCACTGTTTTAGCAATTCCAGTTGTATCTTAACTCCAGCTGTCCCTTGCCAAACTATGCTTTTCCAAACTGAAATAGAGCCATTCTTTGGCTGTTTTCATACAGAAGGCTGTCTAGCTCATTTCATCAGCTTATGAAAAACAGTGTTTTTCTTTGAGATGTACAAAACATTTCATATGGACATCATTATATAAGTCCATCCAGAAAAGTTCAAGTCACACCTGACCCATCCACATAAATTACTTCACTGCTCCCTATAAAGGCATTTGTTCCCCTACCTATACACATGTACACTGTGCCAGGTTCAGAATCACTTCTGTAATGATCCTCTGATACTAATGTGAGTGTGTTGTATTTCTCAGGTGTGTTTGGGCAGAGAAAAGGGTTGAGAATCAATTACCTTTTTTAGAAAAACGTGGAGCTGGGCAGATCTGGATTCCAATCCTTGCTGTGCCACTCACAAACTTATTTGACTTTAGGAAAATTACTTAATCTTTCTGAGTTTAATAGTCCTCATCCGTAAAATGAGATAAGACCCACCTTCTTTGGTTCTCATGGGTATTAAGTGACACAAGGTAGGTAAAGTACATGGCATTTGGTAAGTACTCAATAAATGGCAGTTCCTTCTATTTCTGTCTTATGTTATTATTAGTGATACATAACCCATCATCTTGAAAATGTACTTGAGATTAATTTCTTGTTCTAAATCAACCATTTTATCTTTTATAGGGGTTCTTTTCAAAGAATCACTTAATATTGTTCAAAAAAAGGAGACTTTTTATCTTATTTTTATCCCCTTAGGTACAAACTGCTTCATATTCTTGAGTTTGATTCAGATCGTAGGAGAATGAGTGTAATTGTTCAGGCACCTTCAGGTAACCTATCTAAACTTTTATGAATTTTTATTTATCTAATATTAAGAGTTTGATAACTGATTTTTCTCTTTAGGTGAGAAGTTTTTATTTGCAAAAGGAGCTGAATCATCAATTCTTCCTAATTGTGTAGGTGGAGAAATAGAAAAAACCAGAATTCACGTAGATGAATTTGCTTTGGTGAGTGTAAATTTGTAAGATATATAACACTCTAAAAGATATACATATGAAAGATTTAAGGCTTCATTTTTACATTAATAACTTAACAAAAATTATAGAAATTCTGCAGTTCTGTTACATTACATGTTGTCTTCAACATTCTTTGACTATAAATTGACTTTTAACCAGCTAAAATTCCTGTCTTCTCTTTGAACCTGTTACAATCCGGATATTTCTGGCTGCAAAGACCATTCAAATCAACACATTAAAAAGAGGAGTTTACTAACAAAAATATAGGGGAATCCCAAGGATGTGGAGAAACTGGAACCTTCATTGCTTCATTGTGGGAATATAAATGGTACAAACACTTTAGAAAATACTTTGACAGTTGCTCACAGAACATAGAGTAATATAGTTACTATATAACTCATTTAATGTTAGTTATACACCCAAGAGAATTGAACACATATGTTCACACAAAAACTTAGCAGCATTATTGCTAAATAGCCAAAAGGTAGAAACATTGAAATTCCATCAGCTGATGCATGGATTAAACAATGTGTCATTTCCGTATAATGGAATGTTATTTGGCCATTAAAAGGAATGAAATACTTAATGTATAACATGGATGAACCTTGGAAAGGTTATGCCTAGTGAAAGAAGCTAGTCATAAATGGTCACATATTCCACTTATTTGAAATATCCAGAATAATGGAATTCATAGAGACAAAAAGCAAATTAGTGGTTGCCAGGGGCTAGAGGAAGGGGTAAAAAGGAAGTGTCTGCTAATGGATATGGGATTCCTTTTAGGGGTGATGAAAATGTTCTGTAATTAGAGAGTATTCATGATAATACAACTCTGTGAATACACTAAAAACCACTGAATTGTATCCTTTAAAGGAATGAATTTTATGGTTTGTGAATTAGGTCTCTTACTAGAGGACTATAGGAGAATCTTAGAAAAACAAAGTGCCATAATTAATGTGAAGAGGAAGATTTTTAAGCAGCTCTCTCTCGGTCTTAGGAACTCATGATCTCTTATTTCTGCATTTCTATAAATGTGTGCTCCATACTCATCTCTGCTCACCTGCCTTTTTTTTATGGTTTATTTTCTCCCATTACTTCTTTCCTAATTGTGTATGATGTAGTTCATCCACCACACTGTAACATCCGTGAGAATAAAGGCATTCTACTTACATTCATTTTATTATCCAGAACAATGCTGGCACATCGGCATTTCAATGAATATTTGTTATAAAATCAGTTAGTTTCATATATTAGTAACTCTCATTGCGTCTTAACTGTTATTTAAGGAAAACATTTATAGATGTGGGTCATTTGTTTTTTTGGGTTTTTTTTTTTAATGTTTATTTGTTTTTGAGAATGAGAGAGAGGAAATCCCAAGCAGATTCCACACTGTCAGTGCAGAGCCCAGTGCAGGGCTTGAACCCACGAACCGTGAGATCATAACCGGAGCCAAAATCAAGAGCTGGGTGCTTAACTGATTAAGCCACCCCGGCACCCCTAGGTGTGGGTCATTTGTAAGTCAAGAGACACAAATATGTAGAAATCTAAATAGTGTCATGTAGTATTTTAAAATTTACCCTTTCCAAGTTCTGTTATTAGGATATTTTGGGTTTTTCTAAGGAAAATGTACAACAAGAAAAGGAACTTCTGTAAGCTTTTAGATATAGGTACCAACTTTCAAATAGTAACACCATAAGAAATATTTGTGCCCAGGAGAATCAGATATTCAAATATATATTCATAAGTGTTGTGGAGCTCCATTTCACCAGTGAAGAGAGATAATGATACAGTTTAAAATCATTTGGTGGCAATAGAAAGTATTGTTTATTTGATGAGGGCCACCTTACAGACTTCAGTATTTGAACTTTAAATTCATCATACTGTGCACTTTCAGGAAATTATGGGCTCCTTTGCTTAAAAAAATTTTTATAAAATGGATTTATAATGGTTAAAACAGGAGAATAGAACCTGGGGCTGCCTGTCTCTTGACGTCCTGAAGATACCCTTACAGAACGTTCTGACTTTCCAGGTAAAACAGTTCTAAAACCACAGTAAGATCATCTTTTTGATCCTGTCTAGGCTCTAATATTCTGCAATTTAAAAACCTTAGTTATTTTGAGCAGCTTTTTATGAACTCATCAAAAATTATAAGGCTCTGATAATGTGTGTCCCAGAACTCAAATCACTAGGGCTTTGTGACACTTCATTTATTTCCCGTTATTAGATGGTAGTAACTTAAAAATTAATTCCATGACTTCTTGATTTCTCATCAGTTATTTTTGTTCAATTTTTGTCTTTAATTTTTCTGTTTTAGAAAGGGCTGAGAACTCTGTGTATGGCCTATAAACGGTTGACATCTAAAGAGTATGAGGCAATAAATAGACGTCTCTTTGAAGCCAGAACCGCCTTGCAACAACGGGAGGAGAAACTGGCAGATGTCTTCCACTTCATAGAGAAAGACCTGATATTACTTGGAGCTACAGCAGTGGAAGACAGGTAAATATCAGACAAATAGGCAATATACATTTTTTCTCATAAGAATTTTCCTAGCTAAGTGTTTCTAATTTAAGACTAAATTCTATTTATCAACATCTTATAATAGTATATTTAAAATCAAAATTTTTTCCCATTCAGCATATACAGCATTATTCTAGCCAGATACCTTAAAAAGATGAATGAATTCAGCTCTGCAGATTTCCCTGTAGGCTGGAATTGGTAGAATACTCCTCAGTATGCCATGCAAAGGCTTTAAGCACCTGTTTAATGCTGCAGCTTCACTCCCACCATTGCCTGCTTCCACTTTATGCTTCAGCATCACCAAACCGTCTGTAGTTCTCTAACAGCTGTAGTTAAAACTATTCTACTTTGTGCCTTTGTTCTTTGGCAAAGCTGTACCTTCTGCCTGGATAATTTTTTCCTGTATCCATTTGTGAATGTCTTTACAAAATCTAGCACAGATAGTACCCCCATTCCAGTAAGACCTTTCCTTACCCCTAACAGGATTAAAAATTATTTTCTTTGGAAGTATACATGTTTTGTAGGTAGTTCTGTGTTGTTGTTGTTGTGGCAGTATAATTATTTCTTTAAAGACTTTCTCCTCTGTTAGTTTGTGAATTCCTGGAGGCCCATTGAGTGTTCCTCACCATCTATCTCTGTAAGCGTGTTTGCATTTTTTAAAATTTAGGTTTTCATTTACTTTCATTTACTTTAAATTTAGGTTTCATTTACTCATGAGATTTCTGAGACTCACCTGAGGTTATGACATACTTTATTGTCCACAATTTGATTTTTGAACTACTGATGTGAGAAATTTTCTTATAAAATAGAGAACAATCTTTTAATTTCAAATTTAAGATTTTCTCATAAAATAGGAGTTTATGAAGACCATATATTTAGTTTGGTTCTATAAAAAACAACTTTGAAGATATTTTCTTAAGGTATAAAGTTGTAGATGTTATGCTAACCAGATGATGACTTAATTTGATTATTCTTGTTTCTTCCCAAATGAGGAAAAAATTGAATTTTGTCACTATACTATAACATTTTTAAGTCAGAGAGTCTAGAATTTACCTTATATGTACTATGTGGTTTATAATTGAAATAGTCAAAGAAATGTTCTTCTCACTACTAATGTTGTTTTTTTTATTTTCAGACTGCAAGATAGAGTTCGAGAAACTATTGAAGCATTAAGAATGGCTGGTATCAAAGTATGGGTACTAACCGGAGATAAACATGAAACAGCTGTCAGTGTGAGTTTATCATGTGGACATTTTCACAGAACCATGAACATCCTTGAACTTATAAACCAGAAATCAGACAGTCAATGTGCTGAGCAATTGAGGCAGCTTGCCAGAAGGTAAGGATGTAATTATCTGGATCATGAGTTCAGGTGTTAGCAAACTATGGTTCGTGGGTCTAAGATGGCCTACTGCCTGTTTTTGTAGCCTGTGAGCTCAAAATAATTTTTATATTTTTAATGGGTGAAACAGAATCCAAAGGAGTAATATTTTGATGTGAAAATTTATGAGATTTAAATTTAAATGCCTATAAATAAAGTTTTATTGTAACACTGTCACAGTCATTCATTTACATATCATCAATAAAAGGTTTTGCACTTCAACAGCACAGTTGGGTAGTTGTGACAGAGCCCTTAGGCAGCACTTTTATCATTTCTCACTGCTGATGATTTACTACAGATCACAGTGACACCATTATAACTCAGTAGTGTTTTGAGTGCCACACGTACTGCCCTGTGACATTTTACTGTGTTTTTATTAGTAGTATTTATCCATCAGGTGCAAACAAGAAAAGAAAAATGTACTTTTATAAACTTTTCATGCACAATGTAGTATTGATTGTTTTATTATCAAATTAGGAGTCACAGCACTGTTTATTACTCAGTGACACTTTAATATGCTACCTGTTTGAAAAGACATATTCAAAGATAAAATACAAAATCTCAATACAGATAATTCTGTTGTTTTAAATTATAAAGTCTCATTATAGATCAGCATTAAATTAAGGTGGACATTTGGAATTGATTTTGATGAAAGGGAACACTAACTTTAAACCTGAATTAAGCAAAATGTTATCTCCCCTCCTTCCCCCTGCCCAACCAACCAGAAAGAAAATATTTCCATGCTTCTCACTAGTAGATTTGTATTACTTTAAAAATTGTACCCAATTACAATTATTAAATTTTTTTATAGTCCATAAAAGTTTTTCTCAAAATCTTTTTCCTCTATTTTAACATAAGTACCTATGTTCTCAGTTTAGCCTCTTGACCCACAAAACCTAAAATTGAACTATTTACTTCTGTCTCTGTACAGAAAACACTTGACAAACCCAGATCTAGTCCATATGACTAAACTGGGAAATTAAAATGCATTCTACTGTTCAGAGGTAATTTTGTAAGTATTTGTACTCTAAAGTCATTCTTTTCTTTTCAATCTGTTTTTTATAGACAGATCAGCTTTATTTAGGAGCCTCTTTACCAGTCTGATTTTTCACAATGATTTAAGGATTGCTTCAGTGTAAGCATTAGGATTGTTCAGGTTTCCCACAGGTACCTGTCATTTGCAGCATTGTGATGCTAATACAGAGAAACAGATGTGGAAAAAATAGTGCCTGCAGTTTTCAGTGTGCTTTGAGAGCTTTATTCATATTTGGTATGCAGGCATTGATATGGTACAGAACTCTGGATTTCATCAAAGAAAAACTTATTTAAGGGTGTTTTAAAGAGATAGTACAACTCTCAGAAGGTTCTTTGCTTGAGTTCAAAAAAGCAGTTGATCTAGGTAATTATACTATATTTTGGGAGTAGTGACAACACCATTGTGGCTTCTTAAACATTTAAGTACCATAACGTCAATGGGAACTCCCTAACACATAAAAATAAATTTTTCAGAATCATGTCTTCATCCTGTTCAGTATTTTTTAAATGGCTACTTGTTACTTTGATACAGGATTAAAGCATCTAAAATATTAATCCTGTATCAAAGTAACAAGTAGCCATTTAAAAAATACTGAACAGGATGAAGATACGATGGAATATAATATAACATAACCATCTAAAGATAATTATTATTTGTGTTTTATTCTTTAAATCTCCTATATATGTGCTTTTAGTGAATCTGTTAAGATTATGGATATTGTTTATCTTCCTTTTGTACAAAAGCTGTGTTATAGTGAACATTATAGTCTTTTTTTAATTTTTTATTTTTTTATTTTTTTAAATTTAGATTTTTAGTGTTTTATTTATTTTTGATACAGAGAGAGACAGAGCATGAGAGGGGGAAGGGCAGAGAGAGAAGGAGACACAGAACCGGAAGCAGGCTCCAGGCTCTGAGCTAGCTGTCAGCACAGAGCCTGATGCGGGGCTTGAACCCACGAACGTGAGATCTGACCTGAGCCAAAGTCGGAGGCTTAACCGACTGAGCCACCCAGGCGCCCCCATTATAGTCTTTTTTAAGGCTTGCTATATGAAATTTCTATTCTATTTTAGAGATACCATCTTTTTGGTAGAAAATGTTTTCTGAGATAACCATGTAAGTCAATAGGGTTTTGATTTACAGACTTCCAAGAAACATCTATTCTAAAAATTTTGGGTGGAGCAAAGAATTCCATTCCTTTGAAAGCTTTACTTTGTATACCCATTCCTTCACAAACCCTTATTGGTGGTCTGCTGTCTAGAATTTGGAACACTAAGTGATGTAAGGTGTATTGTTTACTTTCAGAATACTTAACAGTGGTTGGTAAAAAAAAAAAAAAAATTGTGGTAGACTTATTACAACTGGATTGTAATAAGATGGATTCATTCAAGGAGTCAACAGTAGTGAAGTGTGGCCAGAGAATGCAGTAGATGGGAAGAGGGTATATAGGAAGTATTAAGACATGAGGCTACGGAGATGAACAGATGCACCTACTATGTGTCAGAACTGTGAGATGCTTTCCCACATTTCATAAATATTATCTCATGGATTGTGGGATAATACGGTGACTTATAAAGAAGAAACTTTAATTTAATGTGCTTAGGACTGTTCCAGAGGAAAACTGATCTCTCTCACTCTTGGCTGCTACCCCTTCTTCTGAGCCATGGCTCGGGCAGTACTTAGACTGAACACATTGGAGACAGCACAGGTTGCTAAGTAAAAGTTTGGCCAGTAGGGAGGAAAAACAGTCAGTGTGGTGTTGCTTTCAGGTACAGGACAATTAATAAAAGAAAAATAACATTTTTAAAAATTTTATGTTGCAAAAGATAATTATTTACCACGTATTAGTTACCATGCAACACAATAGTGATTAGGCATACTGTGAAAGACATCATTTTGACTCATAAAAGTGTTTTTTTTATAAGACTAAAATTTATCAATATATATTTAGTTTTTATAGTTTGTTGCTCATTTGATAGCTTTCTCACTTCTCATTTAAAAATGGAGAGCACAGGGGCGCCTGGGTGGCTCGGTCCTTTGAACGTCCGGCCTCAGCTCAGGTCATGATCTCGCGGTTTGTGGATTCAAGTCCTACATCAGGCTCTGTGCTGACAGCTAGCTCAGAGCCTTGAGCCTGTCTTTGAGTTCTGTATCTCTCTCTTTATGACCCTCCCCAGAGAGAGAGAGAGATACAGAATCCGAAGACAGGCTCTTTCTCTTTCTCTCCAAAATAAATAAAACATTAAAAAATAAAAAATAAAATAAAAATGGAGAGCACCAGGGCACCTGGGTGGTTCAGTCAGTTAAGCATCTGACTCCTGATTTCAGCTTAGGTGATGATCTCACAGTTCATGTGCTCGAGCCCTGTGTCCCTAGTGATCGTGTCTACACTGATAGTGAGGAGCCTGCTTGGAATTTTCTCTGTCCCTTTCCCACTTGCAGGCGTGCACACTCTCTCGCTCTCAAAATAAATAAACTTATAAAAGTAAAACTGGAGGGTTCAGTTACTGTGGAAGACAATATGGAGGTTCCTCAAGAACTGAAAATAGATCTACTGTGTGATCCAGCAATCCCACTTCTGGATATATATCCAAGGAAAATGCAGTCATTATCTGAAAGAAATATTTGCACCCCCCATGTTCATGGCTGCAGTATTCACAATAGCCAAGAATGGAAACGACCTAAGTGTCTGTTGGATTAATGGATAAAGAAAATGTGTGTATGTATAAACACACAAACATGCACGTACACACAGGAATATTATTCAGCTGTAAAAGAGAAGGAAATTTTCTTGTGACAACATGGATGGACCTTAGCAGTGTGCTAAGTGAAATAAGTCAGACAGGAAGACACAAACACATGTGGAATCTAAAAAAGCTGAACTCATAGAAACAGAGTAGAATGGTGGTTTCCAAGGCTGGGGTGTAGGGAAAATGGGGAGATGATGGTCAAAGGGTAAAACTTGTAGCTTCTATATAAGACAAATGAGTTCTGGGATTCTAATATATGGCATGGTAACTATAATTAACAGTACTGTGTTATATACTTAAAAATTGTTAAGGGAATAGATCTTGAATTTATCACCACACAAAAAGATGGTAATTACATGAAGGGATAGAGATGTACTCATATGGCATATGCCTACCAGGAGATGCTATCCATGTTCCACCATCCGACTATCTGGCATTACATAGAATCCAATGTAGGCATTAATATCAAAAGACAGTTTTGATTCCTTTATTCCTTCTTGCTCACATGGTAAATCTAGCTCATGAATTTTCCTGGACATTGTTGATTTCATTTACTTTTTAAAATTAGTACTTCCTAAATATGTAACTAATAATTTTATATTTTTGTAAGATTTTTCATACACTTCGGGAGAATATCCTAAGAATTATATGCTTTATAATTCCCATTTTAGAAGATATAGTTACTCTATCTGTATCAGGTCATTATAACATTGAATATCATCTGTTTTATCATCATATCAGTCACACTCAGTTTTGCTTAATCTCAGCTTTCAGGTAATGTAACCCCACTTCTTTCTTGATATATCAGTTTTGTAACAATAAAGCCTGCAGGTAAATCGTCTATCTTTTTGTAAGAATTTATTGTTCACTAGATGTATATAAATAATATTTCAAAGTATCTTATGGACAGTTTAATTATTTTTTCTCAGAATTAAAGAGGATCATGTGATCCAGCATGGGCTGGTGGTAGACGGGACTAGCCTGTCTCTTGCACTCAGGGAGCATGAAAAACTATTTATGGAAGTTTGCAGAAATTGTTCAGCTGTATTGTGCTGTCGTATGGCACCACTGCAAAAAGCAAAGGTATGTTTATGTTATAAAATGTTTCTTAAAGATACTGAGAGCTAAAAGTAGTCTTTAAGGTTCATGTCTTATCTAGTCCTATTTGGTGGTACGCAATATATGAATCTTATTACTAAGTCAGTCTTCTCATGTTATGAATTTTAACCATGTACATTAGACCTTTGGAATTTTCAGAATGAGTATTAGTTTCAGCTATTCATAGTGACCTACAAAGTCTTTGATGGGTGGCAGTTTGTGATTTTGCTGAGACACAAATTAAACTTTGATAACTACAGTTTCATAAGTTAGTTACTTAACTGGTGAGGAAGTCTGGAAGACTTCTGTTCTTCTGTAACTTCAGGTGGTCTGTGGATCACAGCTTATTTTTGCATTGTCCTAAAGTGATAATTTTCTGTTAAAGTGGCTATTAAGCGGTAAAACTTTAGTAAAAAGTTGAAAAGCTAATTATCTTGTGTTGTTAACCTATATACAGGAAATACTAAATTTAAGCTAAAAAATGAAAAGCTATACAAGTATTATTTATAACTCTAGATTTAAAATTTGGGTCTTAACATTGTATTTTTCACAAATCTCTTTGAAATGCATTCCTACATGCTGATTGTTTCTCATATGGGTCTAATAAATCCATCATTGTTTTGGCTTCATGGAGTTTTATTAAAATGCATGTATTGTTGTAATTCATATACCCAGTCTGTGGAGACTACAACTGGAGACCAAGTACAGTTAATGACTAGGGTCTTTATAAATGTATGTTCAAGAATTCCAAAGAAACTTTTCTTTTAACTTTATTGAATTTAATCTTTATTGCTTTTATAAATCTCTTAAATTTTATGACGAGAAAATAATTACCTTTTCTCTATCAAATAAAAAAAATAACTACTTGAGAAAGAGAATATTTTGCCTGACAAAGTTAAGTGTAATGAGTTTTTAACACAATTATTATTAAGCTTTTTACACATTTAAGCTATATTTAAAAGAGACTTGCTTCCTATCATAAAATCCAAAGATAATATTCTCTTTTGCTGTGTAATTTCTGAAAGACACTCCTAACATCTCAAAACATGAACCTCATTGCAAACTATTGTCTAATATAAAATTAATTTTTTTCATTATTCAACTGTTCTTGTAACATTTTAGATAAGTGACTATATAAATAAAAAAGAATTGAAATTTTATAATAAATAACGAATTAGTTGTATGTCTTTCAGGTAATAAGACTGATAAAAATCTCACCTGAGAAACCTATAACATTGGCTGTTGGTGATGGTGCTAATGATGTAAGCATGATACAGGAAGCACATGTTGGCATAGGTGATTGATTTTTTTTAATTTATAAAATTGGCATAATGGTGATTTTGAATTTTCCTTTTGTAGACTAAAATGTAGTATAAAATATATGCATGCAATATGGTAATATATCAGTGTATCTCATCAAAGCTTATTATAATTTAGCTCAATATTTAAGGTATTTTAATTACAAATTTTCAAGGAAATAAATACCACATTAGATAATTTTATCTCCTTCATAATAAAGTAACTTTATTTTACTTGCCATGTTGTACCTTTTAAAGTATTTTCTCACATTATTACATAATTTTTAAGCTCTAAATGTGATTTACATAGTTGCCCTCATGGTTTCAATTCTTTTAGAGTGTTCTCATTATTTATTATCTTTTTCAATCTAAAGATTCTGCAAGTCCTTCTAATGACAATTTTAGAAATAAGAAATTATACCAAACTATTACAATAAATACAAATTTTGAAATAATATTCCTCTTTATTTAAATGTTTATTTATTTTTGAGTGAGAGAGAGAGGACGATTGAGGGAAGGGTGCAGAGAGAGAGACAGAGGATCCGAAGCAGGCTCTGCACTGACAGCAGAGAGCCCCATTTGGGGCTCGAATTCACAAACTGCGAGATCATGACCTGAGCCAAAGTCAGACCCTTAACTGACTGAGCCACCTAGGCGCCCCTCAGATAATTTTCTAATTTAACAACCTTTGTTCTAATTTCTTTTCTATTTTTGCCTAAAGTTTTTGTTATATTTAGAAGACTAATATTATATATAAATTATCAGTCATTTCCTATTTAAACCATATTCTGAGCTGCCTTCCTAAATAGCTTTATTATGCAAATACAGAAGCAAAGGAGAAAGGTATGGAGGGTTTTTTAATGAAGGATAAAATTTTAGAGTTAGAAAAAAGACTAATTCCTCTTCTGGAATAACCTCTATAATGTCCTGTGACAGTTCTCAGGCCTGATATTTCTAGTGTAAGCTCTCAAATCAGTTCTTTACTCTGGGCTAATTAACTTCACATTTTGAAAACTTAATTTTCTTTCCCGTTCGTGTACTGTTGTTTACCATAAATCTCCATAACAATTTGATGATAACTTCCTATACCTTACTATTAAAGCATAAAAAGAAAACAGTAGTTAAAACAGTTTGATTCTAGTATGGTAACAGAGAGACCAGTGAGTAGAATAGATTCAAACATCTGGAAATGTAGTTTTTAAAAAAGGAGATGTTTCAAATGCATAGGGAAACAAGTTATTTGATTAAAAAAAAATACTAATATAACTGATTTGGCTATTTGGGAGAAATAAAAAGTTAAGCCCCTTTCCATTTCTTAGAGCCAAACAAATTGCAGAATGATTAAATATTTAAGAAACTTTACCCTCTCTCTCTACCCCTCCCCTGCTTGCACTCTGTCTCCCAAAAACAAATAAACATTTAAAAAAAATTTTTTAACTTTAAAGACCACAAGAAGTAATAGAAGAAAATAATGAGTAATCTTGTAATTTGAGGTATGGAAGGATCTAATTTTTAGTAAAAAACAAACAAACAAAAAAAAGAACAAGGCACTGTAAAGGGAGTGGTCAGTATGTCTGTGTCTGGCAGAAGTTAATATACCCATATGCAAAATTTAAACATGAAACTAGTAAAGAGCATTTGCATGGGTGCCTGGGTAACTCAGTCAGTTAAGCTTCTGACTCTTGATTTCGACTCAGGTTATGATCTCATAGTTTATGGGTTCGAGACCTGCATCAGTCCTTGTGCTGATAGCACAGAGCCTGCTTGGGATTTGACTTCTTTCTCGCTCTCGCTCTCTCTGTCTCTCTCTCTTTCTCCCCCACCCGATTTCATGCACACGTGCTCTCTCTCTCTCAAAATATATAACATTTTTCAAAAATTAAAATGAGTATTAAATACATGAAAAAAGTGTTCAACTCACTAATACTCAAAAACACACAAGTTAAAATTACCTGTCAGATTGGCAAAATTACAAAGATGGGTAAAACTTGGAACTGCATGTACAATACTAGTGGGAGTGTAAATTGGTATACCCTGCATTATTATGTATAATAGAATTTTAAATGTGTGCTGTTGACCTAGCAGTTAGGCATATAGAAATTTCTTTTAAGAAAATAAATAAAGGGACACCTGGCTGGCTCAGTTAGTTAAGCATCCAACTCTTGATTTCAGTTCAGGTCATGATCTTGAGGATTTTGAGATCAAGCACCGTGTGGGGCTCCACCCTGACTGTTTGGAGCCTGCTTGGGATTCTCTCTCTGCTTCCCCAACATGCATGCAAATTCTCTCACTCAAAATAAATTAAAAACATTTTTTAAAAATGAATATATTAACAAAGATGTTATAAACAATGTCCATAATGTATTAAGTGACAATAGCAGATTACAAAGCAAATAATCTCATTTTGTACATTTGTATATATATTAAATACGCACAAAAAATGCAGAAGGAAAAATTCTTCAAGGATATAGACTCAAACTAGTCGTATTCTCTAGATGTTATGAATATAAATGATTATCTATATCTAGCCATTTGAGAATTTTTTTCCTTTTATTATAAAAGTAAAAATTATAATTTTGAAATATGATTTTTCAAAGCTGCTTTCAGATTGAAAAAACAAACTTTGTAAGGACTTTTTTGCGACCGAATGGATTACTGTAACCTTAAAAAATGTATTCATATTTATTAGATAAAATTATGTACTAATTTCAAGTGATATTGTACACTTCTTTTAAAAAGCACATTTTATCCAGCCTAGATTAGATAAATTAACAAGTAGGGAGCAAGATTGTCACATTAAACATTTAAAATATTTATATGCTTTGCATTTGTTCAAAATGTGTGCATAGATATTTGATCTGGTGAATTGCTGTTTCATGCATAACTTTTATTTAGGTGTGGTTGTGGAAAGATAAGTTGTGAGTGTGCTAGCTTTTCTCACTATTAATTACCTATGTAAGAATTTTCAGCAACAATGCATACAGTTTTTTTTTTTTAAGTTTATTTTGAGACAGAGAAAGATTGGTTGGGGAGGGTCGTTTGTAAGGGACAGAGAGAAAAGGAGAGAATCGCAAGCAAGCTCTATGCTGTCAGCAGGGATCCTGACAAGGGGCTTGATTCCAGGAACTGTGAGATCTTGACCTGAGCCAAAATCAATAGTCTGATGCTTACCGACTGAGCCAACCAGATGCCCTCAATGCATATAACTTTAGGTCTTCATTTGCCCTGTCTAATGTTTATTAGTTATATTTATTGAAACATTTCATGCCTGTTGAACCCAATAATAAATAAAATCAGGGCTTCCATTTTAAATAATAAAATTCAATCAGTAAATAAAGAGCACAGTTTGTTTGACTTATGTATGAAAGCTTTAAAACGATTAAACTTAATGCTTGTTTTTGCTAGGTTCAAATCGTTCAATTTGGGTATTTTTATATTCATTGGAAATAAAGTTAAAGCTGTTTTATAGCATTCTCTCTATTAGAAATCTATTAGCTGGTACTTTGTATCCATTAGTGTAACCTTGATGTTCTTATAAGATCCTTAACTTTCAATATTATTTTTATCTTAATTGTATTTTATTATATTCTGAGTCTTTGACATTTAATGTTACATGCCTGGTATGAGTTGTAGCTTTGTTTTAATTATGTATTTGATTTAAGTGGAACAACCTTTTGGGAATCTACTATCCTCTCTTTATTAGGATACAGTGATTCCAAGTCCAGGTTCAACTGCTATAGATAATTGAAGATATTTGCAGTTAAATCATCAAAATCACACTTCTCAGTTATTAGTGAACCTGCCTTTTTTGTCTACTTTATTACAGGAATCATGGGTAAAGAAGGAAGACAAGCTGCAAGAAACAGTGACTATGCAATAGCTCGATTTAAATTCCTCTCCAAATTGCTTTTTGTTCATGGTCATTTTTATTATATTAGAATAGCTACCCTTGTACAGTATTTTTTTTATAAGGTGAGTTTCATGGAGATATAATCATTTACTGACAGTAATTTGACATTTTAATATAAGGTATATGGTTGCCATTCAAATTATTCTTAAAAGTACTTTCTATAAGTAAAAATAGCAATTTGTGGAATATACTTTGATTATTTTGTCCTAAGTCTACTGTGTACTGACAGCAAATCGGGTTGCCTGAGGCGAAGGGTGCAGGTGACAGCACAGACTGGAAGGGATATAAGGGAACTTTGCCTGCTAGAAAAGCTAATTGGATTGTGGTGGTGGTTACAGGGGTGCATAGATTTGTCAGCATCAAAATTCACCCTTAAAATTGATACATTTTATTCCATGCAAATTAAAATGTAATTAATTTGATTTTTCATGGTATTTTTTTCCTGAGCCAGTAATAAGTTTTAATTTAAGTCCAGTACAGTGGTTTCAAGTAGAGGTTTTTCATCTTTTGGTAGTCTAGTGAGACCCTTTGGTAGTCTAGTGAAATGCATAAACTACTCATTAGAGGGGTTTTATATGGATAAAGTAAAATACTCTTTAGGTTTACAAGGAAACTAATTACATTGAAATACCATTCTCTTTACCCCTTTGGGGAAGGTGAACTTCAAGGGAACCCATGTTAGGAGCTCCTGCCTACTAAGACATTTAATACAATATAGAGTATTCTATATTGCATATATTATAAATAATATCTATAAGCCAATAAAAGAACACATGTAGATTGCATATTACTAATAAAGTGATGGCAACCTTATTATAGATTATTTCTACCTTATTATAGCTTTTCTGTCTTAGAGCTTTTACTGTGATATAAGTACATATATTGAAATGGATTTTCATAATTCCATTTTATTATTTTAAATATTTTTATTTTAAAACTGTTATACCCTAAAGTTTAAATGTTTATTTTATTTATTTTTGAGAGAGAGAAAGAGTGTGAGCAGAGAGGGGAAGAGAGAATCCCAAGCAGGCTCTGTGCTGTCAGCACAGAGCCGGACATGGGGCTGGAACTCCCAGACTATGAGATCATGACCTGGAATGAAATCCAGAGTCAGATGCTTAACAGACTGAGCCATCCACGTGCCCCATAGCCTTATAGTTTAAATAAACCGTACTTATTGTCTCATAAATGAAAAGTATTGAATAATACCTGGAAGATTGTAAATTTAAAATTAAGGCATTGCTTAGCAATAAGAGCCGAAGATATTTTCATTCTAACATTTGAATTGCTGCTCAGAATTCTTTTAGACATTTTTAAACAATAGGACAAGTTCCTATGATTAGATCTTCTACTTAACATATCAGAAATTGTGTTTCTGGACTCTTTAATAAACCATTCTTAGAAATTATTCCCCTTTTAGACCAAAAAAATTTAATGATTTTCATTTAATCTTGTTTTCCAGAATGTGTGCTTTATCACACCCCAATTTTTATATCAGTTCTACTGTTTGTTTTCTCAACAAGTAAGTAAATAAAAGCTTCTGATTTATCCTTTTAGAATAAGGTGTGTGTATTCAGTTTTTGATAGATGCTTGGAGGTACTTTTTCTATTTTTCCTAGTCCTGCAAATAAATAGTCAATACTTCCCTAATTAGTATATTGGTCATATAAAATTGATAATATTTATTCTGATTTTCAGTTTAAAGTGAATGTTAATACTAAAATATATTTTGATTCTGGATGCTTTCTAAAAAACAAATATTAACTCTTAACAGTTTCTGAGAGAATTGTGGTAACTTTTTCAACTTCCATGTAATAAAGCTCAGTATCAAGCCATGTCAGAGTAACTGTTGGGGGATTACCTCATTATTTATTTTTTGACTCACAGAATTTTTTTGGATTGGGAAAGAAGTTTAGTAATTTGAGTGCAGGAATGACATACAGACTTTATCTCATAAGCTAACTCTAAATAACTGGTAGGGGCCACCAGGAATGCTGCTTTGAAAAGTATTCCGAAGCTATAGGCTCAGAGAGAAAACCCTGTAATTGGGTAATAGTAGTATCTGTAATGGGCACATATGGATCTTTGGTTGTACACGTGTCACGTATTTGCCATCTACTGTTTTATTTTGTAGAAAATGAAATTGAAATCCATAGAAATTTAGTAACTTGCCCAAGATCACATAGCTATGAAGTTAGTAACTAACCCCTACCAGGATCTACTGCTTTTGACTAATTGAGCACCCTTTTCACAAACCACACCATACATCTCTAATTGATCGAGATATTTCTTCTAATTTATTGAAATAAGAGCCTAATTATCTTAAGTTTTTCTTGAGTTGTCTCTATCCGTAATCACTGTTTTTGCTTCCATTTACAACCTGTAGCTCTCAGTTTCAAATATCTGCTTGGACATTGGTTGCCAGGAACGATGTGTGCTTATTTGAATGAGTTAGAGAATGCTATAGGAGCATATGATAAGGAAACCTAACCTATTTTGTTTAGGTTTTCGGAGAATTTACAGTACAGTTTGAGACAGATTTAATAACAAGAAAAGCAGTACATGAAGTGTAGGCAAAGTGCTAGGCACTTAGTACCAATAGTAGCACATACAGCTGTTTACATAGTAAGTTTTATCATCAAGGACTTGAGCCAGTGTTTAAAGTTTCATGGATCAGACCTTAAAGGCAGTGTAGGATTTAGATAGGAAGACAGAGTCATAAAAGCAAAACTATATGTGTATCCTACCAAGGAATAGTAAAAAGCCTAAGACGCATGTAGGAGAATTGTGTAAAGTAACATCACAGTGACCAAATTGTGGAGAATCTTGAAGTGTAGCCCCAGTTCACTATAATTCCATATCACTTGACATAACAAAATGTTCCAATTCCCACAAAGAATATAAATCTAGGAATATTACATGTTTGTGTCTATATAAGAAATAAATTGGAATTACTAAATTGGATTTTTGTATAAATTGAGAAAGCTATATAATTTTCATGCGTATTTCTAGTAGGCTTGTTTATGATCATATACATAACTAAACACAGTTTTGAATCTCAAAATTCCCACCAATTTCTCTTTCTAGACACTGTATGACAGCGTGTACCTGACTTTATACAATATCTGTTTTACTTCCCTACCTATACTAATATATAGTCTGTTGGAACAGCATATAGACCCTCATGTATTACAGAGCAAGCCTACCCTCTATCGGTAAGTATTTTCCAATACAATATTAAATGTCCATAACACTTCTGAGTACGTATAGTTTGTTACATAATTACCAGTTTTTGAAAGCATCTTATAAATAAGCAAATATATTAGGTAGTGTCTCAGTAATTAATATTTTACTAAGGAAATTACTTTAGTTTTATGACTTATAATTCTTGGATATCAAAGAAAAAAATTTAGTTTTTTGAAATGAACACTTTTGTACTAGGAATGCATTGGACAGTTGTATGATTTGCATTTACTGTTGCAAACCAGTAATATTCCATTTTATGTGCACAAAAAAAGTTACTCAGTAATTGGTTGTCTCCAGAGTTTCTAAAAATTTAGTTTGTTTTCTAGCATTGACAAATTAATGAGTTGTAATCAATGCAAAATGCAGGGTTGAGGACATTAATTCGCATTCCAGATCTTCTGGGTTATTTTTGCTTCCCCAGAACCAAGTAAGTAATCACAGAGATGTGGAACTATTCCTGAGGACCTAGCTCATGGTTCCCACATTAACCTGATGTCCATTCTTACAGAGGTATTCAGTCATCCAGAAATGGCAGTGACTCAGTTTGGTTTCCCAGGAGATCTGGGACTGGGCTTGACCTAAGATTAACAACAGACTGTTTTTCTTATATCAGCCTTTGGTGGATATGAAATCGATTTGGAGCCTCAATGTTGAGCCAAATTCATTGAATCAAACTGAAACAACTCCACTAAAAAGAGATAACCATAGCATAAACTGAATGTTTACAACAGAATATACCAGGGACAGATCAGCTTTTCACAATTAAACTGAATTATTATTTCTATATCATGTTTTTTTCTAAATGAGAAAATGTATTTGAATATATTAGATGAATTGGAAAGTGGTTACACATAATGTATACTCTAAACAGTATTTGTAAATTCAGGTATATACTTTCTGCTAATATTTTTAAGCAATTTTAAATTAAATATCTATCTCTTTATAGTTATGAAATCATCATAATAACGTAGTAGGTAAATAATAAATGTGAACCCTAATATCCTTTTTCTCCTTTTTTTTTTTTTTTTTAATATACAGAGACATTAGTAAAAACCGTCAACTAAGCATTAAAACATTTCTTTATTGGACCATCCTGGGTTTCAGTCATGCCTTTATTTTCTTTTATGGATCCTATTTTCTCATTGGAAAAGATATATCTCTGCTTGGGAATGGCCAGGTAAAATAGATCATTTCTTAAAGAATATTTGTTAAAAATTTCCTTTAGTCTGATCTTTGATAACTTTACCTCATAAAAAATAAAAGTAAAATTCAATTCAAGTTATAAAAGTATAGGTATTAAAATGCAATTATAAAAAGATTTCAAATAAAAGTTAAGCATTACCATATAGTCTTAATATGAAACTCAAGTTACTAGGCAGTTTTGCTGTTGAGAAATTAATTCACACAAGGGGATATATCCTTGCATGCTGTTCACTTCAGTATTGTGTTTTAATAATAATTAATGTCTATTCAGTGCTTAATTTTGCTAAGTGTTTTAACATGCTCCATCTCCATTAATCCTTATGATAATTTTATTGGAGAGGTATTATGATTCGCATTTTTCATATGAGAAATGAGGACTTAGTGTTTAGTTTTTGTTTTTTGGGTTTTGGGTTTTTTGGTATGCTTGGGAAGTGGCCACTGTTACTCTGTCCTGTTTGGAGAGCTCATTTCACTTCTGCGGAATTAGGCATCTCTTTCTAGGCTTAGTTAGATGAGTTAGGAAAGGAAGTGACACCATTGGTACTGTGGTAAATTGGAAATGCTTGTCACCTTTAGTTTCCCTTTCCCACTGGCAGTACTTAAGCATTGCAAAATATATTTTGAGACACAGAGATACAAGATTTATATTTGGGAGAATATGAAGTTTTATTTGTTTGGCAAAAATTTATTAAGGATCAAGCATATTTGTATACTATACTAGATTCTGGATATATGAGGTTAACTAAACACACTTGGTCACAAAGCTTAGAGTTGTGTGAGATACAAAAAATAAGCAAATACTAAAATATGCAAGTGCAATGAAGGAAATGGATTTCAATTGTAGAGAGGTTTTTTAGCCAAATATTCCTTCAGGATGTAGTGCAGGAACATACATAGTACTGCCACTTCTCTTGAGGACATGTTCAGCCTGATTTGGACAAAAATATGATCTTCTTTTGTATAGTATAAAGATTACAGCACTTCCCAAATACTACCTTTTATTGAGTTCTTTCTTTCTGCCATTAACATTCTTTGTGCATGTTAGCTTATTAAATTGTAACTCTGAGGAAAATATCGATTACTTTTTGCAGATTAGAAAATTAACCTTGGAGAGGTTAAGAAACTTGCCTCAGGTCACACAATAAATAAATTACAAGAAGTCACACATTAGTAATTTCTTTGCCCATTTTTTAATTGGATTATTTGTTTTTTGGGTGTTGAGTTTTACAAGTTCTTTATATTATTTGAATACTAACCCTTTATTGGCTTTGTCATTTGTAAATATTTTCTCCCATTCCATTGATTGCCTTTTAGTTTTGCTAATTATTTCCTTCATTGTGCAGAAGCTTTTTATTTTGATGTAGTCCTAGTAGTTTATTTTTCCTTTTGTTTCCCTTGCCTCTGGAAAAGCTCCTGACGCTGTTGTCAAAGAAGTTCTTGCCTGTGTTCTCCTCTAGGATTTTTATGGTTTCAGGTTTCACATTTAGGCCTTTAATCCATTTTGAATTTATTTTTGTGTATGGTGTAAGAAAGTGGTCCAGTTTCTTTTGCATGTTGCTGTCCACTTTTCCCAACACCATTTGTTGTTGAAGAGATAGTCTTTTTCCCATTGGATATTCTTTCCTGCTTTGTAAAAGAATCTGATACCTTTTCTTTTAACTACCTTAACATTTTTAAGAGTACAGGTTCAGTTGTGTTAAGTATATCCATACTGTTGTACAATTAAGTATATCCATACTGTTGTACAATAGATCTTCAGAACTTACTCATTTTGCAAAACTGAAGCTCTATAAACAACTGCCCATTTCCTCCTCTTCTCAGCCCCTGGAAATCACCAATTCTGCTTTCTCTTTCTAAGAATTTGACTACCTATGAAATCTTTTTTTTTTTAATGTTTTTTATTTATTTTTGAGAGAGAGAGAGACAGCATGAGCAGGGGAGGGTCAGAAAGAGGAGTCACAGGATCTGAAGACAGGCTCCAGGCTCTGAGCTATCGGTCAGCACAGAGCCTGATGTGGGCTCGAACCCATGAACCATGAGATCATGACCTGAGCCAAAGTCGGATGTTTAACTGACTGAGCACAATTTACAAAGCCTTTCTACCTGCCATATTATTTTCTCTCAGCTTCTGTACTTAATTTGGCTCCTTTACTGACTGTTTCTTTCAGTCTTCTCTTCCTACCCTCAGAATCAGGGCTTCCCACCTTCTGTACTAATGATATTTTGAGCCAGATAATTTAATTGTAAGGATTCACCCTAGGAGTTGTAGGATGTTATGCAGCATGCCTAGCTTCTACCCACTAGATACCAGTAGCATATATGCATGTACCGCTCTCTCCGCACCCCCCCCCCCCAGTATGACAGATGTCTCTAGACCCAGCCAAATGTCCCTTGGGAGACAAAATCACTCCCACTTGAGAACCACTTTTCTAAATGGAGCAGTGGCACAGGGCTTAATACTCTGACATTTTTTCTTCTTCATCTGTATATAGGGTGAACTCATTCTTCTCATCATCTAAATACTGCTTATCTGCTGAGAATTCTCTGCCAGCTCTCCTCAGGGTCAAATCACTGCCTTCTCCACTTAACAAATCACATAGGCCTCTCAGACTTAAGATAGCTAAACAGAACTTTGTCTTCTGCAGACCTGTTTCCCTTCCAGTTTTCTCTGTATTAACAGATAGAACCACTTTTTACTCAATTGTTCAGTTAAGTTTAGGAATCATTTTTTTTTTAATTTCACTACTCTCACAACTACTATGCAGTTATACTGGTTCTAGTGTCACATATATCCTGAATGTTTCCACTTCTTTCCACATAGTCCAGACTCCACCACTTTTCTCCTGAGCTGTAGTTACTGCCTCTGCCTTCTCCTGCTTCTGTTATTCCATTTTCTACTCTCTATTCACACAGCAGCCTAGGTGGTCCTTTAAAAATGAAAATTTGATCATCTAATGACCTGCACAAAATCATCCAGTGATTTATTACAGTATAAAAAAAATTTCATCCATCCTGACTCCATCTACCTGTTGGACTGTTTTTCCTACACCCTTCCTTTTATTCACTGTACTCTAGCCATATTAGCTATCTTGTTCTTAAATCACTGTGCTCTCCAATTAGGACCTCTGCACTTGTTTTTTTCCGACCTGGATGCTTTCCTCCCACGTGGGCATATGACTGACTCCCCTATTCATTCAAGTCTGCTGAAACATTACTGGGTCGAATAGACTTTTCAGCCCCACTCCAGTAAAATGTTCTCTTTCTCAGCTTCCATTACTTTTTGACACCCACCTCCTATTAAAATTTATTTTTTTCATAGCAGTAGTCTCTACCTAAAAGTATGTATTTTTAGTAAGTTTATTATATGTATCCTTTACTGTGTAAGCTTCATGACTTCAGGAACTTTATCTTCTCACCGCTTTATTCCCAAGGCCTGGGGTGATGCTTGGCATATAAAGGATACTCAGTTACTCTTTGTTGAGTATACAAATGGTGAATGATCCTTTGTAATTTGGCATACAAATTTGACTTTATTAAATAAAGAGGTAACAAATTCAGCAGGAAGAAGTGATCCAGAAAACAGTTTGTGATAGAAAACCTTTTGAGCATCTTTCTCTTCTGAACGGGGGTTTATCCAAGTTTAGGAAAGTCTGAACATTACACATTTTGGCAGGCCCTCTTTAAGGGGAAAAAATGCAACTATAAATGCAGACTTCACTGTACATGAACATGTAACTGAATGACATAAATAGTTCCATTTCCCTTAACCCAAGCCAATGTAATGAATGAGCCCAACTCAAAATATCTGTAGCCTGATCCTCAAAATGCCGTCTGCCATTTACTTTATCACCAGCCGGTTCAAGCAGAAGTCAGAATGGAAAGACGTCTTAACGGATTTATTTGAAATATATTACTTTCAATGTTAAAAAAGAAAACCAAAGTTGGAGACATCACAGTCCCGGACTTTAGCCTCTGCGACAAAGCTGTTACCATCAAGACAGTATGGTATTGGCACAAAAACAGACAGATAGACCCATGGAATAGAATAGAGAACCCAGAATTGCACCCACAAATGTATAGCCAGCTTATCTTTGACAAAGCAGGAAAGAGTATCCAATGGGAAAAAAAGACAGTCTGTTCAGCAAATGGTGCTAGAAGAACTGGACAGCAACATGCAGAAGAATGAAACTAGACCACTTTCTTACACCATACACAAAAATATACCCAAAATGGATGAAAGACCTAAATGTGAGATAGGAAACCATCAAAACCCTAGAGGAGAAAATAGGCAACCTCTTTGACCACAGCTGCAGCAACTTCTTCTTATGCTCTCAGAAGGCAAGGGAAATAAAAGCAAAAATGAACTATTGGGACTTCATCAAGATAAAAAAGGTTCTGCACTGCAAAGGAAACAATCAACAAAACTAAAAGGTAACCAAAGGAATGGGAGAAGATATTTGCAAATGACCTATCGGATAAAGGGTTAGTATCCAAAATCTATAAGGAACTTAACCAAATTCAACACCCGAAAAACAAATAATCCAGTGAAGAAATGGGCAGAAGGCATAAATAGACACTTTTCCAAAGACATACAGATTGCTAAAAGATACATGAAAAGATGTTCAATGTTGCTTATCATCAGGGAAAGACAAATCAAAATCACACTGAGACACTACTTCACACCAGTCGGAGTGGCTAAAATTAGCAACTCTGGAAACAACAGATGCTGGCAAGGATGTGGAGAAACAGGAACCCTCTTGCACTGTTGGTGGGAATGTAAACTGGTGCCGCCACTCTAGAAAACAGTGTGAAGGTTCCTCAAAAAATTAAAAATAGAACTCTCTAATGACCCAGCAATAGCACTACTAGGAATTTATCCAAAGGATACAGGAATGCCGATTCATAGGAGCACATGTACCTCAATGTTTCTGGTAGCACTTTCAGCAATACCCAGATTATGGAAAGAGCCCAAATGTCTATCAACTGATGAATTGATAAAGAAGATGTAGTATGTATATATATGTGTGTACACATATGTATACATAGAATACTACTTGGCAGTGAGAAAGAGTGAAATCCTGCCATTTGCAACAACGTGAATGGAACTGGAGGGTACTATGCTAAGTGCATAAGTCAGAGAAAGACAGATACCATGTTTTCACTAATATGTAGAATTTGAGAAATTTAACAGAAGACCATGGAGGGAGGGAAGGAAAAAAATAGTTTCAAACAGAGAGGAAGGCAAACCATAAGAGACTTAAATACAGAGAACAAACTGAAGGTAATGAGTGGGTGGGGGAAAGGGGAAAATGGGTGGTGGACATTGAAGAGGGCATGTGTTGGAATGAGCACTGGGTGTTGTATGTAAATGATGAGTCATGGGAATCTACTCCTGAAGCCAAGAGCACATTGTATATACTGTATATTAGCTAACTTGACAATATGCTATATATTTCTAAAAAATAATAAAGACAAACCTCAAAAAATATATTACTTTCACTAATTTTACAAAACAATAACAAGACTACGTGAATGTGTTTCTACAGCCCTCTCTGTGGCCTTAAATGCAAGAGGGAGCTCTAAGTTCTCATCTGTTTGTAAGGAAGAAACTACTAGCTCTAAATCTTGGCCCAGCAAAAACAGATACTCATGGATAGACGTGTAGTTGTTACTACCTCCAAGTACAGGTTCCTTGGCTGCATCAAATAAATATATGTCCCCAAAGCCCAGAAAAAGGTAACACGCACTCCTCCAGGAGCGGAGTTGAGTGAACCCATTGATTTTAGGTATTTCCAGGTCATTTCTAGAGATAATAAAAGCAAGAAAATGAGGGGTTTAATATGACTTTTCCATTCATTTACTCTTGAAAATCAACTCCCAACATAGCCTCAAATGAAAGAATATTCATTGATGTTTCATTATTGATGATAGTAGCTATTATTTTTTGATTGCTTATTATCTACCAGGTAGCCTGCCATTTTTACATATTCTAATTCTTACTGAAACCTATAAAGTTCTTACCCCATTTTACAAATGAAAAAAGATACCGACAGGTTAAGTAATGTTTCAAGTAAATAGCTAAGTGTTAGACATCAGTAATAAAAAAAAACATTTTAAATAATTTTTTAAACCAATGGTAAGAACTCTTTGTATACTTAATTAACTTAAACTTCTGATTTTGTTCTTATTTGTGGAAATTAAATCCTGACATGCTTTGGGGATTCTGCATTTTTAATAAATCTCAGTAAATTTTAGCTATAAATCCCAGAAAAATACTTGCTGACTGGCATTAACCACATTTTGATATAGGCTTCTTTGAAAATAATTCCATTGGACATGATCTTTCCTTGCAGGTATTAGTTTTGTATGTAAATTTCTTTTCTGCTGCTCTCCTGTGCTGTGTCCAAAAATACAGTGTCAGGTGATCTGCCATAACTTCTGGTTGGAATGGTTTTGGAAGACGGTTGTGATTGAAGAGTTATTATTTTTATTGTGTGAGATGAATAAAGCAGTCACTAATAACTATCATTCTAACTAAAAACACCCTGTGTCACACAGTTTCAAAGCCATCTTTGGGTTTCTAATCTGATAATGTTATCAAAGGATAACTTTTACATGACAGTAATAAACATAATCATGCTTTATGGTGTTTTTTTTTTCATACTGCTTTAACTTTACAAATGTAGTCACAGATTTCAAATGTACCTGGCTTAAATAATGCACGTGATTTTTAGTAAAGAATGAAGTTATATGTATTTTTTTGCCTTACATCTGATTTAGCATCTTATTAATACATAATGGAGTAATGGGGTTTTTTTTGTTTTGTTTTTTTGTTTTCCGTTTAGATGTTTGGAAACTGGACATTTGGCACCTTGGTTTTCACAGTAATGGTTATTACAGTCACAGTCAAGGTATGATGCAGAAATTAGAAATAGAGACACATTTTGTATCTGTATAATTCATAGTTAATTTTCTTTGTTTTTTTAACTATAGATATTTTTCTCTTTTTACTTCTTTTTAAGTCATGATTTCACTGATTGCTATTTTAATAATTCATTTTAAATTTTATTAAAAAACCTTTAAGTTCATTATTTTGGAAAGCCTCAGCTGACTTTTATGGTCAAATAAATGTTAACCTCACAATATTCATCTCTGAAATTTTACTTCTCTGTATATAATGATAAATAACACAGGTTGTTTTACTCCATGGAATAGAGATTAAAGTATTCATGAAATTTCAGTGCTACTTCTCATAGAAGAAAAACATTATAAACTTGAAATTATTCGATTTCATTTGGACCCTTTCATTAATATTTATCTTCTGAGGAACTTTGCCATAGGAACCTTGGGCACTTAAAATTATTACATTTTATTCTTGAATTTCATATGAGAGGTTTAATTTAAGTACATATCATTTTGTATTAAAGATTTAAAAATAAAATTTTTTTAGATGGCTTTGGAAACTCATTTTTGGACCTGGATCAACCATCTTGTTACCTGGGGATCTATTATATTCTATTTTGTATTTTCTTTGTTTTATGGAGGGATTCTCTGGTGAGTAACTGTATTATATTTTAATTATATTGATTCAACTCTATATTAGATCATATTATAAACAAATTCTGCTCAGAATAATTTTGAGACCCTATTTGATAATAAATTTGCTTCTTTCAGTTGATCGTACTGTTAGGGAGAAGAAAAATTAACAATTACTGAGTATCTACTATGTTCTAGTGGTTTTAACCTACGATATTATCTCCATTTTTTTCAGTATGGAAACTGAGTCCCAAGATAACAAAGGTTAAGAAGTAGCAAAGCTAGGTTTTAAACCACAGTTGTTTTACTCCACAATTCAAATTACATTAACCATATTACCTCTAAATCAATGTACATAATATAAGTCATAAAGAACCATTATTCTTATGAATGAGTTAACTTCTCTTTCAAAAGTAGGTAATATGCTTCATCTTTATTGCTAAAATCAGATATTCTGCCACTCTTACAGATTGAAAATTAATTTCTCGCATAAGATTCTTTAGTAAGTGAGAATCTAAAATCTCTCCTTTGAAAAATTTATATTACATTTGCCTGCTGTGTCTTTGGTGCCGATATCAGGCAGAAAATTACGGAAAGTAGGCAAAAAAATCTTAGATTAAATATTAACCTCCGTTTAGGATCATATAAGGATACCCTTATCATTTATAATGTTTATTTTTCATTCTCTTTATTTCTTCTGTATTTTCCCATATTCTTTAGAAGTGATATATACAAAAATCCCAAAAAGAATGTCGCAACTGTGCCTACTACTTATGTAGAATTAGTCATTGTGAGTGTATTTATTGTAAAACACATTTTTAGAGAAGACCCTCTAAGTAGAGACTTTCAGCCTAGGATCTGGGTAATCAGTATTTAATTGCTTAGTGGAAAGTATTTTGTTACATACTTTTCCTTGCTGTTCTTGGTCTCTTAAGTCTATATTACTGTATAATTCTTTTGATATCCTACTACTCAGGTATAGTTATCCAATCAGCTACTAATAATAAAAACTATAGTTGTTGAAAGTAATTAAATTGGGTTTTATTACTAATTCCAAATTTTGAAGTATTCTTAAAATTATGATGTTCTAATATAGTGGATTTGCATGATGCTAAGAAATTGTCTTATCAGTTTTCTTTTTACAAAAATTTTTTAAATGTTTATTTTTGAAATGAGGGAGAGGCAGAGTGCGAACAGGGGAGGGGCAGAGAGAGAGAGGGAGACACAGAATCCAAAGTAGGTTCTGGGCTCTAAGCTGTAATCACAGACTCCAACACAGGATTTAAACTCATAAACTGTGAGATCATGACCTGAGCCAAAGTTGAACACTTAGCCAACTGAGCCACCCAGGTGCCCCAGTTTTCTACTTTAATAAGCCTACCTTCTTTCTTTGCAGGCCATTTTTGAGCTCCCAGAATATGTACTTTGTATTTATTCAGCTCCTATCAAGTGGTTCTGCTTGGTTTGCCATAATACTCATGGTTGTTACATGTCTACTTCTTGATATTGTGAAGAAAGTATTTGAACGACAGCTCCATCCTACAAATACTGAAAAGGCGCAGGTAATCACTTTTTATATATAATACCTTTTTAATTAGAGGTCTGTAATGATGCATAGCTGTCATTATAATTGGCTTATATCACAGAATTATCCATTCTTGTATCAAGTGTTTTGCAAAATAAATATTGTTAAATATATTTTTTAGTTTCTTGTTTCTGTTAATTTTGACTCCTGGCAAATTAAAATTTTCTTAAATTATATTTTAGTAATAGAGCACTAGATTTTAAATAGAAGACTATCAAGTTATGTCCAGATAATAATGGTAAATATGTTTTAAATAACATTATTACAGCATTCCATCAGGGATATATAATTGGGCTAAATCCATGTATTTAGTTACATTAGAATGCTAATACTTTTCAGGTTACATTGTTTTCAACAAGAGTCTGAAATAAGTTCTTTAAAGAATTTTACAGAATAGATTTTTGAAAAATATTCTTACTAAATGCATATAACAAATATTAAGCTATAGCAAATATTAGCAATATGTTATATAGTGTTTAAGAATATGGTCTTTAGGTCCTGGTAATTCTCAGTTCAAAACCCAGTTCTACCACTTGGTAGCTCTGTAACTCCTGAGTCTCCATTTCCTCATGAGTAGTAAAATTATGATAGAACTATCTATTTCATTATCTTTATAATGAGGATTAAGTGAAATAATGTTCAGCAACATAGTAGATGCTCAAGAAATAATAGCTTTTTAATTGAATGTGCCATTTTGTATATTTGACTTGTACATGGTTGAGATTTTTTCTGCATATTTGCTACATGCTAAGCAAATTTTGTTTAAAGTTTAAAAATTTAGTTGCACATTCAAAAATAGAATAATCGCTCCCTTAAGCATTTAGTGATCTGGTTGGGTTCCTAAACGATATATTAGCTTTAATTTCAATTGATCATATCCACATTTCTTTAGCATTTATGTGCTTTGGTAACTAAGCCCTAGCCCATATACATCCCAATTCCATTGAATCAGTGTAGGCCTCTGAAGCATGACAAACTTAATTCGAATACAGTTTTAACTATTTATGAAACATATGTCTCTAATCAAGTCACATCCCTAAGCCTCAATTTCCTCCTCTGTAAAATCAGAATAATAATTACTTACCTTTATAGGATTGTCGAGATAATAAATATAAAGCACCTAACCCTGGGCCTGTACATAATGATTCCTTAGTAAAAGCATCATAATTATCAGGACAGTGAGAATGTTGCTCTGTGATACTAATATCCATATGGGGCCGAAGAAATCTGCATAATTGATTACTTTGCCTGTGCACATATAGTTGTATCAGTATGGACAGACTTTTCTATTCTGCATTATATCCCTTAAATATATATCAAAAAGGTTTGCTTACTTTTTTCTAATCTTCAGACATAAATATTTATAGTAAGAGAGTACTATTTTTAATACATTGCCTATTACACTTTTTCTAGACCTTTATGGATAACACATTTGTCTCCCCCTCTTGGTCTATATAAAGTTATATTTCACCAAAATATATTAACGACACCACTTTTAAAACTTAATTCTTTATAAAAGTAAATAATCAAATTTATTAATGCTTATCTTTAGATACATGAGAACATTTGCAAACTTATGTCTTTATAGCGATTTCTTAATGATTATAAAAAGTGATAATAGTTCTTGCTACCTTTTCTATGGTCTGTTTTTAAAGGATTACATAGGAAATATTTGTTACCTTAAGGTAGACCTTTGGACCAGAAAAAGCTGGTCTAAACTCAGTTTTTTTAAACTCACTTTTAAATGACTTGACCAGATGTTCTATTGTGGTCCAATCCAAAGAGGAAATGTCTACTTCCATTCAGGGATCTTCTAACCTGTTGGGTTGTTTTGTGGTTTTTTTTTTCTTTTTTGCTGAACCAGCATATAATTATTCACATCCTATGTGTGACATTATTTCTTTGATACAGGCAATAATCTTTATTATTTCAGACTTTTACCACTGATTTTAAATGATGAAGAAATGGTTAGAAAATTGTCAGACTTCATTGTTTGCCAGAAGTAGCAAGAAGAAAAAAGCATTTAAAAAAAAAAAGAGTTGTCAGCATTTATTTTGAGCTTTGTTCTTCTGCAGAATAACCGTGTGGTATTAAGAATGAAGAATAAATTCTCTTGCTAGCAGAGCCAACCACCCTACAAATGTCAGTCATGTATGTGTATCATGTATGATATTTCCTATTTTCGGAGGAACAGCTGTCTTTACAAAGTTTGTCCTGTGTCTGTCTCTTAGGTGATGAATACAGCTCACTGACTTGTTGTATGTACCATCCCTTTTCTGTCCACTTATAGATGTACTCCAACACAGTTGCTTTAAGTGACGAATTCATCGCACTGCAGCCATTGTCGAGGGCAAGGAATCAGCTGAGCAAACTTAGGTAGAGTAGGAGGAGTAGAACCTTGTTAATAACTCTTCTGCATGCTAAAGGTCAATTGAACAATATTCAAAAGATGGGCAGAGGCATGAAATAAGAGTGGGGCATTTTTGTTAGCACAGCTCTGTTTCTAATTTGACCTTTATTAATATGTATATTAAAACTTAAAATATATATCCATTTCTTTTTGAACTGAAAATTCAGATGAAAATTCAGCATAACAGGACAGAGATCTGTTCCTTGTTATCTATTATACACCTTAATTACCTTTTATAGTATAATTCTGATGCTTCTGCTTGTCATATTATTTTCATAATTAAGGATGCTCCTGCATGTTGAGTAATTTAAGCTGCAGAAATTCTTCATAAAGCTTAAAGTTTTTTAAGTTTCAGTTACTTGAAACTGAGAGTTGCCCATTTTTTATCTTGCCTTAATTTGTGCTGTAAATACATGTGTGTGTTTGTCTCTGTGCACTGTAATGGCTGCTGAAGCGTTCCATATCCTTGCTGCTATTTCGTGCATCTATAAATTGCATAATATATTTTGTATCTCATATATATATATCTTTATCTCCACAGACAGATTCATTCTGTTTCCAACAAATTAATCAATAGTATAGATGTCTTTTGATCGAAGAGAATGAAAGCTTTAAATCCTGAAACTTTTGATAATTAAGTCACCAGAATTATTTATTAACTTTAACTCCAGTCTGATTTGAAGAGGAAAAGTCATATAACTTTTTTTTTTTAATCTTCTGGCACTTTTCAGTTTCTCGCCCTGTCGGTATCTTGAGTATTCTTAATTATGTTTTTTTAATGTTTTTTATTCTCAAAATTTCTAATCTGTCATTTGATCACACAAATGGCTTTGACAAAGCACTCCTTAAATAATGTCTTTTATAACTCTATGAGTTCATAATTTTGAGTTCTAACATTTTATCAAACCTTTTGATTTTATTCTTATTATCTTCCAGATTTTTGATAAATTCTACTTTGAATTACAAAGATGTAATAATTGTACATGAATATAAATATGGGTATTTAAGTGGTAGTCACCTAAATTTTATATTTAAAACAACTCAAATCAAAACAAACTTGAAGATTTACCTTTACCTTTGGTTGAGTTAAATATGTGTAACACATTTTATCTGTATGTGCCTTTCTGAAAACAGTGGGTATTTATCACATTTTTGAACATCTAATTATTTAATTCTTAATTAGAAGAACACTCTGGCAAACTCTTTCGTCTAGTAAAGATAACTTTTGTCTGTTTTTATGAAACCATATTTTCACATATCATGTTGGCTTAAATCAAGCATGTTTGTTTTTGTTTTTGTTTTTTGAGCAATAATAGACTTAAAACTATCGGGTTTGGGTATCACATATTGGAGAGATCCCACATTCTGCAACAGTGTGCTAAGGTAGTAAACTTAACATTCATCTATGAGAAGAACACAGAGCATGTATATGATCAGGTAGCCTTTGCTGCAAGCCACTCTCCAGTCAGATGGTGTAGCAAAAGGAGAAGAGCCTTGTTGGGCAGCCCTCGATGGTAGTGATGCCCTTGGCACTGTGGCTTTTGTGTCCTGACCAATTTAGTTCATCTCTCTCAGTCTCCAGGTTCTTCACTTATCAGATGATCATTTTACCTACTGTGGTCTATTTACTGTCAGCATCAGAGAACAAAAAGAGGAAATACTATGCTCAACCAAAGGCCAGGCAGAAGTACCAGTTGTTTAAGTGACAGTGAGTGACCACTATGTGGGCATTTGCTCAAAGCTGCATGAAGAACCAGTGCTCACATACATCTGTCTGCTGCTGCTCCTGTGAATTTTGAATACGTCTTATTCTTGAACTACGTTGAACAGTATTTCTGAGTGTGACCCATGGTACTTAATTGTTACTGTTGTGACAGAAAAATTGTGCAGATAGAAAGTATCTTTAAGCACCTTCAAATTTTTAATCAAGTTAGTACTTCCTAAGATCATTAACACAAATCTATTAATTTTTTTAATAAAAGAAAACTCATTTTGATACTTTCCCTTCCCTTGTATTATCTTTAGATAAGTTCATCCTAAGACTGAGAGAACATATAGAAATAAGGAAAATTTTGTATCTTATTCATTGAGGACATCTTCTTGTAATTTAAAAGAGATTAAAATCAGCATGGCTATAGGCACATACTCCTAAGAAGAATATAGAAAAAGCAAAGAATAAATATTTGTGTTAATTAGTTAGCACTCACTAAGAAGATATATTTCAAATTAAAGACTAAATTAATTTTGTTAAAAAATTAAATCAAGCGCCCCCCCCCCCCTTACCCACATGTCTAACATTTGAGAGGAGCCCTCTATTCTGCTGAAGTTCACTTTGAGTAGAAAAGTCTTTTGAGAAGGGAGCATACGAGTTAAGAAGTTGCAATAAGAACCCTAATCGTAGTGACCAGGAATTTAATAGAAGGAATTGAATTTCAGTGAAGGAAATCTGGTTTAAATTAACTTGTGCACTGGAAAATCATGGCTTAATTTTGTGTGCTTTGTCGTATTCTCCTAAAGAAGCTGCCATTAGCTCTCTTTTGTGACAATAAATGAATGCGGTGTTGTATGAACATTCATTTGTGCCTTGCAGATTGCAGACCCCAACTTGCTGTTTTGATTCTAAACCTATTATACAGTGAGAGTATTGTTCTGTAATATGAGACTTGTTGCTTTTCTGTCCTTCCAGATGGAAGAAGATAAGGGTTCAGTCAGCTCAGCATATGAATTTGCTGAAAGCAAGCACAGAGGGGAGGACAGTAGGCACCTGCTAGCTGAGGCTTGCAGCCAGCAGGACAGTCCTTGCGTGCACTAGGTAGTACTGCGCTGGACCTGCCTGGGGACGTATCCGCTAAGTTCTCATGCTTGGGGCATGCTGTGGGAGAACTGGCCTGACTTCTAGATTTTACTTTACTAATCCTTCATTGTTCCTCATGTGTTTACTGTTTTTTGTTGACTTGTCTTCCCTTTTTGTGATCTTTACATTTTTTATATGTCCACCCTGAATATTTTATTAGTCTTCCTTTGGAGTTACAGTGTTAAATCCTACTTCACCTCAAATTCTAACCTAGTAAGGTAGTCTCACAACATATTTGAGAAAGTATTCCTTTTTACTTCTTTTCAAAGTATGCCATGCTATTTCTGTTATTTCTGAAATCAGTTTTTCCATTTGAAGTGGTAGTTGTGCATCATTTTATGCATCTTAATGTAGTTAGATATCAGATTACTTGCATAAGTCTCGAGTTAAATGATCAGATGAGGGAGTGCTTAGAGCTACTGAGTAATTTTCCCTTGACTGATACTCATCAGATTCTCACTTCTTTCCATGTTTTCCTAGTTATATCTTTGTCATAAAAAAGTATGAACTGATGAGGACTTGATTTACTCACCTCTTGAGGAATAAACCCTGACAACCACTTCTAGGCCTAATTAGGATATGCAGAATATTTTGATTTCTAGTAGTTATGGAGGATAAAAATTCTTACTACTAATAATTCTATTTTTACTTGGATTATTTGCCATTTGTATATTATAATTACTGGTCAAGAAGGTACTATGTCTCATTTGGTATAAAACCTCATAAATGATGAAGCTACTTGAAAATTATAAATCTTAGCTGTACCACAGAATCAGACCATAGAACAAGTACCATACATAATTTGAAAAATCTGAATTATTGTGAAAGATAATATTTTTGAAGTTAGGTTCCTTTTGCAAGCTGCCCTCAGTGAAAAATGTTAAAGATTAAGCAGCTCATTGTTGTTATTATTATTGTTAATAGTTGAAAAGAAATTGAAAACAAGTATCAACTTTTGGAATGCTCCATATAATTATTTTTGCTATATATTTATCTTGTATTCTGCTTTGATAAATATAGAAAATTTTTTAGCTTTTAAAATATGCCTTGATTGAGCCACAAGGAAAAACTCAGCTGATGAGATTGCTGAGTAAAGACGGGGAGCTGGCCTGGATATTATGTCCTAGGTAATCCACATAGGACCTGATTAGACTAAAACTATAAAATTATGTGTGTTCTTTGTGAAAAAAGTTCACCAAAGGTTCAAGTTCAAGTGGATCTTTCATAAGACATGGATCTGGTCTGCTTTGCTTTCATGTATCCATTAAAATATATAATACAGTTTGAGAGTTGAGTTCTAAGAATGCTCCTAATAACAGGGCCTTGTTGTTATTACTTTTACAGAGGGGGGTGATAAGTGAGTTTTCTCATCATCCTGTGATAGTTGGTCTTTCTTCTTGTAAACAAGAAGGTAGAAGAACCCTGAAACCATGAATATGATTTTAGTAAAATTGCTGGGGATATTACCCTGATTTGCAATTTTTTTTTTTTTTTTGCTTATCACTGTATTTTCATTGTTGAGTGAAATATACCTTCAATATTTTTCTTATATAATTCTGCCTTTGGTATATAGTTTGAGATAAAAATCACTTCAAAAAATAACTATTATATAATTATACCTCTTCTACTTTTTCTGCCTTCTGAAATAGCAGTTGTTTTTCTCCAGTCGAAATTTGGTCAGCTTTGCCAAATCAGGCAGAGGATGATGCTGAGCCCTAAATGTTTTCATGGGCTCGGGCCTTCTAATCATCTCCCTCCCCTCTACGGTCACCTGCCTTCTTGGCTTCCATTGTTGTCATTTCTCTGTCACTGGATTCCTGGCCTGCTCTGGATGCTCTTCTTCCAGCTGTGCTGTAAGGATATCAACAGGATGTTAGTTGTGTTGACCTTTCTCATTGTGCACCTGGGTGCTTAAGCCCCAGCCTGAAACCTGCCACCACCCAAAACAAAAACCAAAAAAAAAAAAAAAAAATTTTAAATAGTTTCAACCAACAAGCCCCCTTCCTCTTCTATGACAAAGATGCTTCTAGCACTGTTTCATTTAATTAACAAAACCATGAACTACAAAGGAACAGAAAACTTTAATGGCCTGTATTCATTCAGTTGCCACTAAAAGCTACACGTTTCTGAGTGAATAAAATTTTGTGAGGGAATAGAATTGAACATTTAAAAAAGTGAGTAATACTAAGGCTGCCATGAGTAGCAGGACCTAGATGCATACCTGATACAAAATTAATGTTATTTTCAAATCTGTGCTGACTTATTTGAACAAATTTTATATCTGGAGGTTGAAATGAAGAAAATACTAGTGTTGACATTATTTTTACCATTATTTCTGGTACATTCTATGAATGATTGGTACTTAGAAAACTGATCCTTAACATTAGCTATACCATAGCTTAGTTCATTAATTAGTGCTTTTCTGATTTATCCCCTCCATTAAAATCAGTGATTTTTCCTTTTGTTTTGCTTTGTTTTTACAGTTACCGATAACTCTTCTTCACTTAAATTTCAAATTCCTAATCAGATACTGTTATTTTGTAACCACATCATTAAAATAAAAGGGCCTAAGTCTTTTTGAATCTAGATTAAACCAAATTATTAAAATAACCATACCTGATAAATGTAATTCTTACTGTATGCTTATTTTCATAGTTAAATTTAGGCAATATGTACAGATATAAATCTCCTCTCTGGAGATACCTAAAAGACAGTATGGAGGTATTTAAATTTTTAGCTATCACCTAAAGTTGTTTATTTTACTTGAGGCAAAGGAAGGAGGGAAGGGAATAGAGAGGAGTGAACGAGCTTTAGGCATGTTGTAGAGAAATAGGCCTGGAGTAGACATGGCACTCTTCCCAGCGCCGTCGCCAAGTAGCTCTTACAATTCTGAATAATGGAATGAAGCCTTTATTTGTTTTAGGGGTTTTATTATTCTTAACCAAATTTGGAAATTAGTAATATTTGGTGATTTTTGATTTTACATTAAAAAGAAAAACATTTCCTTGAATACAACCTTTTTTCTTTTTTTTCATAATTAGTTTCCAAATATCTCCTTTAAGGCTTTACAAGATTCTCACTTTAATTATATATTTATTATAGATCTATTTTAAAGGCAATAGAGCATATATAGTTAATAGTTTACTAATTCTTAAACTATTTGATTTGATAGGTAAGATATCATAGAAATGACTAATTTAGAGATGTATAACAATTTTCTAACATTTAGAAGATTCAAGAAAAAAGCAGCAGAAGCACTAAGAGAAACCTTTAATTATTTACTATTATTGATATGAAAATAATGGAATAAGAGCAGTAAGTCCATTTATTTCAAAAGGCAAGTTCTGTCAAGATGAAAATTTTTATTAACCATACGTAGTTATGTTGCATCTCTATAGTTCTCCTGGGCACCCAGTTTAGCTCTAAGGTATGTGGTCATTCCTGGGAAGCAAGTGCAGTAAAGAGTGAGTCTTACGAATAGATCAAAATTTCTGGTAAATTAAAGTACCACCAGGTAGGGTCTCACTCCCAGGACTTTGCTTTTTTTTCTTTTCTTGCATTTATAAGCAGTCCAAAAAAACAAATAATTCCCTCTCCTCACTTTGAATGAAGTGAGATTTAAATGCTCCGTCCTTTTCCTACACCCAGTTAGTTATATTGGCAGCTGTGGCTGCATGGACTCTGGCTGGGCTCCCAGTTCCTGAATATGAGATCAAAGATGCGTATATATATGGGGAATCTTGGGAGCTTTTTAGGGGAGAGTGTAGTTTTTTATATAGATAGCAGCAGCTGACCAGCATTCAGCAGTTTTAAAGCAGCTGGGATTTATATACACATATAATATATTTTAGCTTAATTCAAATGGTGATCTGAAGAAGTCATTTCTTTATAACATTTTTGATATTTTAAGATATTTACTCTCTCTGGGGCTGCCCATATATTAATACCTTTCCTTAGATTTTAAAGTGAAAGGTGATGAGTATAAAATAAGATTATTACCTAAAGTTAGATCCAGACTTAAGCAGTGCTCTGCGCATATGTGGCACTCAAATGGTGCAGATGTCATCTTCAGTGAATCCTTGTCAGTTGAGTACCAGCTATATAAGCAAAACACAAGTTAAATTAAATACCAAGCAGACTCCTTGCTTCTCTCTAGTTTCTAGTGTAGTTTGGTGTTCCGTAGCCAAATGTGAAAGACCAGTCAGTTTGTTTTCTTGTTTTGTTGTTTCTAATTTTCAGTCCATCATGGACCAATACTTTTGTAAAATGCAGCAAAAATCAGTTACAGTTGACCTTTGAATAATGTGGGAGTTAGAGGTTTACTGATCCCTTAGGCAGTAAAAAATCCACGTATAACTTTTGACTCCTCAAAAACCTAACTAATAGTGTACTGTTGACTAGAAGGCTTATCAGTAACATGAAGTGTCCGTTAACATATATTGTATGTTATAGGTATTATGTGGTATGTTTTCACAATAAAGTAAGCTAGAGGAAAAAAATCACAAGGAAGAGAAAATACATTTGCAGTACTGTACGTGTACTTTTTGAAAAAACTTTATGTGTAAGTGGACCATGCAGTTCAAACCCATGTTGTTTGGGGTCAACTGTACTAGGAAATGAAACTTAAAAGATAAATAAAATATGCCTTGATTTTAAAATTATTATTAGATTCAGCAGTTGTAAAAGTATTCTGTCAAATTGCCATAAAAATTTTTAACCTCTTACTCACAGATCATAAACACTTATCTCCTGATAGGCCAGTAACAAATGTTTTCCAACCAACACTGATCCATGGATCACCCTTTGAGTGGCACTGGTCTTTTTGCAAGAAAGCGGGCGTAACAGCTACTTTCTTACACGGAGACTAAACATGTGCTGAAGACACATCATACTTTTCTGCCCACACATAGTTACTCAGTCTCTTCACCTGGCAGCTACTGAAATCCCACCCTGTCTTCAAAATGTGTTTCAGATGCTGTCCTTTCCATCAGATGTTTCATGCCCTCCCACCAATACCAGCAACAACAGCTGGGTTTGAACCTTTCCTCCTCTTTTTTAGTATTTGTAGTCTCTCTACTCCATAATTATAAGAGGGCAGTATAGTAACATGATAAAGAGGCTTGGACTGTGGAATCAAAGGACCAAGACTCAAGCCTCAGCAGGGTGATCTTGAACAAATTCTCAACTTCTCTGTTTCCTCATCTGTAAAATGTTTCTGAACATTTTGTAAGTTTTAAATGAGAATAATCTATGAGAAGCATCTTAATAGTAATTGGCACATACACAGTAAGTATTCCATTAATGTAACTGCCATTATTATTTGTTCCTGACTTATCTCCCACCTTTTTCTTTACCCTTATTAACTTACTAACTCACTAGATTGCTGTCTCCTATAGGAACCAGTGCAGTGCCTTGCTCAACAAATAAAAGTTGAATTTAAGTGCTTATACCATTTAAATTATACAAACAAGCAATGGAATAGAATCCAGAAAGAGATTACTGATAGTTGGAGAGGTGAGGGAAGTTTGTTGGAGATGATAGTATTTAAACTGAACTGAACATAGAAGTCGTCATTCTGACCCTGTTTGGTGACCAGCCCTGACATATGCCCAGAGGCAAGGAACACTGCAGTGGCTGCTTGTGTGATGACTGTACAGGAGCACTGGGAAGTTGAGCAGGAAAGGCAGCCTGAGGTCAGGTTAAAAAGGACTTTAAGGCCTCTTTGCTGTGTTGTACTTTCTTTTTTGAGTATGTGGGAGCTTTAGAATCCTGCTTTCCTATGGAGGGTGATTTTTAGATGGAAGAAACCAGAGCCCAAGGAGGAAACTGAGAGACTGATGAAATCTTGTTACTTAAACCAGCATCTCCTAAACTATTCTTCTGAATATTAATGTTCTTCCTAGTGTTGACTGATTCCCAGGGGCAGTGAGTGTGGAGGGAAGGTTTTACTTAAAAAAACCAGTTTGAGAATTGCACTATGTCTCTCCCCCTGGAGGTTGACCACACATCCTGACTTACAGCCCTTTACTCAGAAAGTCTACCTAGACCATTATTGACCTGTTTGCCAAACTTAATTAATTGGCCACAGAACTTTTTTTCATGTTTTTAAAACATCTCTCAAACAAAATACAGGTTAAGAAACTATACCATAAACAGTCCTAAACGAAGGGTGTTGTGATGAAAGAACAAGTAAAAGTTGGCTATTGCTCAGTGCTTAGCAGACCATAGGACATTGGTGCAATCAGGTAATTGCCAAACAGGAACTGTGTTGTCTCACACTGCCTGCTGGTTGGCAGGATTTCTCTGAGCAGGGAGTTTGCAGACCTCACCCATTGCTTATGGTCAGAGTGCCAGGTTATTTATGTTCCATCGTATTCGTCTACTGTCCATTGTGAGCGTCTCCACAACTGTCTCCATGCCTGCACTCAACACTTGGTGATTCCCAACCTTTGTGAATTGCAACACTCTCATATATGTATTTTTTTGTTCTCCCTCCTCTATACTTCCAAAGATTTGTTGTACAGTATGTTTTATATGTAAAGGAAAGTGAATGAAAATAAGTTTGTTTAAAGTTATAACCCCTGAAAAATTTAGAAGTATCCTTGTCTGTGTCAAAACCAGGGTTGGGATTCATTGGGCTCTGTGGTCATATCATTTTTTCCCCCTCATTTAACAGGATTAAAATTATTAGTAGTAATGGCTTTAAGTTATTTTGCTTTGTTATTTATGCCTGAATCAGTATAAAGCTTGCATACCTTCAGAAATTAATAAAAATATTAATAGTAATAAGTCACTTGTTTAATAGGCTTTAATACATGTACCATTACTTAATTTTTTAAAAGCAAGATAAGCTGATTATAGGCATGATTGACCCTTACTGGTTGCTTAGCAGATTTCAGGTAATTGATGCTTTTTTCAAGGATAATTATGGAGTGTATATATGTAGAGTGCTTAGAACCTGGCACATAGTAAACACTATTATTGTCTACTATCATTGTTGAAGATTGGGATTAGGTCTTGCCTGGTTGTTATTTCCCAGACTTCACAATGGTTCACACTCCACTTTTCTCAATTGCTAGACATTTTTAATTGAAATTACAGGAGGATTTCATGTAAACAGAAACTCAAAGAAGATTTAGAATTCATTCCATTTGAGTGATTGATGTAAATCATTTTGACTATAATAAATTATTAAGATATAAAATCCAAAATCTTTGCAGATTTAAATAATATCCAGTTATTTTTATATAATTATTTTGTTTGACTTCTAATTAGGTCACAGTGCCTTTTAAATATTTTTGCATATTACTCTTAGAGCCTTCCATCCATTTCCATGTTATAGAAAATACATATGTTTATATACATTTGGTTTTAAAGTTCTTGTAATTGTTTAATGCTTTTTGGAGATCCAAATCTGTCAATAACTACTTTTTTCTGCTTTAACTCCTCCAGCTTATTAAAGCAAATTCAAGTGTCAAGTGCTTGGACTCCATGTGCTGTTTCTCAGAAGGAGAAACAGCGTGCGCATCTTTTGGGAGAATGCTGGAACGAGTAGTAGGAAGATGTAGTCCGACCCACGTCAGCAGGTGTGAGATTTCTCTAAGTAGCCTTTGCTGCAGATGAGTGTCCTGTAAACTGGAACAGGACGAACCTGCACCTCTAGAGCCCTAATACATCAGCAGCTGGTTTTACCAACTGAAGTGGGAGGTGTGCTATTTATTAGCATTTTTTGATGGTAGATTTCACTTTGTGGCTTTGGGGTAAGGGGCTCTTTCGCTAACAAAGGAAGAGAAAGCCCCTTTGAAGAGACTTCATCTAATGAACAAAAAATTTTGCTTTACAATCTTTTTAAAATGTGAATAGTTATGGTACTTTTAATTGGTTTTTATAACTTTCTTTTTTTGATTATACCTTATATTACTATTTTATTTCCTGTATTTGTTTTTTGTTTGTTTTTTGTATTTACTATATAGTCTACACATAATAGTAAAATCAAAGGATTTTGCTTCTCTTACTCTTCATGTATATTTTCTGGTCACTCATTTGAGACTTTGAGGTATTTATAAACACAAAAGGCTGTATTACTGCTCTCCCACAGCATTTTATTTCTGTGATGAGGTTTTTAGAATGAGTTGTGATTTTTTTTTAACTTGGTATTCATGGTCTAATTAAAAGTTTAGGTAAGTTAGGGACGCCAGGGTGGCTCAGTTGGTTGAGCATCTGACTCTTAGTTTCAGCTCCAGTCATGATCTCATGGTTCATGCGATTGAGCCTTCAGCACAGAACCTGCTTGGAATTCTCTCATTCTCTCTCTCACTGTCTCTGCCCCTCTCCCATTCACGCTTACTCTTTCATGTGCTTTCTCTTTCCCTCAAATAAATAAACATTTAAAAAAACTTTTTAAGTTTGATAAGTTAGAACAGACACTTTCAATTATGGCTTAGATGAATCTAAGCATTTCTGTCCACTCCCAGATCTGTTTCTTGAGTTAGATTTATCAGTGCTCGCCTTGTGGATAACAAAAAATGGCATTTTTTGTGAAATGCCGCTTACATTTATTTAAAAGTGAAATGGATTCATAAATTTCATGAATTTTTCCAAGAGACATACTATTATTTAGGTGATATTAAAAAGTAGAAATAACTTTTTCCACACTGTGGTATCCGTAAGGTGAATTATATCATCATCCTGAAATGAGAGTAGCAGTGCACTTGTACACACGAGGAGTTACAGATGGGCAGGAGTAGACAGACAGCGATTTCCATGGGCCAGCATGTACCACATACGTGAATAATCACTTTCTACATGTGCCATGGCGTGGACAAGGTTGGAAAGTACCGCAGGAGCAGGGAATAAAGGATGGAGGAGGCCCTATAACCGGCTGATAAAATAGTTTTTCATATTTGCTTAGCTTTGTGCTTTAAAAATGACAAATATCATTCATGTATCATAAAATTCAAGTAACATTTACTGGTGAACTTATTAGTTCCCATTTTGCCTTTAGGTATGGCCATGTCTTTATGGTACAGTTGCATTTATAAATAGCATTCTCATGTTAATATAATATCTGTGGTTTCAGTCTCTGTGTATTGATTATAACATGTGATCAAAAATATCTCCATAATACTGTGGTATCATTTTGTAGTAATTTCATTCCACATAAAAGAATTACTGTGAGGAGTTAAATTTATTAGGACTTCTGTATTATGGCTTACACAATTGTATTATAAAATGCATTACAAGAAAGCAGCTCTGTCTGTCATGTACCCAAGCCATGAAGTTTTCCAAAAGAAGTTCCCAAAGAACCTACTTTACAATATTACTTTACTTACTAAGACAGCTTTACTGTATAGAACTAAGGTGGGAGTTAGACTAAGAGACAACTATAGAACTTCCACAGAATTTTTTAAATTTCTGTTTCAACAGGAAGTTCTCTTTAATGGTAGCATATATCTTCGCTAACTATTAAAAAACTAAAATTAGGGGCTCCTGAGTGGCTCAGTCAGTTAAATGGCAGACTTCAGCTCAGGTCATGATCTCACAGTTTGTGGGTTCGAGCCCCACATCGGGCTCTGTGCTGACAGCTCAGAGCCTGGAACCTGTTTCAGATTCTGTGTTTCCCTCTCTCTCTCTGTCTCTCTCTCTCTCTCTCTCCCTCTCTGCCCCTCTCCACTTGTACTCTCTGTCAGAAATAAACATTTTTAAAACTATAGTTAATTTCAAATAAGCCAAAAATATATTTTTGCTCCATATATTTTTCACTTTTTTATATATCAATAATTCAGGTAATATGCCCCCATTTTTCTTTACATAGCCATTTTTATACTGCATTATCCCTTTGAATCAGCCCTTGGAATTGTGGGGCTTATTTCAGCACATGAAGGTGGCTGTTACCATCTGTACTCTTTTTCACTTAAAACTGTATCATAATAGTTTCTTTTGTAAGACTTTATTTTTTTATTTTCCTAATAAAATGTTTAACAGCAATATCTCATTTGACAGACTATACTTTTCCAGTTTTGTCTAATATTTCAGGTTACGTTATTGGTTAATACTGTCATTATCCCCTCTTCAAATGAATAATCTAAAAGGCCTTTTGAAATCTGTTTATATTTTGTAGTAGATAGAAATCAATACAGTATTAGTGCTTTTCAAAGGGCTATATGAAAATTGCCATAGGTCCATTAATATTTTATTTAAACTTTGAAAGTCATTTTGATATGTAGAGTTTTGTTTTTGTTTTTGCTTTTACATATAATTGTATTAGTGAAATATATTTGACATTGTTTTGATTTTGGAACAGCCTCTATTCTACATTTCTATTTCATGTCTAACTTAAAAGGTAAAGCAAGGCTGATACTTCTGTTACAAAATGTAGAATCTCTTGGATATTTGTTCCCTTAACCTATTAATATAAAAGTTAATGAGCGTCACTAGAGAAATACAACTAGCGCTTTCATATGACATGTTATTCTGCTGATTAAACTTCTACTGTCCAGGCAGGAAAATTCTTACATCTTATTAATTCATGTTTTCAAAGGAATATGCCATATTGCAAGCTCGGTTTCAAATGTAGCGCCATGGTGCCATATAAAGGATATACCATGTTGTACATTAAAGGGCTGTACTTCAGCAACACATGATTTTCTGTATGCATTTTACCAAATTGCTTTATCCTAATCAAAACTATTTTCTAAATAGAAAGGAGATACTATGTAGCTCCAGTATTTAATGTTCTGTCAAATAGGATATTTAACATATAAATGCACATGTGTGCTTTGAAAAGATCAAACAAATGAAACCTTACCTAATAAAATTCTTCTATGTAAGCAATGGTTGGGAAAGAGGAAAACCTGTTATAAAATATTGGCAATTTGGGAGTGGAAACTTGACTCCCGGTAATTAGGGTGTTGGCAGTTATGTTTTGTCATACGTGTCTAAGTGTGCTTTTTCTTGGATAAACACTTACTCTAAGAAATGTTCATAGTCTCCTCTTATTCATTTATTTTACAAATACTGAGTATCTACTATGTGCCAGGTGCAGTTTTAGGTTCTAGAGAGAGGGTAGTGAACAAGCCCTTCCTTAAACTAAGGTGTTTAAGGCTGTCTGGAAACTAATAAAATTAGAGAACCTATAAATACCAGTATGGTTGTTTCTTATTTGTGTTCCTCTTTGCCAACTTTGTAAAATTTCTGAGTTCCAAACCTCATTATGACTGTGCTTGCTTAATTGATTTAAACTTAAACAACATACAGAATCTCTAGGAAACAGTGGATATTTTAAATATTTTAAATGCTGGTTTCTGCCTCTAACATTTTTAAGGAAAGTGGGAACCCTCAAAAAAGTTACATAAAATGTATTTATTATTTAGTGCTTTTAGTCTTTTAAGAAAAGCCACCTTTGGTTTGGTAATCCTGATACTGAACTTGAAATAGGTTAGGTTCCTTAAAGCATGGAAGGCTAGTTTTGGTCTAGAGTTATTTTAGCTTAAATTAATAGAGCTCCAAGTAAAGTATTATGTAATTAATTGCTTTTAGGCCTTCTCATTCAGATAGTAGTTAACTCTTCCAGACTATTACAGGTTTATTTATTTAACCCTACTGAGTTACAACTATCTTTGATACCTATTAAATAAACCATTTACTGCATTCAAGCTAATTACACTAAAAGCTTTAGAATAGAATTTATAGCAGAAAAGAAATGATGTAATATGTGAACACATGAACATATTAATATTTCATTCCAAAGCTTTTGGTAAGTGGGATGTTTGCTTCCATAATGTCCAAATATAACCTAGTTGCTTTTCAGTAAAACTGAATGTGCATAACTCTTAGTAACATACTTATTTCTTATTGAATTATAAAGATTTTAAGAGCATCTCATGCTTTACTACCTATAGAAATTGTTTTAATGCTAATGAATGTCTGAATTTGAGCTACTATATTATGACTAGAGCATTATTTTTACCAAGTTTTTGTACAATATAAATAGACTGATCAGTGCTAGTATGAATAACCTCTCTTTAGCATTTAAAAACAAATAAGTGATTATTTTAATATTTAAATTGCATTTTAGAGTAAATTTTTTTCTCACTTAAAACATAGGTTCTGGTGAGCCAAACTTTTCTCTTATTGTTACTTTAGATCATGGAGTGCATCGGATCCTTTCTATACCAACGACAGGAGCATCTTGACTCTCTCCACAATGGACTCCTCTACCTGTTAAAAGGGCAGTAGTACTTTGTGGGAACCATTTCAACTCCTTTCTTAAAATTCAGTGTGATCATCATGGTAATGGCCACACTAGTTCTGCAGGATTACTTTCTTAAATTTAAGATATTTCATACTCATTCAGAGTTATAATGGCAAACAAAAGCATTAACACAAACACCTTTCAGCACCCTTAACCTAAATCTGAACATGTCAGAATTTGTGAAACAGACATTTTCCATCTCTTTGGATTGTCCCTTGTGCTTATGGTACTCCTAATGCATTTCAGCCTCTTGCTAAGGCCACTATATTTTAATATCAAGGTAGAAAAGAGAGGTAATTCCTAATTAATTGTATATTTTAGTATTAGCTTGGTTATCGAGTCTTCTAATCTGCTTCTGTAAATTATGCTGAAAAGTTTGCCTTGAAAACTCTATTTTTTTATTAGAGTTATATTAAGCTTTTCATGTGAAAAGTTAATGTGAATACAAAGGAATTTTGGTCGCTCAGTGACCCATGTCGTTAATTCATTAGTGCTTTCTAAGTTCACAGAGTAAAGTAGGAGAATGCATTTCCCACCATTTTTTGCTGCATTATGGGTGGTAACATATATACCAGTACCAAACTTCTTGAAATACTGTAACACAACCAGTAAAATTAACCACATATATGCAAAGGGTATATTATATATATATAAATCAGGAATCAAGTCCATTCACCAAATTTCAAATTGATGTTTACTAATATTTTTGTGACAGAATACGAAGAACCTGTAGTGGGTAAATTACATACCATTAGCATATTATTATTTAATGTGTTTATCATTGGATCTTTTGCATGCTTTGATCTGGTTAATCTATTTAAATTTGCTTTTTTTTTTTTCCCCTCTCTGAAGAAAGCTCTGTTTATAGTATTTTCTGACACTGTTGTAAAGTTTAACTGTATCAATAAAAAACAAGTTTGGACAGTATTTAAATATTGCAACTATTTTTAATTATGTAAATCAAAATATTAGGGTAATTAAATCAGAAAAAAGATAAGAGCCTCTTTCTTTGGCTAATTTAGAATTGCTCTTGCCTTTCAGTAAGCTAGATTATAGAATAAAGGATTTCAGATAGGAATCCTGTTATTCATAGGATAGTATGCATTACCTAAGTTATAGTAGACCACCATAGTAAAGTGAAATCTGTCCAGTGTCCCATCACAAGGTATATTTTCAGGCATGGCTACAGAATGTCAGTGAAACAAAGTTTAAAATGCTAAATCTTAGGGGGTAATGGCAGCAATAAATAAAAATGCTAAGAATGGTTAATCAGGTACATGTTGCTGTAATTAACTCACTGTACTTCAGTACTCAGTTTCCGTCCCAAGTTTATCATATGATCAGCATTGTCATTTGTTTTAATAAAAAGTAATGTCATTTTAAAATTTGGAAATGATTATTGGTTAACCTACCCAGCTGTAAGCAAATGATGTGTACATAGACATTTAAAATTGCATGGAAATGGCTAAATAAGGTTTTCCAAAATTTTCTTTTGAGAATACAATAATTCCTTTTTGTAGATTTATTCTGCAATGTTCCACTTCTTTCCCATTTCATGAATATCAGATTTCTGGAATTGGACTGTTAGGGACAGAATGGTAGAGTCAAGAATTAAGACTTTACCTTGTTTGCTGGCAAACTGTTTTTTTGTTTGTTTTTATTTTCTTGCTAATACAATGTTTGTTTGAATAATGCAGGATACTAGGTTATGAATTTCAGCTTAAATAATAATTTTCATAAATAGCCCTTCTTTAACTCAGATATTCCAAAACTGAGTTTAGGAATATACTGTTATTCTGGAAATATGTTAAAAGGATAATACAGTGTACAATGTATACACTTACCAATTCATGTTCCAGAAGAAGAAATATTCACTTAAGGTAATTTAGTGGAGAATAACACAGAATTTGTTTTTTCTTAGAATGTCTTATAAAATATTTATATAACAAAATGACATTTAATAGTCCTGCATTGCATCTACCTTACAGTTTACAGTGTGTGTTTGCCATCAGCCAAACTGCCGACACTAGAGGACTACAGAGCCATCAAGCAGTCTCTGACCACTGCAGCAATGCCGGAGGTCAGCTAGCCTATGTGGTGCTTACGGTGTAATTGATGTAATTATCTGCATTCACTACTTACAGTTATGTCAGAACTGTACATCAAAAAAAACATAAATAGTATCCACTGATATGCTCATCCTACTCTGTTCAAAACCTCTATTTAAAAGAAAATTATCTTGCAATTGTAAGAGTTTTCTTCAATTTATTTAAGAAAGTAACAGAGTTGCCTACAAGCTTCAAATAGTTTTCTAGTGCTAATACTCATATTTTAAAACATTACATAACCAGTAATTACAAAAAATTCCCCTTTGCATATTTCTTTAAAATTTTTTGGAAAGTATGATGTTGGCAATTAACTTCCTCTTAAACCTGCCAAAACCAAAGTAAGATACTATGTGTGTTTTTGCTAATTGATGGTCTCCGATCTGTTTGCCTCAGTTTTTCTTACCTTTGCCTACCTAGTCTGAAGGCCATGACCCTGAAGATAGTTGCAGGCACCAAGACAGTTTTCAGAATTGCCCACCAGCTCCTCTACTAGGTGACTCAGTGCCCTGCTTCAGCTTTAGCGAGCAGTAGGCTAGGTTCACCATAGGAAGAATGTGTGGGCCAGGAGAACTACAGCTGCCAAGCTTGCCGTGGAGTTGAGAAGAAAGAAGGGGAGAATTTACAGTTTCAATTTCTCTTAACTACCCTCCTCCTTGGGTCTCAATCTCCATGATATTCCAAGGCTTCCCAGACATAATTGAAACTCTGGTACTGTCCTGAATAGGAGACTAAACTGAGGCAAATCACCATGTTAGGAAATTCCTTTGCTCCAACCAGATTGTTCCTGCTCTAAGACTGTGAAATTGGCCTTCTGTGAGATTCCTATCTGATAGGCAGGAGTCAAGGCCCCTGAAAAAATTTACAATTAAAACCAAAAAATTTTTAAATATACTACTCTGAAAAGTTACAGGGAGCAGGGGAAAAGGGAAAATCATCCATGTTTGTATTTTCTTGTAAAGATCATTTTGGGGGATGATATAAGCAAGCATTAATGGAACAAACACACCAAAGAGTTATGTAAAACACATTTGCCCCCTTCAGAGACATTTTTATTTCTATCTTGAAATGAGTTATCTATTTTCATAAAAATAGAACATTATTAAAGTGCTGTTTATATGAGAACACTTGAATGATTTTCCTACAAAAAAACTAGGTCAAAATTAATGATATGTTTGTAGTAATGGCGATTGCTCGATTTTTATGGGGAATTAGAAGCTGGAAATACTGTAGCAACACTTTAGTTTAAAATTGAGGACCTCAGACACTGTGGCTGTCGAATAAAATCCTTTAAAATTTCTCTGCATTGTTAGTAAATGTAGTTACTTATTGTATAGCTCTCAGTAATTTTTTAAAGTTTATGAAATTATATTTATTGAATAAAATTTTTCCTACATAATTAAAAGCGTTTTTCCATTATTTGTGCATTTAGGCTTCTCTCTGCCAAAATTTTTTTCAATGAAATCTTACAACATTTACCCTCCATTGTATACCAGAATGCTTTTTTTTGCCTTTCACTGACGCCAGTTTTCAAAAATCCAGAAGTTTTTGGTTTACCCAGATACTATATATAGATCATCACTACAGCTCCTGAAAAGGGGTCTGATAGAAATGTACCAGCTGTAAAGACCAACAGACTTCGAACTAGAAACTGCACCACTCATGAAAAGCCAGCCAGTATGAACTTGGAAATGAAAATGTGTTTTTTTAAATATGTAACTGATATAATGAATATTTATATAACATTCTAACCTAATGACAATAATTATTCCTTATGCTTCCTCAGTTGCCAGTTAAAACACACATAACTGTTTACATTTATTAAAAAGGTAAGCTGTCATTTATCCAAATGTTAGCATATGCAAAGGGTGGCAATGTATGATCTGTGTATTTTTAATCCTGAAATGAAATAAGAATATGATCCTATACAAGCCAGGGTATCTAGGCAGGCATCTGTTTTTATTTAAAAAGTAGTTGAGGTGGCACAAAAACGGACAGATAGACCAATGGAATTGAGTAGAGAACCCAGAACTGGGCCCACAAATGTACGGCCAATTAATTTTTGACAAAGCAGAAAAGAGTATCCAATGGAAAAAAGACTGCTGCTTTAGCAGGTGGTGCTTGGAGAACTGGACAGCAACATGCAGAAGAATGAAACTAAACCACTTTCTTACACCATACACAAAAAAAAACCCCTCAAAATGTCTGAAGGACCTGAATGTGAGACACAAAACCTTCAAAACCCTCAAGGAGAAAGTAGGAAACAACCTCAACCTCCATCGCAACAATTTCCTACTCAACACACCCCTAAAGGTAAGGGAAATGAAAGCAAAAATGAACTATTGGGACCTCATCAAGATAAGCTTCTGCACTGCAAAGGAAACAATAAAACTAATAGGCGACCAACGGAATGGGAAAAGATAGTTGCAAATAACATATCAGATAAAGGGCTAGTATCCAAAATCTACAAGGAACTCACCAAACTCCACACCTGAAAAACAACCCAGTGAAGAAATGGGCAGAAGACATAGACACTTCTCCGAAGAGGACATCCAGATGGCCAACAGACACATGATACGATGCTCAGTGTCACACATTATCAGGGAAACAAATCAAAACCACACTGAGATACCGCCTCATGCCAGTCAGAGTGGCTAAAATGAACAAATCAAGAGACTATAGATGCTGGTGAGGGTGTGGAGAAATGGGCACCCTCCTACACGGTTGGTGGGAATGTAAACTGGTGCAGCCACTCTGGAAAACAGTGTGGAGGTTCCTCAGAAAACTATCACTAGAACTCCCCTATGACCCAGCAATAGCACTGCTAGGGATTTACCCAAGGGATACAGAAGTGCTGATGCATAGGGGCACATGTACCCCAATGTTCATAGCAGCACTGTCAACAATAGCCAAGTCATGGAAAGAGCCTAAATGTCCATCACCTGATGAGTAGATCAAGAAGATGTGGTATATATATATATATATATATATATATATACAATGGAGTATTAAATGGCAGTGAGAAAGAATGAAATAGGGCCATTTGTGGAAAAGTGGATGGACCTCGAAGGTGTCCTGCTAAGTGAAATAAGTCAAGTGGAAAAGGACAGTTACCATGTTTGCACTAGGTCGAACAGGAGAAACCTAATGGAGGACCATGGGGAGGTGATGGGTGAAGGAGAGCTGGGGAGAGAGAGGGATGCAGAACCTGAGAGACTTGAATACTGAAAATGAGCCGAGGGTTGGGGGGGCGGGGGGAGATGGAGGAGGGCACTTGTGGGGAAGAGCACTGGGTGTTATATGGAAACCAATTTGACTAAGCTTTTTTTTTTTTAATTTAAAAAATAAAGTGATATGGTGAAAAAATAAAAATAAGTAGTTGAGGGTTTGGACTATCTTTAGGGTAACTTTATTCTGTAACTTCTGTTGCACAATATAATAAGTAATATGAGTTCTTAATGAACTAGAAATTTAGGATAAAAAATGAGCAGCATTTCACAAAAAAAAATTAGTGAATTCAAAACAATTCACGTTTTCTTCTGAAGAGCTGAAGAACAAAGCTCTTCTAAATGAAGATAAGCAAACATGTCTCTTGAACAACTCTTTGGAAGTGGCCAATGGCCCTCTGATAAGTCAGATTTTTTACTCTAAATTTTAAGGGAACATGATTTGTCTTCAAGTAAAATTTGTGGACAGTTAAGTGCATAGATTTTAGAATTAACATGCTGTCACCTTTGACAGATCTCTACATGTGTAATTCTTACTCCAATCCAGATAAAGAACCTTTCCACCGTCTTAGAAAGTTTCCTTATGCCACTTTCCAACGAGTTTATTCCTCCTTTCAGCCCTTGCCACCATTTTTCTGTTTTCTATTGTCATAGCTGAGTTTTACTTATTCTTAAGTTTTATATAAATGGAATTTTATGTGGTCATTTTTGCATCTAGCTTTGTTGCTCAAAATGACAGATTCATCAGTGTGGTTGCATATATCCATGGTTTGTTTCTGTTAGCTACTCAGTAGTGCTCCATGTCACAAGCATCCCACAATTTATGTTTTCTCTTGTTTATGGATCTTTGAGTTACTTACAGTTTGGCGTGATTATAAATAAAGCTACTCTGAGCATTCTTTGCGAACATGCTTTCATTTCTCTTATGAAATCTGGAATTGCTGGATCACAAGGTAGGTTTATGTTTAATAAGTTTATATGTTAATTTTATGTTTAACTTTTTAAACTGCTAAAAAGTTTCCCAAAGTTATTATATATGCTATTTCATGTGCACTTGTATGCAATTACGAGACTTCCAGTTCTATTATATCTCATTCTAGTCTGCATGATGACTAATGATGTTTAACTCCTCATACACTTATTGGCAATTTTTTGTTTTGGGTTTTTTTTTTCCTGAAATGCCTGTTCAAGTCGCCATTTTTCCATTAGATTGTCTCATTACAGGATGGTTGGAATCCTTTATAGAAGAATGTAAGTCCTTTGCCAGGTGAATGTATTGCTAATATTTTTTCCCAGTCTGTAGCTTGCTTGTATAAAGTTGAACTTTGAAAAACACAGGTTTGAACTGCATGAGTCAACTTATATGTGGATGTTTCACATTACTATAAAGGTATTTTCTCTTATGATTTTCTTAGCATTGTAAGAATACAACATATTATATAACATATAAAATATGTGTTAATCAACTTTATGTTATCAATAAGGCTATCCAGTCCAGTAAGCCTAACAGGCTGTTAGGAGTTAAGTTTTAGGGAGTCGAAAGTTGTAAGTGGATTTTTGACTGATTTTGACCTGTGTTTGTTCATGGGTATTTTCTTAATGGTGACTTTGGGTTGCAGAAGTGCTTTATTTTGATGAAGTGAGTTGTTTTTCTTTTTATGGGTATGTGGTTTTTGTCTCGTCTAAAATAGCCCGTCAAACCCAAAGTCATGAAGATATTTTCCTGTGTTTTCTTCTGAAAGCATTATAGTTTTCACTTTATGTTAGGTTTGTGATCATCTCAGATTCATTCATGTCTATGGTGTGAGGCAAGGATCCTCTTTCCTCCTAACTCCCATAAGACTGGTTTAGCTCCGTTTGTTGAAAATATGTTCTATTAAATTCATTTGGTGCCCCTGTTTTAAAATTAACAGATTCTTTAAATGTGGATCTACTTCTGGACTCTCTTTTATTCATTTATCCTTACGCTAGTAACACACTATCTTGATTACTTTAGTTTTATACTGAACTTTGAAATCAGGTAAATTCTCCAACTTCATTGTCAAGATTATTATGGCTATCATAGGTCTTTTACTCTCCATATAAATGTTTAAATCAGCTGATGATCAGTTTCTAGAAACAAAAAATCATGATATAATTTTGAGGTACCTGGGTGATTCGGTTAGGCATCTTACTCTTTATTTCAGCTCAAGTCATGATCTCAGGGTCATGAGATCAAGCCCTGTATCCGGCTCCGTGCTGACAGTGTGGAGCCTGCATAGGATTCTTTCTCCCTTTCTCTCTGCCCTTCCTTTCTCCTCTCCCCCCAAAGAAATAAACATTTTTGCTCTGAATTTAAATATCATTTTGGAAACCAGTGACATCTTAATATTGTGTCTTCTAATCCATAAACATGATCTGTCTCCATTTCTTTTAGGTCTTTAATTTCTCTCAGGAACATTTTATAGTCTTCAATGTAGACATCTGACAGATCTTTGTTAAATTAAAATTTGTATGTTTTTTGAAGTTATGGTAAGTGGAATTGTTTTTTCATTTTCAAATTACTCATTATTAGAATCCAAAAATGCAATTTTTGTACATTTGGCCTTGTAACCTACAAACAACCTTACTCAAGTCATTCAAGTTTTTTGTGTGTGTGTAGAATCTTTTAGTTTTCACATACACAGTCATATCATTTGAGAATAGAAATAATTTCAGTATTATTTTTCCAATATCCATGACTTATGTCTCTTGTTATTGCCTTATTGCACTGCCTAGAACTTCCTACACAAAATTAAATAGGCACGGTGGGAACTGTGAATAGGTGTTGAATTTTGAAAATGCTTTTCTCCATTTATCAAGATCATTTTTTTAATGTTTTAGTTTAGTAATATGATAAGTTGCCTCAATTTATTTTCCAAGGTTAAGTCAAATTTACATCCCTCAAGTCTTTATTAAATGTTCTTTTACATATTGCTGTTTGGTATGGTAATCTTGTGTTAGGGACTTTTGTATCTGTGCTTATAAAGGATAGGATCTGTAATTTCATTTTTTTATGATGTCTTTATTGGGTTTTGGCATTAGGGTTGTACTGACCTCATTAAACAATTTAGGAAGTATTCCCTCCAGGCCTCTTTTTAAAAAAGAGTTTAAGGTTTATATCATTTCTTTTAATAATTTGAAGTCCCCATTCAAGTCATCCTGGTCTAGAATTTTTTTACTTGTGGGAATATTTTTAATCGGTATTGCCTTTTAGTGTTGCTGTAACAGATTACCACAAATTTAGTATCTTAAAATAACACAAATTCTAGGCGCACCTGGGTGGCTCAGTAGATTGGCCTCAGGTCGTGATCTTGCTGCTTGTGGGATCAAGCCCCACATGAGGCCATGCTGACAGCTCAGAGCTTGGAGCCTGCTTTGGATTCTATATCTCCATCTCTCTCTGCCCCTCTGCCACTCACGCTCTGTCTCTCTCTTTCCCTCAAAAATAAGTAAACATTTTTTTCAAAAACCCACAAATTTATTATTCCAAATTCTGTAGGTTAGAAATCTGACACACGTCTCACTGGAGTAAAGTTAAAGTGTGAGGATTTTTTTCTTATTACTATAGTTGACACATTAGTTTCAGTTGTACAACTTAGTGATTTGACAGGTTTATTTATACATTATACTATGTGCACCACAAGTATATATACCATCTGTCCCATTACATTGTATTCCTTATGCTGTCCCTTTCATTCCCAGAACTTACTCATTTCATACCTGGAAGCCTGTTTTGCCACTCCTCTTCACCCATTTGCCCTCCCACCCGCCTCCCTTCCGGCGTCGATCTATCTGTATTAATAGGTCTGCTTGTGCTTTTGTTTATTCCTTTATCTTTTTGTAGATTCCACTTATGAATGGAATCATATGGTATTTGACTTATAAATTTAGCATAATACTCTCTAGATCCATCCATATGGTCTCAAATCGGACAATCTCTTTTTTATAGCAGTATATATTCCGTGTGTGTGTATCACATTTTCCTTATCCATTTGTCTATTGGTGGACACAGGTTGCTTCCGTATTTTTTGTTTTTGTAAATAATGGTTCAGTAAATATAGGGAGTGCATATCCTTTTCAAATTAGTTGATTTGTTTTCTTTAGGTAAGTAGTAGTAGAGTTATTGGATATGTTATTTCCATTTTTAATTTAGGAACCTCCATACTGTTTTCCGTAGTGCATTCACCAACTTACATTCCCATCAACAGTGCACAGGAATTCGTTTTCTTTACATCCTTGCTAACACTTGTTATTTCTTATCATTTTTATTTTAGCCATTCTAACTGGTGTAAAGTGATACTTCATTGTGGTTTTGATCTGAATTTCCCTGATGACTAGTGATGTTGAGCATCTCTTCATGTGTCTGTTGGCCATCTACATGTCTTCTTTGGAAAAATGTATATTCTGGTCATCTGCCCACTTTTTCATTGGATTGTTTGGGGGAGGTTTTTTTTCCTTTGGTGGATTTTGGTTTTTTTTTGGGGGGGGGTATTGAATTGTATACGTTCTTGATATATTTTGGGTATTAACCCGTTTTCAGGTATATCATTTGTAAATATCTTCTCCCATTCAGTAGGCTGTCTTTTAGTTTTGTTGATTATTTCCTTTGCCATATAGGAGCCTTTTATTTTGATGTAGTCTCAATAATTTATTTTTGCTTTTGTTTCTCTTGCCTCAGGAGACATATCTAGAAAAATGTTACAGCCAATATCAGAGAAATGACTGCCTCTGCTCACTTCTAGGATTTTTATGGTTTCAGGTCTCACACGTAGTTCTTTATTTCATTTTGAGTTTATCTTGTGTAGAATGTTAAAAGTGGTCCAATATCATTCTTCTGTATGTAGCTGTTTAGTATTCCCAGCACCATTTATTGAAGAAATTGTCTTTTCCCAATGTATATTCTTTTCTCCGTTTTAAAGATTAATTGACCATATAATCATCGGCTTATTTCTGGGCTCTCTATTCTTTTCCATTCATCTTTGTGTCTATTTTTGTGCCACTACCATACTATTTTGATTACTACAGATTTGTAGTATATCTCGATATATGGTATTATCAGAGCCCCAGCTTTGTTCTTTCTCAAGAGTGCTTTGGCTATTCAAGGGCTTCTGTGGTTCCATATAAATGTTAGAATTATTTTTGTCCTGTGATTTTGATACCAATAGCATTTTATACTGAGAGCATTCTTATTGGTGCAATTGTAAATGGTGGGCTTTTAATTTCTCTTTCTCTACTTCATTATTAGTATGTGGAAATGTTATCAATTTCTGAATATTAATTTTGTATCCTGCCACTCTACTGAATTTGTTTATTACTTCATTGTATTTTGGTAGAGTCTTTAGGATTTTCTGTGTATAGTATTATATTGTCCATAATATGTAAGAGTGAGCATATCTGTCTGGCTCCTCACCTTAGAAGGAAAGCTCTTAGATTTTATCATTGAGTATGATGTTAGCTGTGGGTTTTTTATATTATGGTCTTTATTGAGGGACATTCTCTCTAATCCCACTTTGATGGGATGTTAATCATGAATGGATGTTAAACCTGTTAAATACTTTTTCTGCATCTATTGAGATGATCATATGATCTTTCTCCTTCATTTTGTTGATGTGGTATATGATGGTGATTGATTTGAAAATATCAAAGTGTCTTTGCATTCCCAGAATAAATCCCACCTGATCGTGGTGAATGATCTTTTTAATGTCTTGTTGGATTCAGTTTGCTAATATTTTGTTGATTTTTGCATCTATGTTAATTAGGGATATTGGCCTGTAGTTTTCTTTTTGGTGGTATCTTTGGTTTTTGTATAAGGGTAATGCTGGCCTTGTAGGATGTACTTGAAGCGTTCCTTCATCTTCTATTTTTTTGAATAGTTTGAGGAGAATAGACATGAACTCTTTTTTAAACATCTGGTAGAATTCCCCTGTGCATCCATCTGGACCTGGATTTTTATATTTTGGTAGTTTTTTGAATGCCAATTCAAATTCATTCCTTGTAATCTGTTCAGATTTTCTATTTCTGGATCAGTTTGGGAAGATAGATGTAAGAATTTATCCATTTCTTCTAGGTTGTCCAGTTTGTTATGGCTCAGCCAGTTTTTTCTTCAGTCATCTGAAGAACAAACTTTCTTTATTATGGGCAGGATTTGGTCCCTATGCTGTTATTAAGCCAGTCTGGGGCTACCTTGGGCTTGAGTTGAGTCACACTAGATATTTGCAGAGATGCAGTAGCACTGAACTTAACGTCTTGTGCTCTACGAAGCTTTAGTTGGTGGGCAGAGCCTACAGTCAGACCAGCTGTCTGCCCTCAGTGCACTGCTGGGGCCACAGTCTGATTGTTGTATGTGGTTATCTTTTTCTCTCCTGCAGCAGGAATCACTTTGGAGTGGTGCTGGCTCCTGTCAGGACTGCTTGCACATTCCCAGTCTGGTTTGGATGGGCTCCAGCCAAGAGTGTGTTAGAGGGAGCAGATCCACCGAAGTGCATGGAAGTGCGTAGGGCAGATGTGAGGGGTTAGCAAGTTTTGCCTAGGTCAGCTGTGGAGGAGACCCGCAGCAGAGGCCTGTCTGGAGGGGCCATGTCCACAGAAGAGCACAGGATTAGGGCATTGCTTGGTTCCCACAGGTGGCTGTTTACGCTGATGAGTGGAAGAGCTCCTTTGTTCATGGAGAAGTCTCCCAGTGATCCCTTGCCCCTCTAGCAGATGCTCTGATTAGTAAACAGATCTCCCTCCGGTGTACCTCGTGCATTGTTCTGTCACTTCTATGTTGTCCCTTTAAGAGCAGAAGTTGTTTCCTCCCTCCCTCTTAGCACTCTCAGACCCAAGCCCACTGAGTTTTAAAAGTTCCAAGTTTTAAGTCCTATTGATTGTAAGAAAGAATTCATGAAATTGAGCCTCTGTGGTTTTCAGAGCCAAATGTTATAAGGACTCATCTTTCCTGTGTGGGCTCCCTGGTGGAGGAGTCTGTTCCACTCCCCTTCCTGAGTGAGCCCGCAGTGCCCTTCCCTCCTGTGGACCTCCCACAGGTCCTTTTAGCTCCCAACCACATCTCTGGTCTTTCTACCCTTTCATGCCTTCTTCTCTCTATTTAGCTTGAAGAGTTTGTTCTGCCAGCCTTCCAGTTGCTTTCGGGGTTATTGACACTGATGTGACTGTTATCTAGTTGAATCTGTGGGATGAGGTGAACTTAAGGTCCCCCTACGTTGCCATCTGCCCCAAAGTCAGGGCTTTCGTTTTCTTCTGATAAATACCCTGAAGTGGATTGATGACATTTTGGGGTGATGGGGGATTCATGGGGTTCAGAGCCAAAAGCTAAGAAAGAATTTTGAAGACGTCTTTGGTACAAAAAGTCAATTCTATTAAAGCATGGGGATAGGACCCATGGCAGGAAGAGCAGCACTGGGGTTGTGACAGGTAACTCATTATATACCCTCAGGTTGGGAGGGGGTCAGGGATAGAGTCAGTCTCTAAGGAATTTTGAAAGCAAAGTTTCAGGACCTTGAGGCACTAGCTTTTGCTAGGGAAACACCACTTATTACCGTTTAATAAAACCCCAGCCATGAGACCCTTCAGATGTGTATCGAGGTGGGGGGAGCCATAAGCTTGGAATATGATTGCCGTATATATCTTGGGGCAATTAAGATGAAGTTGACTTACAGGATCCTTGAGGTTGGAATAATGTTAAGGTTCTCTTTTGCGCCAGCAGAGTTTCGAGGTAGCTGATCTAGAGGAAGGCCACTCTGCCAGTTTCAAGGACTCGTCAATGAGCTGTAGGCAGTAAGGGAATTTTTCATTTGCCTCAGTTTCCCACATTACCATGGCAAGCACTTAAACCCCTTTCCTTTGTTCTTGGGTGGCCAGGAGTGTCTGAGGAATATCACACATACTGCACCTGAAGAGAGGCATGCCAGCCTGTATTTTGCCCTCAGCTTGCCTCATGCTCCCTCATCTGACTTTATGGATAATATAGTAGTTCTATTTTTAATTTTTTGAGGAACCTCTATTTTGTTTTCCATGGCACCTGAACCAATTTATATTTTCATCTGTCATGCGTAAGTGTTCCCTTTCCTACACATTCTTACCAACACTTGTTATTTCTTGTCTTTTTGATAACAGCCATTCTCACAGCGGTGAGGTGACATCTCATTATGGTTTTGTTTTGGATTTCCCTGATTAGTGATGTTAGGTATCTTTTCATATATCTTTTAGCAATGTGCATGTCTTCCTTGGAAAAAAAGTCTATTCAGAACCGTTTCCCCCTTTGAATCAGATTATTTACTTGCTGTTGAGTTGTAGGAGTTCCTTATATCTTTTGGATGTTAACCCTTTATCATATATATGATTTGCAAATATTTTCTCTCATTTGGTATGTTGCCTTTTCATTTTGTTGATGATTTCCTTTGCTGTGCAGAAGGTTTTTTTTTAGTTTGATGTGGTTCCCTTGTTTATTTTGCCTTTGCTTTTGGTGCCAAATCCAAAAACTGATGGATCTCAGGAGCTTAACTGCCTTTTTTTTCTTACAAGAGTTTTACAGTTTCAGGTTTCACATTCAAGACTTCTGTCCCTTTTGAGTTTGTTTCTGTATATAGGGTAAGATAGTGATTCTATTTTCCCAGCATCATTTATTAAGAGACTATCCTTCCCCTATTGTATGTTTTTGGCTCCTTTGTTGTAAATTAAGTGACCATATATATGCATGGGTTTATTTCTGGGTGCTCTACTCTGTTCCCTTAATACTATACTGTTTTGATTACTATAGCTTTATAATGTAGCTTGAAGTCACAGAGTGTGATACCTCTAGCTTTGTTCTGTTGCAAGATTGCTTTGGTTATTCAGGGATTTTTGTGGTTCCATACAAATTTTAGGATTATTCTATTTCTGTGAGAAATGTGATTAGAATTTTGATATGATTACACTGAAACTGTAGATTGCTTTTGGTAGAGTGGACACTTTGTTCATTCTTCTAATCTGTAAGCATGAAATATTTTCCTATGTATTTGTGACTTCAGTTTCTTTCATCAGTGTCATAGTTTTTGGTCTTTCACCTTTTTTTAAATTTTTTAAAATTTATATCCAGGTTTGTTAGCATATGGTGCAACAATGATTTAAAGAGTAGATTCCTTAATGCCCCTTACCCATTTAGCCCATCCTTCCTGCCACAACCCCTCCAGAAACCCTGTTTTCCATATTTAAGTCTCCTATGTTTTGTCCCCCTACCTGTTTTTATATTATTTTTGTTTCCCTTCCCTTATGTTAATCTGTTTTCTATCTTAAAGTCCTCATATGAGTGAAGTCATATATTTGTCTTTCTCTAATTTCGCTTAGCATGATACCCTCTAGTTGCATTTACATAGTTGCAAATGGCAAGATTTCATTCTTTTTGATTGACAAGTAATACGCCATTGTGTATATGCCCGCACCATTTGCTGAAGACTGTCTTTGTTCCATTGGATATTCTTCCCTGCTTTGTCAAAGATGAATTGGCCATATGTTTATGGGTCCATTTCTGGGTTCTCTACTCTGTTCCATTGATCTGAGTGTCTGTTCTTTTGCCAGTACCATACTGTTTTGATGATTAGAGCTTTGTAATACAGCTTGAAGTCTGGGATTGTGATGCCTCCTGCTTTAGTTTTTTCAAGATTGCTTTGGCTTTTCTGGTTCCATACAAATTTTAGGATTGTTTATTCTAGCTCTGTGAAGAATGCTGGTGGTATTTTTGATAGGGGTTGCATTGAATATGTAGATTGCTTTGGGTAGTATTCACGTTTTAACAATATTTGTTCTTCCTATCCATGAGCATAGAATATTTTCCATTTTTATTGTGTTGTCTTCAATTTCCTTCATCAGCTTTCTATAGTTTTCAGTGTATAGATTTTTCACCACTTTGATTATGTTTATTCCTAGGTATTTTATGGTTTTTGTTGCTCACCTTCTTGCTTCAATTTACTTCTAAATATTTTATTCTTTTTGATGCAATTGCAAATGGTATAGTTTTCTTAGTTTCCCTTTTTGATGCTTTGTTATTAGAAATGCAACAGATTTTTTTATATTGATTTTGTATCTTGCAACTTTACTGAATCAGTTGAAATAGTTTTTGGGTGGAGTCTTTAGCATTTCTATATATTTATAGTATTATGTTGAGGCACATTCTTTCTATACCCACTTTGTTGAGAGTTTTTAATCGTAAAAGGATGTAGAATTGTGTCAAATGTTTTTTTCTGTATCAATATGATTTTTATCCTTAATTTTGTTAGTGTGGAATATCATGTTTGATTTGTAAATGTTGAGCTATCTTTGCATTTCTGGGATAAATTCTACTTGATCGTGATATGTGATCCTTTTAATGTATTCTTGAATTTAGTGTGATAATATTTTGTGAAGGATTTTTACATCTATGTTCATCAAGGATACTGGCCTATAATTATTTTTTTAATAATTGTGGTATCCTTGTCTAGTTTTAGTATCAGGGTAATTCTAACCTCATAAAAACAATTGAGGAACATTGCTTCCTCTTCTGTTGTTGGAAGAATTTGAGAGAGATTGGTATTAATTCTTCTTTGAATGTTAGACAGAATTCACCACTGTGAAGCTAACTGCCAGTCTTGGACATTTGTTCATTGGGAGGTATTTGATTACTGATTCAGGAGACTTACTAGCAAATGGTCTGTCCAGATTTTCTGTTTTTTCCTGATTCAGTCTTAGTAGGTTTATGTTTCAAGGAATTTATCCATTTATCCTAGGTTGTCCAATTTGTTGGCACAGAATTGTTTAGATTATCTTACAGTCCTTTGTATTTTTGTGTTACCAATTGTAATATCTTTCATATCCGACTTTGAGCAATTTTTTTCTTCGTTTTTTGGTGTGAGTTTAGCTACTTGTTTGTTAGTTTTATCTCTTCATAGAACCTGCTCTTAGTTTCATTGATCTTTTGTCTTTTGTCTTTTCTGCTTTTTAGCCTTTGTTATTTCCTGCCATGTCATAACTTTGAGCTTCATTTATTTTCTTCTTTTTTAGTGGAGGTGTAAAGTTAGGTTGCTAGTTGGAGATTTTTCATGTTTCTTAACACAATTGTCAATATAAACTTCCCTCTTACAGCTATTTTTGCTGTATCCCAAAGTTTTCTTGATTTCTTCTTTGACACTTTGGTTGTTTGGTAGCATGTTCTCTAATCTCCACATTTGTGATTTTTCCCGTTTTCTTTTTGTAGTTGATTAATACCATTGTGGTTGAAAAAGATGCTTTTATGACTCGTTTTGTAGCCTAATATATGCTCTCTCCTGGAAAATGTTCCATGTGCACTTAAGAATCCTGTTGCTTTTGGATGAACTGTGTATTTACTAAGTTCATTTGATTTTCTGTCTAGATGATCTCCCCATTGATGAAAGTAGGGTACTAAAGTCCTCTATTATTATACTATAAATTGGTCCCTTAAATCTGTTAACATTTGCTTTATGTATTTAACTGTACCTATATTGGGTGCATAGTTACAAATGTCATATCCGTATATTGGATTGACCTTTTAATTATGTAATGTTCTTGCTTCTTATTAGATAAAGTAGACTCTAAAGCAAAGACTAATAAGTGCAGCTGTCCCGGCTTTCATTTGGTTTCCATTTGCATGGAATAGCTTTTTCCATCCCTTCACTTTGTGTGTGTGATCTTCTACTCGAAGTGGGTTTCTTGTAGGCCTGTATAGATGGATCTTTAATCCATTCAACCACTGTGTCTTTTGATTAGGGAATTTCTTCCTTTTAAAGTAATTATTGATATACATATGTACTCATGGTCATATTGTAAATTGTTTTCTGGCTGTTTTATAGTTAACTTTGTTCCTTTCTTGTACTCATTTGTGATTTGTTTTGTGTGTCTGATATAGATTCCTTTATCTTTATCTACTATAGGTTTTTATTTTGTGAGGCTTACATATAACAAGTTTTAATGCATCATTAAAGCCCTACCTTTTTACTCTCTTCCTACTATGTTCTGGTTTTGATGCCAATTTTTTAATATCTTTTTGTGTATTGCTTTTTACTACTTTTGCCTTCCAACCTTCATAATAGCTCTATAAGTATTAACTTTTATAATAATTAAGCTCTAAGTAATTTAAATAAGCTTTATCAGTGTTTTAGTGATTATTTATTGATTTCTAAGTATTTGGGGGAGCTTTTTTTTTTTCGGTTCTTTTATAGTCGAGGAACATCCTCTGTGTGATTTCAATCCTTGAGAATATACGAAAACCCATCATTCGATCTGTCTTGGTGAGTATTCCAAGTGCACTGTAGAGTTTGTTTCTGGTTCCACTTTTAAAGAGCATGGAAGTCACCACTCCAAACTATCAACAAGTAAAAACCTGAACAGATTAAAAGCAAAAATACAGGAGCAGGAACCAACATGGGAACCAGTGCTGGGATAGGAAAACTAAATTGCTGGAGGCTCAGTGTGGACAAATCTGAGAACTAAACTCCAAGGAACCCAGTCACAATGTTGCCCCATAAACATTGTGAGATTTTAGCTTCAGGAGCTTGAATAGCTTCCCACAGTAAATATCAGAGAAAAATTCCATTGTGCTTCCAGCAGCCAGGATGTGTGTGTGTTGGGAGAGATGTGGATTGAACAATTTTGAAATACACCACAGTACTACATTCTTAAGGCTGCACTCAAAGGAAACCAATTATTTAGAACCTGTCATGGAAGAAGGAACATAGCCAACTCTAACCCACTCTAGCCATTCTTCCCACCTAAGCAGGGAGGTGGGGCACTGAAAAACACTTGCAAAATTTACAGTGTTGTGGTAAAGGCTCAGTAAAAGACTGAGAACTAGTCATAGGACTATAGAACACTTCTCCCTCCACATCTTAGCACCATATTACTAATAGCCTATTTACAGCAGTTTTTTATCCAGTACATCATGTCCAGCTGTCAAAAAATTATAAACCATACAATAAGGCAAAACATACACAATTTGAAGAGACAGCAACCATTAGAACCAGAAATGGCAGGGGTATTGAAATTATCAAACTAGGAATTTTAATATAGGAAGAGTTCTGATGGATGGACAGCATGCAAGAAAAGGTAGGCAATAAAAGCAGAAAGAAATTTTAGGAAAGAACCAAAAAAAAAAAAAATTCTAGAGTTAATAAACGCTACCAGAAATGAAAAATGCCTTTGGACCCAGCTGAAGAAAGCATCGCTGAGTCAGAGGACATATCAGAATACTCAAAAGCAAAGAGAATGAAGACCAAAAAAAAAAACAAAAACAAAAACAAAAACCAACCCAATATCCTAGGACTCGTGGCACAGAAGGTATGACGTGTGGTCAGAATACTAAAATGAGGGAAAGAAGTTTTAAACAATGATGACTAAGATTTTCCCCCAGATTAATGTCCAACAACAAATCAAAAGATAAAATCCTGAAAGAAGCCAGAGGAGAAAATATCTTACCTATAAAGGAACAAAGATAAGAATTGCATCCAACTTCTCAGAAACTGTAAGCAAGAAGAGAGTAAACTGGTGTTGAGAGAGAAATGGACACCAACCTGGAATTCTGTACTCTGCAAAACTATCCTTCAAAAGTGAAGGTGAAATAAAGACTTTTTCAGACAAACACAAATTAATAGATGTGCCTTGTAAGAAATGTTAAAATTGTTTCTGTAAAAAAAAAAAAAAGATATATATGACATATATATATGTCAAACTCTGATCTACATAAATAAGGAAGAGCAATGAATAAGTAGATTAAGAATAAAAAAGTTTAATTTTACCTAACATTACAGTTTGTTCAAAATTCCAGCAATGTGTTTGGTTATGTATGCTATATGTAAACATAAGCGAAATGAATGACAGCAATGATACAAAGGACTGGAGGGAGGATTATTACAAGGTCCTCACACTGCCAGAAAGTGTTATTTGAAAGTTGATTTGAATTAGCTCTAAATTCATACTGCAAATCCTAGGGCACCCATTAAAAAAACATCCTTTTTTTAAGTATAATCAGGGGCCCCTGGGTAGTTCAGTCAGTTAAGCATCCAACTTCAGCTCAAGTCATGATCTGATGGTTTGTGCATTCAAGCCCAGCTGACAGCTCAGAACTGTAGCCTGTTTCAGATTCTGTGTCTCCCTCTCTCTCTGCTCCTCTCTTGCTCATGCTCTCTCAAAAATGAACAAATGTTTAAAAAAAAAAAAACTTAGAAAATACCCCAAACACAAAACCTGAGGCACCTGGATGGCTTAGTTGGTTAAGCATCCAACTTCAGCTCAGGTCATGAGTTCAAGCCCTGCATTGTGCTCTATGCTGACAGCTCAGATCCTGGGACACTACTTCAAATTCTGTGTCTCTCTCTGGCCCTCCCCAACTTGTGCTCTTTCTTGCTCTTTCAAAAATAAATAAACGTTTAAAAAAAATTTAGGAAAGACATAGATTAAAAGCAAATGGATGGGGGGAGAATACACCATCCTAATCAAAAGAAAACATGATGGCACAAAAACACTCAGCTCAATGGAACAGAATACAGAATCCAGAAATGGACCCACAAATGTATAGCCAAGTCATCTTTGACAAAGCAGGGAAGAATATCCAATGGAACAAAGATAGTCTTCAGCAAATGGTGCTGGGAAAACTGGATAGTGACATGCAGAAAAATGAACCTTGACCACTTTCTTACACCATACACAAAAAATAAACTCAAAATGGATTAAAGACCTAAGTTTTAAGACAGGAAGCTATCAAAATCTTTGAGGAGAAACCTCCCTGACCTTGGTTGCAGCAACTTCTTACTCAACACATCTCCAGAGGCAAGGGAAACAAAAGCAAAAACGAACTATTCATCAAAATAAAAGCTTCTGCACAGTGAGGAAGTGATCAGCAAAACTAAAAGGCAACCAACGGAATGGGAGAAGCTATTTGCAAACGACATATCAGATAAAGGGTTGGTATCCAAAATCTACAAGGAACTCACCAAACTCAACACCCAAAAAGCAAATAATCCAGTGAAGAAATGGGCTAAAGACATGACCAGACACTTCTCCAAGGAAGACACCCAGATGGCCAACAGACACATGGAACGATGCACAACATCACTCATCATCAGGGAAACACAAATCAAAACCACAATGAGATACCACCTCACACCCGTCAGAATGGCTAAAATCAACAAGTCAGGCAACAACAGATGCTGACGAGGATGCGGAGAAAGACGATCTTTTTTCCACTGCTGGTGGGAATGCAAACTGGTGCAGCCACTCTGGAAAACAGTATGGAGATTCCTCAAAAAATTAAAAATAGAACTACCCTATGACCCAGCAGTTGCACTACTAGGTATTTTCCCAAGGGATACAGGTGTGCTGTTTCAAAGGGACATATACACCCCAATGTTTATGGCAAGCCAAAGTATGGAAAAAGCCCAAATGTCCATAAACAGATGAATGGATAAAGATGTGGCGTGTGTGTATATGTGTATATACACACACAATGGCGTATTACTTGTCAATCCAAAAGAATGACATCTTACCACTTGCAACTATGTGCATGCAACTAGAGGGTATCATGCTAAGCGAAATTAGAGAAAGACAAATATATGGCTTCACTCATATGAGGACTTTAAGATACAAAACCGATTAACATAAGGGAAGGGAAACAAAAATAATATAAAAACAGGTAGGGGGACAAAACATAAGAGACCCCTAAATATGGAGAACAGAGTTATTGGAGGGATGTAGGAGGGGAGATGGGTTAAATGGGTATGGGGCATTAAGAAATCTGAAATCATTGCACTATATGTTAACTAACTGGGATGTAAATTTAAAAAAACATGAGCAGCTATATGATTTTCAAAGCAAGGAAAATTATCAGTGATGAAGAGTATTACATAATGATAAAGGGGTCAATTCTCAAGAAGATATAACATTTTTAACAACAAAGCATCAAACTATGGGATACAAAATGAAATAGATGAATCCAACTATCAAATGGAGATAGCCAGCAGGCTGAAAATCAGGAAGCATATAATTGAACTAAACAACACCATCAATCAACTGAATATAAGGGATAGCATAGCACATGAAATGCTCGATGCCAACACCAGCAGAAAATAAATTCTTCTCAAGCTCACATGGAACATTCGCTGAGAGACCACATTCCAGGCCTTAACCCACACCTGAACAAATTTTTAAAAATAGAAATTATATAATGTCTGCTCTTGAACCACAATGTATTTAAACTACAAATCAATAACAGTTAACTAGAAGCTCCTAAAATACAGGGAGATTAAACAACACTTCTAAATAACACATGGGTCAAGAAGAAATCTCAAGAGAAATCTAAAAATATTTGTAGCTAAATGAAAAAAAGTTTCTTAAAATTCGTGGGATGCAGTGAAAGCAGAAGAAATGTGTACATTGAATCCATATATTAGAAAAGTAATGTCTAAAATCAATCATCTAAGTTTCTAGGAAACTAGAAATAAAAGAGCAAATTAAATCCAAAGTAAGCAGAAGAGAAGAAATAATGAGAATTAGAGCAGAAATCAATAGAGAAAATCCAGGAAGCTAAAATTGGTTCTTTGAAAAGATCAATGAAATTAGTAAGCTTCTAGCCTGGTAAGGAAAACCAAAAAAAAGAGGACACATATTACTAATATCAGAAATTAAAGAGGTGATATCACTATAGATCCCAAGGACATTGAAAGGATAATAAAGGAATATTACCAACAACTCTATGCCCACCAGTTTGATAGCCTTTAGGAAATGGAACAATTCCATGAAAGACACAATATGCCAAAACTCACATAAGAAATAAACGATTAAAGAGACCTATATATATCAAAGAAATTGGATCAATAGCCTTTCAAAACAGAAAACAACAGGCCCAGGTGGGTGAATTCTAACAAACATTTAAGGAAGAAATACCAATTTTCTACAATCTCTCAGAGAATAGATGCAAAGGGAATACTTCCTAACTCATACTTATAAGCATTACCCTAATACCACACCAAAGACCTTACAGACACTATAGGAAAAAAACTACGGAATATTTCTTATAAACATACATCTAAAAATTAGTAAAAAAAATTTTTAATGTTTATTTTTGACAGAGACCGAGTGCGAGGGGGCACGAAGAGGGAGACACACACAGAGCATGAGTGGAGGAGGAGCAGAGAGAGGGCGAGACAGAGAATCCGAAGCAAGCTCCAGGCTCCGAGCTGTCGGCACAGAGCCCAATGCAGGACTCAAACCCACACAAGTTGTGAGATCATGACCTGAGCTGAAATTAGACGCTCAACTGACTGAGCCACCCAGGCACCCAACAGAGCACGAGCTAGTAAGGGGCAGAGAGCCTGATACTGGGCCCAAACTCACAGACTGTGAGACCTGAGCCAAAACCAGATACTTAGTCTACTGAGCCACAGAGGTGCCTTCAAATCAATAAAATTTTAGCAAATCAGGAGAGGTGATGTCTACTTCATAGAAGCATGAGTCTTTTTTTCTTTCCCTGTCAATTTACAACTAGTCACACACATCCATAACCCAAAAAGGGGGGGGGGGTGGAGGTGAGAGGGGGTTCTGCACACAAAAAAGGGACACCTAAGAGACTCATCCACCTGTGCACCTTGTGATCAATCAGACCTCAGCAGAGGCTGAGGGTCCAGGGCAGCGGTGGGCAGGCAATAGACCAGCACGGCCTTTCTGGCAGTGGATGTGGAAAGTCAAAGTAGTGAGTGGGTGTCTACCAGGACAAACTTGTTGCTCTGAGAAGAGATTATGGTGACAGGGGTGGGAAGGGAAGACAAAGAGAACTGAAAGAATGCTGTCTGCCCTGGAATTTATGGCCCGAGGACTGCCAGTGAGCCTCTGAGAATCCCCACCACTGGAAGATCCCCATATGGAGCTGTGGGCACACCCAAAGCGTCACACACCTCTCCCAGGTCTGCTACCGCCCTCTCTTTTTTGTTTTTTTCTTTTTTCTTTCTCCTCACCAGTTTTTTTCCCCCTTAATACTTGCGGCTCCCAACCTTAGCAACAAGTCAGCTCTAGTAAGAGAAACTGAAAACTTGGGCTCTCATGCCACCTTCTGGAAAACAAAGGGAAGGCTCCTAACTGCCAACTTGTTGAACTGTTAGAATCGAAGTAAACAAAGCGTTACATAAATAGGAATGGTGCTTGCTATTTCAAAGCAGAGGCACTTTTCATCAAACACCATGAAAACAACCACACTAATATGGTATCACAAAAAGAAAACGACAATTTTTCAGCAACCAAACCCCAAAACATGGAATATCGTGATCTCCTAAAGAATTCAAAGTAGCTGTTGTCAAGAAATTCAACTATATACAAGAAAATCCAGAAGGCAGTACAATGGTCTGAGGGATAAAATTAATGAGCTGAAGGAGTTCTTTACCAAAGAGATTGAAATGCTAAAATAAATAAATAAAAATAAATCCTGGAACTAAAGAACATGAGATGAAGAATGCATTAGAAAGCATTGGAAATAGAGCAGATCAGTTGGAAAAGAGAATAAGTAAGCTTAAGGATAGAATATAGAAATGTTTAGGGTAGAAGAGGAGGAAGTTTTTTTTAATGAAGAAACCTTGGGAAAACTTTCAGACTCCATTAGAAGAGCCAACATAAGATTAATGAGTACACCAGAAGGAAAAAAAGGAGACAGCAGGGAGCAGAGAGCATATTTAAAGAAATAACAGCTGAGAACTTTTCAAACATGGGGACTGAACTGGATATACAAGTCCATAAAGCTAATAGAAAACCTTATCTCAACACAAAAAGACCTCTAAGATACATTAAAACTGTCAAAAGTCCACAATAAAGAATTCTAAAAGCAGGCAGGGGAATAAGGACAGTAACCTACGAGGAACCCACTGGGCTATCAGATTTCTCAGCAGAAACTCTACAGGCCAGGCAAGAGTAGAATGATACATTCAAAGTGTTGAAAAATAAAAATTTCCAGCCAAAAATACCTTGTGAATCATCTTTCATATCTGAAGGAGAAATAGACTTTCCCAGACAAATAAAACCTGAAAGAGTTCACAACTAGACTTGTCTTAAAGAAATGTTAAGGGGCGCCCGGGTGGCTCAATCAGTTGAGCAGCCGGCCTCGGCTCAGGTCATGATCTCGCAGTTCGAGAACTTTCTCCTCTTCCACCCTAAACATTTCGATATTCTGACAGCTCAGACCCAGGAGCCTGCTTCAGATTCTGTGTCTCCCTCTCTCTTTGACCCTCTCCTGCTCACACTCTGTGTGTGTCTCTCTCTCAACAATAAATAAACGTTAAAAAAATTTTAAAAATGTTTTTAAACATTAGGAGCTCTTCAAGCTGAAATGAAAAAACCAAAGCACACAAAACAGTGATTAAGGTGATAGAATTAGAAAGCCATAGGGTTTTTTTTTAATAGTATACTAAACAATTATAACACAAAGGTAAAAGGAAAAGAACATTAAAAATAACTATCACTGGTGTTGTAAAAGCAACTTCATTTAAACATAACACCCCCACCACCAAAAAAAGAAGAGGAAAAAAAAGTAACGAAAATAATAAGGGAAAAACCCAAGACACACTTCCTAGGGGGGAAAAACAAAAACAAAAAAAAAAACAAAACAAACAAACAAAAAAAAAAAACCCAGCA
>NC_043704.1:83356327-83407412 GCF_006229205.1 Suricata suricatta | reverse complement strand
GTGGGGGAGACTGAGCAAATTACCATACAAACCACAAACTTAATGAAAGTAGAAACAAGGGGGACAAAATGGAGAAATGAAATAACCAGAAGGCAAAAGATAAAATGGGATTACTAAATCCTTATCTACGAATAAGCTCCCTAACTGTAAGTGGATTGAACTCACCAAACACACAGGATGGCTGGATGTATTTAAACTACATGCTGCCTAATGGAGACTCATTTTAACTATACAGCCATACATAGGCTCAAAATGAAGGGAAAGGAAATGACCTTCCACCAAAAGGAGGTGGGCATAGTCTTACTTATATCAAACAAAACAGGCTTCCAGCCAAAAAGAGTAATAAGAAACAAGGTCATTATATACTGATACAGGGGTCAATACATATCAAGACTATATGTATCAATACATCAAGAAGACATAACAATCATAAATATATACATTCCCAACACCCAAGCACCAATATATATATTGAGCAAATACTAACAGTTCTTAAAAGATAAATACACAACATTATGATAATAGTAGAGGATTTAAATACCTCACTATCAGCGATGGAGAGGTTAAGCAGACAAAATCAACAAAGAAATGTTAGAATTGAACCACATATTAGAGCAAATGGACTTAACATACACATAACATTACATCTAACAGCAGCAACATATGCATTCTTCCCAAGTGCACATGGAATATTCTCCAGGATAGATAGGACACAAAACATTTCTTAGCAAATTTTGTAAGATTGAAACCATAGCAACTATCTTTTCTCATCACAGTGGTATAAAACTAGAAATTAAGAAAAGTGAGATCTACAAATATGTACAAAGTAAACAACACACTTTTAAACAGTCAATGAGTCAAAGAGGAAATCGAAAGGGAAATAAGGGACACCTGGCTGGCTCCGCCAGAGGAGCATGTGACTCTGGATCTTGAAGTTGTGAATTCAAACCCCACGTTGGGTGTGGAGCCTACTAAAAAAAAAAAAAATCCATATCTAAACAAATGAAAATAGAAATACAACATATCAAATATGGGGCACAGTAAAAATAGTTCCAAAATTTCATGGCAATAAACACAGTAAGAAATTAGAAAGATCCCAATATAACTTTATACCTCAAGGAACTATATAAAGAACAAGGAAGGAAATTAAAGATCAGAGTATAAGTCAATGAAATAGAGAATAGAAAACCAATAAAAAGGATCAATGAAACTAAGAGCTGGTACTTTGAAAAGATAGATAAAACTGACAAACCTTTGGCTAAACTAAGAAAAAAAGAGAAGACTCAAAAATGAAAGGGGAGACATAACAATTGGTGCCATAAATGTACAAAGGATCATAAGAGACTACTAGAAACAATTATGTGCTAGCAAATTACATAACCTAGAAGAAATTTATATAGTTCTACAAACATACAACCTATCAAGACTGAATTAGGAAGAAAGGCAAAAACCAAACAGACCAATAGTAATTGGATCTGCAATCAGAAAACTCCAGGACCAGGGTGCCTGGGTGGCTCAGTTGGTTCAGCATCCAACTTCAGCCCAGGTCATGATCTCATAGCACATGAGTTTGAGCCTCACGTTGGGCTCTGTGCTGACAGCTCAGAGCCTGGAGCCTGCTTTGGATTCTGTGTCTCCCTCTCTCTCTGCCCCTGCCCCACTCATAGTCTGTCTCTTTCTCTTAAAAATAAACAAACATTTAAAAAAAGAAAAAAGAAAAGAAAACTCCAGGACCAGATGGCTTCACTGGAGAATTCTACAAGGCATTGAAAGAATTAACACCAATGCTCTTTGAACACTTCCAAAATATCAAGGAGGGAACACTTCCAAACTCCTTCTATAAAGCATTACACTAATGATATAAAAACCAGATAAAGATGCCACAAAAAAAGTAAAGACCAATAGATCTATAAATATAGATGCAAAAGTTCTCAACAAAATATTAGCAAGCCAAATTCAAGAATGCATTAAAAGGATTATAAACCATGACCAAGTGAGATTTATCCCTGGGATGCAAGGATGGTCCAAGATATGCAAATCAATAAGTGTAATATATCCCATAAAGGAAAAGTAAAAATCACATGATCATTTCAATAGGTACAGAGAAAGCATTTGACAAAATACAACATCCTTTCATGATAAAAACTCATACCAGAATGGGTATAGAAGGAACTTACCTCAACATAATAAAGACTATATACAACAAACCCACTGTTAACGTTATACTCAATGGAGGAAAACTGAAAGCATTTCCTCTAAGATCAGGAACAAGAGCAGGATGCCCACTCTCACCACTCACTCCTATTCAATATAGTACTAGAAGTACTAGCTAGAACAATTAGGCAAGACAAAGAAATAAAAGGCATACAAATAAAAAAGAAGCAGTAAAATTGTCACTATTTGCTGATAAGATCTTATATATAGAATAGCCCAAGGAGTCAGTCCAAAAATTTTGGATTTAATTGGTGATTTCAGGAAAGTGGACACAAAATCAACATACAGAAATCAGTTGCATTCCTTTACACTAATGATGAAACATCTGAAAAAGAAACAAAACTATCTCATTCACAATAATATCAAAAACAATAAAATACTTGGAAATAAGGTTAACCAAGGAAGTAAGAGATCTGTAAATGAAAACGACAAGACTTTGCTGAAAGAAATGGAATAAGACACAAACAAATGGAAAGGCATCCATGTTTGCAGATCAGAAAGAATTGTTAAAATGGCTCTTCTACCCAAAGGAATCCCATCAAAATACCAAAGGCTTTTTCACAGAAATTAAAGCAGCAATCCTAAATTTTGTATGGAATCTCAAAAGGCCCCAAATAGGCAAAGCAATCCCGAGAACAATGAACAAAGTCCAAGGTAACACACTTCCAGATTTTAAACCATACTACAAGCCATACTAATAAAATCAGTATTGGTACTGGCGCAGTTACAGACACATCAACCAGTGTAACAGAATAGAGAGCCCAGAATTAAATCCCAGCATGTAAACTAATATTCAACAAGGAAACCAAAAACACCCAGTGGAGAAATGACAGTCTGAAGTCTTCAACAAATGGCGCTGGGGAAAATAAGTGCGAGGGGGACTTACGATGGCGGAAGAGGAGGGGACCCTGAGCTTGTCTGGTCCCTCAAACACAGCTAGGTCGATATCAAATCGTTCTGAACAGCCAAGAAACCACTCTGAGGACTGAGAGAACAAACTGCACATCTATAGGTAGAAAGATGACCACATCATGAAAGAATTTAAATAAAAATTTGAAAAAGAAACAAACAGTGCTGGGGAAACTAGAGTAACACATGCAGAACAATAAAGTTGAGCCACTGTCTCATACCACTCATAAAAATTAAAATGAATCAAAGACTTAAACATAAGACCTGATACCATAAAACTCCTACTAAGAAAATATACAGAAGTAGCTCACCAGTATTGGTCCCGGCAATGGTTTTTTAGACATGACACCAAAAGCACAAAAAACAAAAGCAAAAATCAACAAATAAGACTATTTTAAACTCTAAAGCCTCCACACAGCAAAAGATACAATTAATAAAATGAAAAGACCACATACATAATGGGAGAACATTTTGTAAACTGTATATTGGATAAAGGGTCAATGTCCAAAATATATAAAGAACTCATACAACTTAACAAAAAGCAATCCAATTAAAAATGGACAGAAGAACTAAATAGATATTTTTCCAAAGAGGACATCAAAATTATCAGCAGGCACATGAAAAGATGCTCAACATCACTAATCATCAGGCATATGTACATCAAACCCCGATAGAAAAAGAAACAACCCAATGAGATATCACCTCACACCTGTTAGAATGGCTATCATCAAGAAAACAGACGACAGGTGCTGGCAAGGGTGCAGTAAAAAGGAAATCCTCATGTTGATGGAAATGTCAATCAGTCCAATTACTAAGGAAAACTATATGGAGGGTCCTCAAAAATTTAAGAATAGGGGCACCTGGGTGGCTCAGTCGATTGAGCGTCTGACTTTGGCTCAGGTCATGATCTCATGGTTTGTGGGTTCAAGCCCCACATCAGGCTCTGTGCTGACTGCTAGCTCAGAGCCTGGAGACTGCTTTGGATTCTGTGTCTCTTTCTCTCTCTGCTCCTCCCCTGTTCATGCTCTCTCTCTCTCCTGTTTCTCAAATAAATGTAAAAAAAAGATTTACAAAAAAATTTTTAAATATATCTAACATATGATCCAGCAATTCCCAAAGGAAATGAAAACAGGATTTCAACAAGATATACATACTCCCATGTTTACTGTAGCATTATTCACAATAGCCAAGATACAAAAATAAGCCAAATGCCCATCAACAGATGAATGAATAAAAAAGATGCAGTACATATACACAATGGAATATTATTCAGCCATGAGAAAGGAGAGTAACCTGCCATCAGAAGTATAGTTGGACTTGAGCACATTATGCTGAGTAAGAGAAATCAGAAAAGACAACTATTGTATGTCCCTTATATGTGGAATATAAAAAAGTCAAACCTGTAAAAAAAAAAAAAAAAAGAGAGGAGGAAACAAGATTGGTGGTGCTTAAGAGTACAAACTTGGGGCGCCTGGGTGGCTCAGTCTGTTAAGTCCAACTTCAGCTCAGGTCATGATCTCATGGTTCGTGGGTTCGAGCCCCGCGTCGGGCTCTGTGCTGACAGCTAGCTCAGAGCCTGGAGCCTGTCTTTGGAGTCTCTGAACCTCCCCTGCTCATGCTGTCTCTCTCTCTCTCTCTCAAAAATAAATAAAACATTAAAAATATTTTTTAAAGTACAAACTTGAAATGAGCAAATAAGCCAGCACAGTGTAATGAATATAAACATTAATATTGTACTATAACTATATAATGTGATAACTATTGCTATAGTGACAATCATAATATATACAAATGAATGTATCACCTTAAACTTAATGTTATATGTCAAATTTATTCAAGTAGGTGTTTATAAAAGTGGTTTTAAAAATAGCAAATTAAATATAATACTTATCCCAGATATCAAAGCTGGCTCAACATGTGAAAATCAATTAATGAAGTTAGATCATTATGCTGTACACTGTTAACTTATACAGTGCTGTATGTCAGTTATATCTTAATAATTTTCTTTCTTTTCTCTTTCAGTTTCAACATAATCCATCATATCATCAGGCTAAAGAAGAAAAATCACATGATCTTATCAACAGGTGCAGAAAAAGTATTTGACAAAATCCAACACCTATCCTCAACCTGAAAGGGGAATATCTACAAAACACCCTACAGCTAACACACTTAATGATGAGAAACCAAAGTTTTCCTACTAAGATCAGGTACAATACAAAGCCGTCTCCTGTTATCATTCCTTTTAATATTGCACTAAAATTCCAGCTAATGCATTTAAAAAAGGAAGAAATAAAACTGTCTTTGTTCACAGATGACATGACATGATTGTTTATAAAGAAAATCCTAAAGAATCAATCAAAAAAGCCCTGGAACTAAAAAGTGATTATAGAAAATGTGCAAAATATAAGGTTAATATGCAAAAGTCAATTACTTTCTTATTTACCAAGCAATGAACAAGTGGAACTTAAAATTAAAAACACAACACCATTTACATTAACACAAATTGAGTATTTAGGTATAAATCTAACAAAATATGTTCAAGATCTAAATGCAGAAACCACAAAACTCTAATGAAGAACTAAATAGATGGGAGATGTATCGCATGTTCATGAATGAGAAGAAATATTGTCAAGATGTCAGTTCTTCCCAAATTGATATACACATTCAATCCCAATCAAAATCTTACAGGTGCATTAAAGAATGTGTAGAAAATACCAGCTATAGAACGTGTGATCTACAGGTGTTGAATGTAATGTTCTATAAACATTAATTATGCTGATTCATAGTGATTTTTGGTTCTACATTTATACCAGATTTTTGCTGTTTTTGCTTTTGTTGTTTTGTTTTTGTGATTTGTTTTCGGTCAATTCTATCAATTACTGAATGATGAGTGGTAAAATCTTCAACTATAATTGTGGATTTGCCCACTTCTGCCAATTTTTGTTACATACATTTTGAAGCGTGCTTGTTAGATACATCCACATTTAGGGCTGTTGTGGCTTGAGAAATTGCTCCTCTTATCAGTATGAAACGTCCTCTTTTACTTTACTGATATTAATACAGCCACACCACTTCTGTTATGCTTATTCTTTGCATGGTTCATCTTTTACTATCCCCTTACTTTTAACCCATCTGTGTCTTTTTATAAAAGAATGGCTCTCATTTATAAGCATCTACTTGGGTCTTGCTTTTTATCTACTCCAACAACCTCTTTTAATAGGGTGTTTAACCCATTGATGTTCAATATAAATATTGATATATCTGCCTTTAAACTTTCTATCTTGGCCCTGTGTTCTATTTGTTCCATCCCTACTTTGGGCCTTTCTTATTCCTTTCCTACCTTCATTTGGATTTATTATTTTTTAGCATCAGTCTCCTCTTATGCCTTTTTAGCTATACCTGTACTTTCAGAGGTTACTCTTAGGATTTATATACATCATCCTTACTTTGAACCAGTTTGTCTTGATTATACCATTTCACCAATAATGTAATAATTTTACAACAGCGTAATTCCATTTACCCCTCTTCCAATCCTTTGTACTATTTATATATATTTACTTTTTATTTTATAAACACAACAAAACATTTTTTGCTTTAAACAATTTCAGAAATTAATATTTTAAGAAGTCTTTTATATTTATCTACATTTACCATTTCTAACAATCTTAATTCCTTCCAGATTTGTACTTTCAAAAAGACTAGCAAATGTCACCAGACTGTGATTTTTATATGGCACCTTTTCTAATATTTTGGATTTCTTGATAGTACAAATGAACAATTAATCGTGGACTTACAGTGGTGGTATAAGACAGATAATTAAGAATGAGAATAATGGAATAAACTGGCCTAGACAAAGTGCCCATATGCATAATGCAAAATCTTTCAGGAGAAGTTTAGTGTAAAACAATTTACAGAACTTATGGTATAAGTTGTACTTTGGTGTTATTGCTTGAGAAGACACACGCAGAGGAACATGAAGACCCCTTGCACTAGCGAAGGTGCACGAAAGGTACGGCCTGGAATAGAAGTAGCCGCCAGATGCATTTAAAAATACGTGTGCATCTTGTGGGGTGCCTTGCCGGCTCAGTAAGTAGAGTGTTCAATTCTTGATCTTAGCGTTGCAAGTTCAAGCCCCACAATGGGCACAGAGCTTGATTAAAAAAATAAAATGTGTTCATTTTGGACTGTCACACTCGGGAGGAAGGAATCTACTGATGATTCACTTCCTCAGGTAAAATGTGCAGCACTCAGATCCAATACAGAATCGTCCTGCCCAAAAGTGCTCACGGAATCCAGACAAGAAACATTAAGAAGATCTGGCTATACTTTAGGGTATTACTTATTTTGACTTGTTTTGGGAGGATAAGAAACATTCGTGTCTGACCCTACAGAATTTTTTATTTCCTCCCATTTCTAATCCAGTTTTTTCCCCATTACAGTCAATGACAGCATCATCCACACAATTGTTCCAATTAAAAAAAAATTTTTCCTGGGGCACTGTGACTCAGTTAAGCGTCCAACTCTTGATTGCAGTTCAGGTCATGATCTTATGGTTCATGAGTTCAAGCCCCACTTCAGCTCTGTGTGGACAGCATGGAGCCTGCTTGGGATTCTCTCTTTCCCTCTCTGTCCCTCACCTGAGAGTGTTCTCTCTCTCAAAATAAACTAAAATTTTAAAAAACCACACACACCACTTAAAAAATCTTTCCTTCTCTCCCCTGACAGATAGTCATCTATCATTAAATTTTCTGATCCCACGTTCAAAATATGTCCCTCATCTGCCCACCTCTCTTCTACCGTTGTCACACCAGTTCAAACCAGCATCGCCTCTAGTCTAGACACCAATCTCTTATCAACCTGGGAACCACTCTCCACACAGGAAACAGAGTCCTCTTTTATTTTTATTTAAGTAGGCTCTTTGCCCAATGTGGGGCTTGAATTCATGACCCTGAGATCAAGAGTGACACACTCTAAGTGCCCAGAGCCATATTTTAAAAGCAAAACTCAAAATACTTTTCTTCCGTGTTTAAAAATCTCAGAAGACATCCCAAAAGACTTTGAAATTCAGACTCCTTGTGCTGGCTCACGAAATCGTACTATGTGATGTGTGTGTATCTGCCGGCCCCTGATCCCATCTCATGCCCCTCTCTCTTACCCACTGAACCGCCACATCACTGCCTTCCCTCTGTTCCTCAAACTTACCAGATCCATTAATCTCTCAGGGATTTTGCAATCTGTTCTCTCTGCGTGGAATATTCTTCTTTGCTAGGTCTTCATGTGGCTGACTCCTTTTCTTTTGGAGCTTCAGCTCTGCTGAACAATTCACAATCTCTAGAAGTAGAACTGGTGGTTACATTAAAAATAAGCTAAAAATTTCAGATACACTGAATCGGAGCAAGTGAACTAAACATTCTTTTCCTTGTGTCTGTAAGCAAGTTACTGATTTGTTAATAAATCTAGAAATAAAAAGCATCTGAGTATCCAATTCAAAGCTTTTCTTGTTTCCTTTAGGAAATTGTTTCACATTCAGGGCAGATAGTGGTTTTATAAAGCCACTGCAACAGACATCCAACAACGAGTAGGATTAAAGAGAAGAGGTATAACATTCTGTGATTACAGTCGGTGGAGACTTCCAGTCAGCAGCCAGCCCTGTTCCATGAAGTCATTCAGGGATCCACATTTTTCATCCTGTTGACTTGCCATCCTGGGGCATTATCACCACCTGCATGGCTGAAGTTGAGTTGACATGCGTTCTAATTGACAGGAAGAGAAAATGTGGAAAGATCATGATGTTTAAGGCACTAATCCAGAACTAAGACACACCGAATCTGATTATCCTATTGTTAAGAACTTAGTTATATATCTATACCTAATAATAGGCAGGAACCAAGCAATGTCCCCAGAAAGGTAACCATGAGCCAGCTACTAGGAACTATGGAAGTAGGGAGAACAGATTTTGCCACAGTGTATGTGGAGCTAGGTTTTATTTAACACTTGAGGTTACTCAATAACATCTCTTCTCCCAGAGAATCCAACAGATTGGAGATAGTTTGTTGACTCTGTCTCACATGAAGGCATTATGGAATCAGAGATTGTTGATATAGAAGGAACCCTCATCTGACAGATGTAAAAACAGATTGAGTTGAAACATACTTACTTGACCTCAAGTTCAAAATGATCAGTAGTGGAATCAAGGCCATATCTGTTTTTCTGATACTTGCCAGAATGTAACCGTGGAAAGACAATCACATTCTCAGTTTTAACATTGCCATCTCACTAAGCTAGTATCAAGGTGTACACATTAAAAAACTGGCTGCTCTATAACCACCTCCACAGGTGGTTATGGGACATGGTTGAAATCATCCTATGATGTGTCTATTCTACATATCAAAAGTAGTGTGTTCTATGTTGAATTCACAAAAATCCTAATGACAGAAAGTAAAATCCATCCAATCCTTCCCAATAATCTTGCTTTAAAAAGTACTAAGGATTTAATAATTCAAAAATGAAAATGATACATAAAATGTAATGTGCACTATGTCTGCAGTGGAATTCTAGTTCTTTCAATATTTTTAAGACTTCTCATTCAAGAGTTGATTGTAAAGGTAGAAACCAGGTTCTACAAACTGGAAAACTGTAACAATGTTTAAGTCCTCGGGATTAACACCTGCATTTCATAGTGCTGTAAAGATTGGACAGTAAAGTGTCAATAAAGTGCCTGATACAATATAAAGCTTAGTGAGCGCTCAAAAAATGGAGGCAAAACCCAAAAGAGGAGGGGCTGCTTCACACACACACACAAGCTACATTTTTACACGTGGAATGTTTTTCAAAATCTCAGCACTAATACTAATTCTCTTTTTATGAGAAAATAATTACCAATTCATTTATCAAGCATGTAATGACTCCAGATTTCTAGAGTTGGGAAGCCGAAGAACTGCAATCTCTGGACAACTTTACAATGTTGGGAACACTTTAGGCACTAATGTCTGACCTACAGTAGGAGAACCTCATGGCTACCCAGCGTGTCTCCAGGATGATAGATCTTGGAATTACTATACTGCCTCTCCCCCTCAGACTAAGTAGGGTAGCTTCAGACCAGATTTTCATAAGAGAGAGTTATGAACAGTCATTTTGATTAGGTTTACTTTACAAATGACTATCTAAATTAACCTACTTCCCATCTGTAGAAAGCAGTAGGAAGAATCTAACCAGCAACTTCAAAATGAGGCCAAACTGCAATCAATTCTTATTCATGGTAGTTATAAAGGTGCTGCAAATACTGAACCATTGTTCCTAGGGAAATCAGGCTTATGTTTCCGTAAGCCTCTGGTCACATTTTCATCAACCAACCAATACATAACCTTGCTTTGTGTGTGTTTCTCTTTAAAGACAATTTAATATATATAAAGTACCTCTATATCTATATAAATAGGTACATAAAGTACTTCTATATAGTGTATGTGTGGGGGGTTGTTTTGTGTGTGTGTGTTTGGGTTTTTGTTTTTATGTGAGCTCTACACCCACTTAAACTCATGATCCGGAGATCAAGAGTTGCATGCTCTACCAACTGAGACAGCCAGGTGCCTAAATTTTTAATATATATCATTGATTCATTAACATTGAACTCACAACCAACAGAATTTATAACTCAGGCCTGAATGAAGCTTAGCTAATGCACGCATTGTCTCCAGAAGGCACATCATGGCCTCTTGCATTTAGAATACTAGACAGCACTTCAGCGCTACACGGGGCCATTTTAAACATTAAAATCACTACCTTCCCCCACCCCCGCCAAAAAGCATAAAATATGAAAAACATGGCACCATATATATCAAGAAAAGGACACTTGTATAAGATATGAAAGCTAAAACATGAAAGCAGAGCACCACCTTGTTTGAGCTCAAGTAGGAATGTGCATGACAGGCAACTCATATTTTTGCTACTCTGTACATGACCATAAAATGACTGCCTAGGTATTGCAAGTATTGACGTGGGGATTACGGATAGAGTTTAGTGAGTAGGCAAATTCACAAATCCAGAATCCCCAAACAAGAAAACAATTGTATATGTTCTCCTTAATTAATATCAGTCAATAACCCTGAATTGTTAGAACTTTTATCTACCACAAGAACTCAAGAAACTTAGAGACTTCTTGAATTTCTTCTTTCAAAGGTATAGTGTTTCACTATGGGTGAAACACTATGATACGGGCCAAGGATTCATAGTCAAATAAGCCATGGTCCTTGATATCAAGCCATGAACCAATGTTATCAACACTGCTCTTGTGGTCTAACTGGAGATACACAAGTAGTATCCATGTACTGTAGTAAGTGCTATAAAAAGAATAAATAGAAGGAAAGAGTACAGGAGCACAAAGGAAAACCATCTAAATCAGACTAAAGCATCAGAGAAAGCCTTTCAGGCTGATGACACTCAAGCTGTTCTGTTGTTATTTTTAAAACTACTAGGAATCATTTAAAGGAAAGGGTACAGAAAGTGAAAACTGCACACTGAGGACAGAACATAAAAAGCCTTCAAGATACAAAAACCCAACTACACAAAGGGTGCACATGAGTGGAGACACAGGCAGAGTAGCGTGCAGAGGGTGTTGGTTGTTAAGTTAAATGGGAAGAACTTTAATCTTGTCTCAGGGACAACTCACTAGCAAATCCCTCTCCTATAGCATCTATCTTTCTGCCTACTGCATCTTTCTCATACAACCATTTTGTAATCTCTCCTATCTTTACAAAATCTACTCTTCCCCTTCCAGCTACTACAGTTTCTTTGTTCCTCTGCCGCAAAACTCCTCGAGAGCTGCCGGTCCTCACTATCCCAGCTCTTCTCCAATTCTCTTGAACCCACTCCAATCAAGCGTTCTCTTTCCATTACTCCTGTGAAGCCGTTCAAGGTCATCAATGACTTGCATATTGCCAAACCCAACCTCAATTTGTAATTCTTATGTTTCTTGAGCTATCTGCAGCCTTTGACAGTTCATCACTCCCTCCTCCTCAGAATCATCTCCTCACTTGGCTCCTATAACACTTAGCTGTTTTTCCTCCTACCTCACTGGTTGCTCATCTGTTTTCTGTGCTATTTTCTCCCCCACTAACCTGATCTCTTAACATTGTAGTGCCTCAGGGCTCAGTCTTTGAACTTCTTCTCTTTTCTGTCCATATTCATTTTTGGTGATCTCATCTACCTACTCAGAATTTCATTGCCTCATCTAGGCATCATAAACGCATAGCCTGAATTCCTGATCTTTTCCTACAAAACCTGTTCACTCCTCTATCTTCTAAATCTTGATTAATAGCAATTCCATCCCCCAATTTCTCAGGCCAAAAACCTTGGAATAATCTTTGAACTTTTTCTTGCTACACTATGACCACCTCTCCTCCTGTATGACATTACTCCTCCCTTCATTTACACCTAGTTACTCAGAAAATCCAGTTAGATCTACCTTTAAAATATATACAGGATTTATGGGGCACCTGGGTGGCTCAGTCGGTTGAGCGTCCAACTTCAGTTTAGGTCATGATCTCATAGTTTGTGGGTTCGAGCCCAATGTCAGGCTCTGTGCTGACAGCTAGCACAGAATCTTCGGAATCTGTGTCTCCCTCCCTCTCTGAACACCTCCACACCCCCCCCCCCGCCCTGCTCATACTGTTTCTCTCTCTCAAAAAAAAAAAAATTTTTTTTTTAAAGAATTTTTTAAATATATCCAGAATTTTAACTACTTTTTGTCAGCTCCACTGTTTTCACCCTGGCCTAAGTTACCATCATCTCTCAACAGGATAATTGCATAAACTTCTCTTATAAATAATCTATTGCTGTGTAACTATCCCAAAACTTGCATCGTGCTTGCATCGTCAAACAGCAAGCATTACCCCACAGTTTTGGGAGATCCAAAATCAGAGTGCAGACTCAATGTGGGTACCTCACATTTAAGGTCCCTTGCAAAGCCACAGTCAAGCTGTTAGAACTACAGTCCCATCTGAAAGCTCATGAGTGTGAATCTCACAAGGCAGGGATCACTGGGGATGTTTTAAAGGCTGCCTATCAGAACTGGTCTCCTGCTTTCATCTTATCCCTCCCACACTCACACACACACTGAGTCTTTTCCCAAAATATCAGGTAAGGCACTTTTTATTAAATCTCAGGTACAGGCTTGATATTCCTCTGCTCCAACTCTCCAATGACTTCCCACCCCACTATAAAAGCCACAGCAGTAATAATGGCCCACAAGGCCACACACAATTTGCTACCTGTTGGGGTTTTTTTGGGTTGTTTTTTTTTTTAGATTTTATTTTTTAAGCAATCTCTACACCCAATATGGGGCTCAAACTTACAGCCCTGAGACCAAGAGTTGCATGCTCTACTGACTGAGCCAGCCAGGCGCCCCGCTACCTGTTATCCTTGATCTCACTTCCTATTACTCTCATCACTCCCTCATCTCTAGCCTGCTAGCCTCCTTAATGGTCCTCAAACATGCTGCCAACTCAGAGCCTTTATAGTTGCTGTCTGCTATGCCTGCAAGCTTTCATCAGATGTATGAGTACCCTATTACTTCATTTCTTTAGTATTCAGCTATCTCAATGAAGCCCTCCTTGATTACCCTTTTTAAAATTGCACTTTCCAGGGTGCCTGGGTAGCTCAGTCGGTTAAGCCTCTGACTTCGGCTCAGGTCAGATCTCACGTTCGTTAGTTCGAGCCCCGCGTCAGGCTCTGTGCTGACAGCTAGCTCAGAACCTGGAGCCTGTTTCCGGTTCTGTGTCTCCTCTCTCTGCGCCTCCCCCTCTCATGCTCTGTCTCTCTCTGTATCAAAAATAAATAAAACATTAAAAAAAATTTTTTTAATTGCACTTTCCACTGTCCCCTTCCCTGCTTTTCCCCTCTCCATGGTACTTCTCACTATATATCACAATATATATTTTACTTATTACATCTCCCCACACTTGAGCTCCATGAGAACATTTATTTTTCTTTTGTTCACTGCTATATTCCTGGGATAATGCCTGACACATTAAGGGATTAGAGACATTTATCTGAATGAATGAATTATGAAAGCTCTGAGGAGTCACCAAAGGACCTTAATCAAGCCTTTTACGTAAGTCATCCTGATAACAGCAAGATTGGAATGATTGGAAGAAAAGTCGACTAAAGGTATATAGGAAGCCACAGCAAGCACTTAGGCAATCCATTATGAAAACAAAGGCAGTGCACATATCATATGAACACATGAAATAGTGATGCAAAACTTACAAATATTCCAAAACGGATATACACAACCGTCAAAATCCCAGATGCATTTTCTTGTAGATATTGACAAGCCAATACTAATATTTGTATGGAAATGCAAGGGACCCAAATTAGCCAAAAAATTTTTGAAAAACAAGTTAGAGGAGTTACATCCCCGATTTTAAGACTTAACAAAGTTACATCAATCAAGACTATGTGGTTCTGGCACAAGGAAGGACACATAGACTGAATTAAGAATCGCTTCTCAGTCTTTCGGCTAAGGTCAAGTGTAGACTGAATTAAGAATTCAGAAATACACCCATACATTTATGGGCAATTGGTTTTCAAAAGGAGTGCCAAGATCATTCAGTGGGGGAAAGAATAGTCTTTTCAACTAGTAGTAAGGGGACAGCTGGATATTCACAACCAAAAGAATTAATTTGCTCCCTATTTCATGCAATATATAAAAATTAACTCAAAATAGGTCAAAGCTATAAAGGTAAGAGCTCAAACCATAAATCTCTTACAAGAAAAAATTAAGTGTAATTTTTTGACATCAGATTATGCAATGGTTTCTTAGATTTGATATCTAAAGTATAAGCAACCAAAGGAAAAATAAACTTTATTACACTTTTGTATCACAAGGCACTATCAAGAAAGTGAAAAGACAATCCAGAGCATAGAGAATATTTGTAGATCATATATCTGGTAAAGATTTAGTACGTAGAATATATAGAAAACACAAGTTAACAACATAACAAGTTAACTCATTACAAAAATGGGCATACAACCTACTCAAATTGAATACTAAAGAAATAGAAAAACTGAGCAGACCAATAACTAGTTAGAAAATTGAATCTGTAATAAAACAAACAAAAACTTCCTAACAAAGAAAAGTCGAGACCAGATGGCTTCATTGAAGAATTCTACCAAACATTTAAATACTAATTCTCCTCAAACTCTTCCCAAAAACTGAATAAAAGGGAATACTTCCAAATGTATTCTGTGAGGCCAGTAATACCTATACTAAAACCAGACAAGGAAACACTACAAGAATACTACAGACCAATATCCCTGAAGAATATTGATACAAAAGGTCTCAGCAAAATACTAGCAAAGCAGATTCAACAGCACATTAAGGAATCCAAGTGGGAGTTATTCCTGGAATGCAAGGACAGTTCAACGTATTAAACTCAACCATTCTGACACAGCACATTAACTGAAGGACAAAGCCACATGATCAAGCTAATTGATGCAGAAAAGCGGTTGACAACACCATTTCCTGATTTAAAAAAAAAACAAACTAAAAATAGAAGGAAATTATCTCAACATTATAAAGACCATATATGAAAAGCGCACAGCTAATATTATATTCAATGGTGAAAGATATAAAACTTTTCCTCTAAGAAAAGAAAAGAATGCCCACTCTTGCTATTTCTATTCAGCATGCCATTGGAAATCCTAGCCAAAGCAATTAGGCAAGAAAATGAGAAAAAAGGCAACCAAATTGAAAAAGAAGAAAATGATGTTTGCAAAGAACAACCTTTTACATAGAAAATCCTAAAGATTACACACACACACACACCAGTTAAAAAAAAAAAAAAGAAAAAGCAAAGACTCAGAGGGAGAAATGGATAGCAATATGGTAATAGTAGGGAACTTTAACACCCCCAACTTCATCAATAGATAGATCATCCAGACAGGATATCAATAAGAGAATATTGGACTTAACATGTTAGACCAGATGGTTAATACCTCAAATATCAAAAGAACTCCTAAAATTCAACAACAAAAAATCCAGTAACTCAGTTCAAAAATGGGCAAAGAACTTGAACAGACATTTATCCAAAGATATACAAATGGCCAATAAGCATATATGAAAAGATGCTCTACATCACTAATCATCAGAGAAATGCAAACCACAAGCACAGAGAACACCTCAAACCATTAGGATAGCTAGTATATATATATTTTTAAAAAAAGTGTTGGTGAGGATGTGGAGAAATTGTAACTCCTATGCATTGTCGGTAGGAATGTAAAATGGTATAATTGCTATGGAAAACAGAATGGGGAGAGGTCCTCAAAAAATTAAAAACTCCCAGATGATCCAGCAATCTCACTTCTGTGTATATATCCTGATGAATTAAAGTACGGTCTCAAAGAGATTTGTGCACATTTACGTTCATAGCAGCACTATTCACAATAGCCAAATGTCCACTGACAAAAATGTATAGATCTACAATGAAATATTCTTAAAAAGGAATTTGTTACATGCTGCAATGCAGATGACACTTGAGGACACTCTGTTAAGTGAAATAAACCAATCACAAAAAATAATTACTGTGATTCACTCATATGAAGTATCTAAAATAGTCAAATTCACAAACACACACAAAGTAAAAGGGTGTTTTCCAGGGGCTGGAGAGTGAATACACATTTTCAAATCTATTATATTCTTAGGAGTGAAACTGCTGGGTCATATGCTAACCTATGTTTAAATGATTGAGTAATAGCCAAACTGTGTTCCAAACTGGTTGCACTGTTTTACATTCCCACCATCAGACAAGGGTTCCAATTTGCTCACATCATCAACACTTGCTATTGTCTTCTTGATTAAAACAATCCTAGTGGCTGTGAAGTGATGGGTCACTGTGGTTTTGATTTGCATTTCCCTAATGACTAATGATGTTGAGCATCTTTTCATGTGCATATTGACCATTTGTATATCATTTTGGGAGAAATGTCTATTCAAAATCTTCACTCATTTGTAAAACAGGTGGTCTTTTTATTGTTAAATTGTAAGAGTTCTTTATATGTTCTGAATACAAATCCCATCATATTTTTTAAGTTAAGGAAACATCTGTTACTATAGCTTCTTATACCACACTTCATTAACTTCCAAAATATTTTCATGGTAGACTACATCCTTTAAGCACATCAAAAGTCACCTTAAATATAAATTGCATAGATATTTTTAAATTTTATAGCAATCACTGCTTTTTCAAACAAATGTATTCCAAGCGAAGGGAGAATATATATGGGGACCCCAGGTGAAAAGATTTACAGAGATAAATGCAATGTATGGACCTTCTCTGAATTCTGACTTGAACTGAAAAAAAAATTATTAAATTTTTCCAATTTAAAATACTGACTGGATAATTCCTAAAAACTTGTTAACATTTAAGTGTGGTAATGGTATTGTGGTTATATTTAAGTGTCCGTATCTTTTACACATAAATACTGAGACACAAACAATTATTTGCTATGTAAGACTTGCTTCAAAATAGGTCAGGATTGCAAAGGATGGTGGTGGCATATAGATAAATCAAGATAGGCCATAAGTTGATCATGTTGAAGTGGGTTAATTATTCTTTTGTGTATGTCTGAAATCTTCTATTAAAAAAAAAGCACTACTCCAATGTCCATTATGTAGAAGAGCCCAAGTAACTGGTGGCAACTAAATGATACCAACTACATTTTTACAAGTTTAAGAAATTCCCAGTTACCTCAAAGCGAAAGAGCTCTGGGAAACTTAAAGCGACTGTAACACATCTGTGCAGTAGAATGTTTCTAGTGTTTTAACTAGCACCAAGTCACAGATTAACGAGGTAGCTTTATCAGCTAGAGGATACACACAACAGCACCAAGCACCAGCCATCAGCACTACTCACCTGTGCATTTCATCCCCTCAGCAAGGTTCTGAGGGACCAGAATTCCCACCTATAATAAGGCTATAACTACTTTCCTCTGTGGCTACAGAAAGTACTATTTTCAACTAAGTACATGTCTATAATAAGCAATTTTACAGCGAACTTTAGGCCACCTTATACTCACCCAAATTGCATACCCAATCAATGGACATGAGTTAGGATGCTAGCTATAATTTACACACTTAAAATACATACCCACTAGGATGACTATAATAAAAAAAAAAAGACAAGTAGTCACAAGGATGTCAAAAAACTGCAACCCTTACGCATTGTAGTAGGAATATTTTCAAATAGTATAGCCACTCTGGAAGAGAGTTTGGCAATTTTTTAAAAAGGTAAACAAATTTTCCAACCAAACCAACAATCATACTCCTAGGAATCTACCTAAGAGAAATAAAAACATATGTCCACACAAAGATATATATGTGAATGTTCACAGCATCACTATTCATAATAACCAAAAATTATGAATCCAAATGTCCATCAACCGGTGAATAAACAAAATGTAGTACAGCCATACAATGGAATATTATTTAGCAATTATAGGAACTAAGTACAGGCACAGGCTACACAACATGAGTGGACCTCAAGAACATTAGGCAACAAGCTGGATACAAAGGACTTCCAAGTTGTATGATTCTACTTTTATATGTTAATTTGTAGATGAGGACAATTTATGAAACAGATGTAAGTGGCTGCCAAGGGCTGGGGCTAGGAGAAGGAATCAACGGCAAAGGACAATGTGGGTAACTTTTATGGGCTAATGGAAATGTCCTAAGCCTGGATTGTGAGGATGGTTGCACAACTATATAAATTTACTGAAACCATTGAATTGTATATTTACAATGGGTGAATTTTATCACGTGTAAAACATATAGCTCAATAAAGCTTTTTTTTTTTTTTTTTTCAAAGTACCATTACACCAGTCTTAGAAGTGACTATTTTAAAGCTCTGGCTGACAGACGATTCATTTCATATAATTTCAATACAATGAATTCTGACAAATTATCAGGACTAAGAATATTATTAGCTTTTGCCTGAAGCCTAAACATGCTATTTTTAAAGGATTCCAAGTACATACATACATCTCTAAATCTTACTGATCAAGTATTAATCTTGGAGCTATGTGTCATCTTAACTGTAAGATAAAATCATTGTCTACAGCTTACATTATCATTTTGTCTTAGCCATTTTCCCCCCTAAACTTAGGTCCTACACTGTTCCCTTTTGTGAAAATATTGTTTGGCATTGCCCCAGTTTTCTATTAAATACAAAGTTTTCTTAGACTATTTCACAACTTGAAAATTTTTTAAGTAAATACTTATGCTGAACGTGCCTTCTAAATGTATACATTCTAAATTCACTGTCCTTGTTTTATATCATCAAGACACTTAGATACACTGCCTTTTCATTGTTTCAAACAATGAACTTTTTCAAACAAATCAGGCTTTGCTTTCACTATTTTGGTTCAAAATTCTTCCTTTCTTGCTTTAAACTGAATTTGATGTGTTCTTCATTCAAAGCAGTGCTGTCTTCTATGATCAGACCTGCTTTAACTTTGGTCTGATCCCATCTCTTTCCATTCCACTAAAAATCTGCCAGAGTCATAATGTTCACTCTAAGCCAAACATATTTTTTAAAAAACTTCTCTTAACCAAACATTTTCCCCCAAACCAAATTTCATATGAAATGCCATTAACCTACAGGAGATAAAGTAGAAAGTTATGAATAAAGTAGAAGAGGCCCCCTGCCTGCTGTGACCCAACCTCGTGCAACACAGCAGTGCCAAGGTGTGGCTTAAAACTAACGCTCTACATCACAAGTCACACTCTGCACAGCATAAATACAAAAAAATTAAACTGAAACTAAACAATACATATAAGAAAAACTTGGAAATAAATTAAAAATATACTTTTTGGAATCTAAATTTTTAAGTGGATAATTATAAAATGATTCCCCAAATAATTTGTCTTTAAAACCCCATAAAGACATTACTTTTTAGGAATTCCACCTACTACAAAGGTTGTGTACATTTTATCATAATTTCCTTATTTATGTCAAATTAAAAATAAAATCAACCACAGAAAAATCTAAAGCCACATTAACACAAAACAGTGAGCCTCGTGGAAAGCTGTTAAATAAATGAGTTGGTCAGCCGGAACTGCCAATTAACCAACAGCAGTAAAGAAAATAAGATAGCAAGAATGCTCTGATAAAACCACTTATGCATCTGTATTATAAATTAAAAAAAAAAACCATCCAGCACTATCTGCCTCCAGAAATCAGATACAAATCAAGCAAACATTCAACCAAAATGGCGACAAACACTAAGGATAAACCTGGAAAAGGGGATTAGTACTATTAAAAATTATCAAGTTTGTATTAACTACAAAATATAAATCCCTTCCCCTCAGAAATCAAAGGTAAAGATATGATATGTAACTTCACCATGTTTCTATAAAATAAAAATAGAAATTATTGCTATTATGACTGTAAAAATGGAGGCAAGTAAAGAGTTTAGAAATATACTTGTTTATAATCAATTAAATGATGAGCCATAATTTGAACCCTAATTATCACATTAAGTAGAAATCACAATTCAGGTATTGTGTCCTCAGTTATTAAGATATATGTTAAATAGTTCACATTTTAAAAACATTTTATCATTACATAACCAAATTTGATAAAATTTTATCAAAACATCTATGTATTCAATATAAATCATATTGTTAAAAGTTGTATAAAGTAACATTTAAAGAAACCTGCTGAGGTGCCAAATGATTATTTTCTATGAAATATACAACTTAACATTTAGAACTACATAAATTAATTCTTGCTAAAAGTTGATTCAGGTTTACAAAGGCATACTTTGGGAACTATAATAAATCTCCCCAGCACCACTTTCCTTTTTCATTCCAAAATTCTCTCATTAGGTTTAACTTTCTTCTGTCATCCATATGTAAAAGTTACAGAAGGTTTACAATACGAAGTCTTAATAGATAACATGTTTTTAAAAATCTAAGCAAAGTGCACATTAAACTAGCTACAACTACTCAAATTTCTTATCATCAAATAAAAAATAGATGAACACTTCATCACTTAAATCTTTCTGAAGAAAAAAAAAGTATAACCTTGCTTAAATAAGAATTCCCCAGTAGGATATTATATAAAAGATATCCTATGTTATCTTATTAAGTTCTTTCATTAAAACTTTTTAAAAGTCTAATGAACACACACTTATAATGTCATATTACACAACTACAGTACTGTTAAATAAAGCAGCCCAGGATAGTTGTAAACATTTTTAAAATGTAGCAAAAATGTAGTAAACAAGACTTGGCATGTCTTTTCTTCCCCAAACTTGCCATTACAATGCTCTATGAATAATTATTCTTCCTGGAAAAGTCTTATGGTATACTTTAGCCTTTAAAAATATTACACTGAAATAATATGTGAAAAGATTTAGTCATGGCAATTTCACTGAAGCTTTTATTGCCTCTGTTGGTAATATGACAGGGATTGTAAAAAGCACAATTGAACTTACAGAGATACGCAGATGATAGTCACTAAGGATAATCTTGATCTCAAGTATTTTTAGATGTGGGCACTTCTAATTTTATACACTTTACTATTTAAAAAGCATTACACTTTAAAATGTGTACCTGTTTTGACATTTGGCAAAAAGGAAACTGTACCTGTGGTTCAATTTAAAACAAAGAATCCGCCTGGGGAGTTTACCAAAATGAAGACTGAAACACTAATGAATTAAAGCATTTCAAGTTGTGTGTGTGCATGCGTGTGTGCGTGAACACGTGTGTCTCTTTCAACTCACTCCAATCTCTCACAAACTCACACATGCACACACATACATGGCCATCTGTGTAAGCACTGTTTTAGTATAAAATATTCCCTGTAACCAGACATTTATCTTCAAAATAATCACACCACATTAAACCAGTCTTCTCTTTTCAGCCCTAGTAATAGTATTGTTTAATTCTAAGATGCCATCATAGAGTGAACAACCTTAACTTTTATGCTACATAATTATATTCAAAGCTTTATGTATTTTTTGTTTATAATTACACAGTAATTATAAATGTTTAGTACCAAAATGATGACAAACACTATTTTGTTGAAAAAGGTCTTGCATTTAAAAGGAAAAGTCTGTAAACCCAAGGCACTAAGCCATGAACCAATATCAGACTTTTAAGAAAACAATTTTCTATTGGGGAAACAAAAAAAAACCTAATGGGATCTCATTTTAAAACACAACATACTCGAATTAATCAATCTGAAAATAATACCATAACTCAAAATCTTCAAGACAAAAAACAAAATAGTACATATATATATCTTTTTCAATTTTTCATAATTGAAGTTCCTCTTTATATTTACAAATATGAAGTCAGGAAATACTGAAAGCAGCAGGATTCTTCTTTTTTTTCTTTTTTTCTTTTTTTAAATAACCAATTCCAGTAAACTGAATAGAAATTTTCAAAATATTCTTTTGGTAGAATTATATTCTTGAGTTAAAGTTATGATTGGAATATTAATATAGTATCTATGGGGAAAGCTTTCTAGTCAATTTCAGAACTGTGTAAATAAAAAGTAGTAGTACGATGTCATTGTTTCTTAAAATCATTTCCACATCAACAGAAAATGTACTGCTATTCTGCAGTATATTCCTTTGATAATTTCAACACTGGACACAGTTGCCTACATATACCAAGCAGATTCTATTCCTGCTAGAGACCAAAGTCATCCAATTTATGAAGTTTTCCATTTTTTTTACTTGCCTTACAGAAATGTTTAAGAAAGCAATAAACCCTTCACATGTCAGGAAGTGAACAAAGACATGAGCATCTTTAGCATGAAAGCAGTTCATGGGTCTTGTAGTGAAAAAAATACATACAAGAAAGAATTCTGCTTTGACGTGAAAACTGAGCTTATTTGAATAAAACAAAAAAAGGTGAAGAAACTAAGTAATTTATAAAAATAGAAGCCAGATTGGAATTTTGCATCAAGTACATGCTTGCTTGAAAATTTTTGCTCCTAAAGTATTTGGCAACCACAGTGATTAGCAGTTAAAGCAATTTCAACAAAATAAGAAGTCATCAAAAATGGACTATTTGTCTGAAAGCAGTACCTATAAGGATTGAACTTCATGGCTCATCACGACCATTTTCAAAATTTAATTCCTACTATCTTATAAATTAAGAGAATTTCATTTGTGTTCCATAGTGCGCTGACAAAAAAAACCAAAAACAAAACAAAAAAATAAAACCCTCATGCCTAAATTTAGAATATTGTATTGTGTAGCACTCTAAAACATTCAAAACAAATTAAATAGTTTAACTTATTTGACAGGCATATAAGCATTTCAAAATCATAATCAAATCCAATTATGTAGTGCATAATGTAGACAGGAGTAGAATCTAACATTATGCAGACATTTTCTAAATAAAAGCTCCCTGTTAAGACAACTATATATAAACACGGGTAAGGTAAGTGCAGACTAGTTCTGTGGAACCTTTTGAAATCGAGGGTCTGAAACACAATAAATTTTTCTGGTAGGCACACCAAGTTATCCTAAAAAATTTTCATGTTGGTTATTTTGACATCAGTTACTCTACTCACATCAACAATACATGTGATTTGCCCGGGAAAAAAAAATCCCCCCAAACCAAAACACCATTCGAGATCCAGTACACTTAAATATATCACTCTCATTGGAAGTGCTATCAGCATAGTCTTTGCAACTAGCCCAAAGCATATATTTAAGAAGTTTTTTGTTTGTGATGTTCATATGTTTAATTCTTATGCCAAACTGTTTTCTGATGAAGACAGCATTGTGCTTTATGCAAGAATGGAAACCTCAAAATAATCACCATAAAGCTCCTAAGACTTATGGGAGAATAAACTAGGATGGTCCACAGATATAAGATGAAATCCACAATGTCGGAATTATAAATGTTTAGAGCGGCCCAGACTAGAAGACAAGCCCAAACCACCATTAGAAGAATGAAATACGATATGGTCCAAGATGTATCCTTAAAGTTTTGACACAACCCTCAGTCTGAATTGTGAGGATTGATCTTCAGTTCAGTCCAGCCAGCAGAAATTGACTGTGCAATTTTCCGTTGTATTTATTGTACAGACTATGTACATTCTAGAAGGTTCCTTTAGTGCTACACTGTTGTACTTTTTGTCCCAGCAATTTGAGGGCGTGCAAATTCCACAAAGTCATCAATAAGAACAGGCCATGCTCCTGGAAAAAGAAAAAAAGTATGGGAAAATGGAAAGAAAGAAAAGCAGAAATAGGGCTAACATTTTAAGAGAATCCTTTACTTTTGAAAATACCTTCCCTATAATGGTTAAAGTATATCATTAAAATATTCTCACTGAGAAGACTCCCAAAATTCTAGCTTTTTAGAGTTCTTACCCAAAGTACTCCTTGTTTTTTCTCCACTCTATTATTCCAACACTTGATCAGTCCCTGAATAATTAATAATAACTCACTCTTCTAGTAAACAATCAATAACAATATTGTTTTCTGAAGGCCCCTAAACTAGCAGCCTAAGAAACAGCCATGCTATAATGGCATGCTGCCAGCACTGAGAGCGTAGTTACGTAGGAAGAAAAAAGTTTTCAGGCATTTTGTAGCAAACTTACAAGGTAAATTAATATCAAGTATTAAACTCTATCCTATTTCAAGACAATAAATTGCTAAGAGATTTTTATTGCATGCCTCTACACATCCACATGCCAACCTCCAAATCAGGAAGGTCTCCAAGTTTTGTAAGGCCTAATAGCACAATTATCAGCAGATTAGACATTTCTCATTTATTAGTGATGACTAGACTTTGTTTCATTATAATAAAAACAAAAAGAAAAAAATAACATTATATCTGGTTAAATAGTTCCAAGACACTTTTAAGGAGGCCAAGATCATTGGACAATCTCAAATACACATCCTGCTAATTCTCAAGGGAGGCTAGGTGAGTATGTATGTGTGATGAAAGCAATGTAAATCACTGCCACCTCTCAAAAGATTAAAGTACATGTCCTAGTAGTAGATGGTAATACCATCTTTTTACACTCATGATAAAATATCAGAAAAACCTTCAATTGGTGATTGTTTACTAAATGTCAATAGTACCACGGTATGCAGCTGAAGTACATTTCAAATTAAACAAAGTCACTAAACTTGAGTTTACAAATTCATAGATGGATAGCTAACATTAAAAAACACAAAAATTCAAAGTACAGTAAGAGGAGTAAGGAATAAACTGAAAATCTAAAACATGGATGAAAATTACTTTCTGGAAGACAGGATTACTGAGTTGGTATTTAAAGAAACAGAGACTGGTAAAGAGGACAAAGGTATTTTATACATTAAGAGGACAGAAAGTCAGAAGACAGAAATTCCAATGACAAGAAAAACAGATGTGGACAAGAAATTCAAGAGTGTGTGATTAAAGAAAAAAAAAGTTGGTAGGGCAAAAACCTTCATTACCTTCTTCATCATAATTAGACATGTCATCTGCAATCATTGTACTGAAGTCTAAAAGAAGATTCCAAGTATCTTTTGGTATTGATCGTTTATGATGTTCCTATTTTTAAAAAAATAAGCAAAAAAATCCAAATCACCAAAAAGTTTCAAAATACCAGTCCAAACAACGCTAAATTCAAAATGGCAGAACAACCGGTATAATCAAACTGTGGTAATCAAATTTCTCATTCTATGTCCACTTCACACTCTGAGTTAGTCATGCTTTTAAAAAATGTTAATTTAGGGGCGCCTGGGTGGCTCAGTTGGTTAAGTGTCCAACTTTGGCTCAGGTCACGATCTCACGGTCCAGTCCCTGAGTTCGGACCCCATGTCAGGCTCTATGCTGACAGTGTAGAGCCTGAAGCCTGCTTTAGATTCAGTATCTCCCTCTCTTGCTGCCCTACTCCCGCTGGCACTCTGCCTCTCCCAAAAATAATTATAAATAAATAAATGTTAATTTATCTTCAAAGTAAAAATTTAGAAAAAAGATGGAACTGCAGAAAACATGAACTTACCAACAAAAATTTATTCCATAAGTCTAAGAATTTAAATCTTCCATTAAGCACTAAATTCCAGTAGGCAATGGCCATTTCTAGATCTGTAATATTAAAAATAAATTATGTATTTCAAATTCCATGAATATTTATCCCTGCAAAAAAAAAACAGGTAAGACCAAAGATATCCCTTTAAATAAATAAATGCATACATACATAAATACATAAATAGCTTTTTTCCTAAATACTTATGTCTTCAAATTTTCATACATAGATAAAATTAAGGTTTGTATCCTGTGCCCCTCACCAATGAACAGTCCCTTCAGGGCAAAAAGAATACCACTTACCTCACAGGGCGGTTCTGCAGTTTAGCAGCAGCCCTAACCTCTACCCAGAGCTCCATCCCAACCCCAGTGGTGACAACCAAAACTGTCTCCAGACATTGATGGCCAAAGCTACCCTGGGGGGCAAAACTGCTTCCAGTTAAGAACCACTGATGCACATCTTCAGGCTGTAATGCAAAGGACTATCTACAATGACTGATCCTTGACCTCTGAGTCTATGAAGAATATTGACTTAAAAATTAATCAACTAAGATTTGCTCCTTTAAAAGTTTAATGAAGATGGAATACATGACTATTTGACTGAGTGTGGAGCAGAGTGAAGCCATACCGCACATTACAAAGTACAATACCTGTCATGACAGAGAGAAAGACCCATGATCACTTTCAAGGAATTATACCAGTTAAAGTATCAAGCTTTATTAATAAATTTACATCTCTGGGTCAGAAAAAAATTATATCTCTAGTAACTTAAAAGTCCTGTTAGATAATGATCTCTAAACCACTCCTGATAATGTGAAAAATCCTGAGACTAGGAAAGACGTCAAAGAAGTTCACATCATACCTCAAAGGTCAATGTAAAGGCCATAAGGCAAAAAAATCCCTTCTTCACTGGACCTTCACCTCTTCAAGGAAAGGAACAAAATATCCCCAAACTAGCAGAGTGAAACACACAGTAGGCATTCAGAAACTGCTGAAAGAATGAACTTCCTACAGTTCCTTGTGCAAATGTACTACTTACCTTTGAATCAATCATTAGGTCTTCCTTCAAACTCAGTGGAAAAGGTGCCATTTTTTCCTCCTATCCAAGGATAAGTCCCTAACACCATTCACTGTTCTCAATACATCCTGCCTCTTCAAGGAACCTCGACTATTATTCTCCTTTCTCCCTACACCTTCAACTTTGTCTTGTTTTCTGCCTTTTCCTGCTTCACAAAGAAACAGCTCAGGTTATAGCCCTTCCCTTTAAAAAAAACTTTCTTGGGTCTCTCATCCCCCTAACTAGCTACCCTCTTTCTCCTTCCCTTCACAGAATATCTTGGAACAGTACACGGAGTCTTTTACTCTTATACATAATGTGTTCCTGAATGCATGTCTGAAAAGTCAAATTCAGAACCTAGGTTTTAAGGAAACTAGAAACATGACACCAATTCCTAATCATAATACCTTTTTAATCTCTACAGTCTTTATAGTTCTGTAGACAATATTCTTTCCAGGTTCTTCAATTTTGTTCTTTTTCTTACCAACTAAACATGTAACTGTCTGCTTCAAGTACAGTAAAATGGCTGTTAGCATGCTTAATGATTCCCTTCAAATGCACTAAATTTATGAGAAATAAGCTTATTACTAGTACTAGCATTTTTTCCCTTTCAACAAATTTTCACAAAAAAGGATAAACAACAACAGAGACAATCAAATAACCAAAAATCATGAGACACCCTATACATGCCCATCTGTTTGGTGATACACTAAGGAAAGAATCTGACAAGGATAGAAGTGTATGTGTATCATGTTTGAAGGTTTAGGTTAATTTTCTGTACTCTACACTGTCTATTTCCTCACCTCCCCCCACACTCTTTAATTCCATAAACTAGGTGTATACCTCTGTCACTCAACTGAAAATAATCTCTGCTAAATAAACACCTTTATTCCTTGATTTATTTGGCTCTCTGCCATATTAGACAAAATTGAATACACCTCCTAGATGGGATTGTCACTTCAGCTTTACTGATAGCACTCTATTATTTTCCTCTGTCCTCTCTTTCTCATTCTCTTCTACAGGGTCCCCTTCCTCCATTCATCCACTTGATGTTGGTGTTCTGTAAGACTGTGTGTCAGCAAGAACCACTTCTAATCCCTGCAGTAGATTTTTCAAACCCTTGACTTTTTTCATGTTAGACACTCAATTGTCTTTAACAACTCCCAAATCTTGAAACTTGTATCTTTATATTCTATATTCACATATCTAACTGCCTAAGGACAATTTTAACTGGGTATCCATAAATAGCACAAATTCAACAGAGTCAAACTGAACTCATTATCTTCCTCTATAAACCTGCTTATTCCTTCTTTCCAATGTCATCACCCTACAGGGTTTCTCAATGAAACACAATTTTGCATTGCGAAGACCTGCCCTAGGCACTGAAGAACATTTAGCACCCATTCAATGCCAGAAGAAATCCTCAGTCATTATGACAACCAAAAAACACTCCCACAGGTTTCCAAAATGTCCCCTAAAAAGGTTTTTGGAGCTGATTGAGAAACTCCATTCTTCTCATCATGCAATTCTAGTCAAGAGTTCTTTCATCTTGGCTTCTAAGTACCTTTTAAATCTCTGTCTCTTCTCCATCCTTCCTGGCAGAGCCAATGCAAGGGTCCTCTTGGCGTGTCTAGCTAAATCACTGCACAGCTTCATTACCAATCACTCTTCCTCTAGCTCTGCCTCCACTCCTTTGAAAGAGCCACAATGCTTTCATATGGACCCTTCAGTCATATAAATTTGTGGTGTCACTTCCATGTTAAAATTCTTCAATGTTTAAAACAATGAGATACCACTACACACCTTCTGACATGGCCAGAATACAAAACACTGACAACACCAAATGCTCCCAAGGATGTGAAGCAACAGGAACTCTCATTCATTGCTGGTAGGAATGCAAAATAGCACAGCTACTTTGGAAGACAGTTTGGTAGGTTCTTACAAAACTAAACATACTCTTACCATATGATTCAGCAATAGCTACTCCTTGTTATTTACCCAAATGAACTGAAAACTTATGTCCACACAAAAACCTGCACATGAATGTTTACAGCAGCTTTATTAATAATTGCCAAAACTTGGAAGCAACCAAGATGTCCTTTAGTAGATAGATTATATAAACTGTGGTACACCCAGGCAAAGGAATATTATTCAGTGCTAAAACAAGCTATGAAGCCATGAAAAGACATAGCGGAAAACAAATACATATTATTATCACTAAGTGAAAGAAGCTAGTCTGAAAAGGCTATCTACTGTATGATTCCAACTGTAGGACATACTAAAAAAGTAAAATTATGGCGACAGTAAAAAGATCAGGGGTTGACCGGGGTTAGGAGGAAGGAAAGGATGAACAGGCAAAGCAGAGGAGTTTGAGGGCAATGAAACGTCTCTGTGTGATACTATAATCATGGATACGTGTCATCTACGTTTGTCTAAACCCGCAGAATGTACAATATCAAGAGTGAACCCTGATGTAAACTTGAACTTTGGGTGATAATGGTGTGTCAAAATAGGTACAACTGTAACAAATGTGACACTCTGGTGAGGGATGTTGATAATGGGAGAACTTCTTTATGTGAGGGAGCAGAGGGTATATGGAAAATCTCTGTACCTTCTACTCACTTCTGCAGAAAACCTAATAAAAGAGCTCTACAGTCCATTAAATTTTTAAAAATTTTTTAAATATTTATTTGTTTTCGAGAGAGACAGAACGTGAACAGGGGAGGGGCAGAGAGAGGAAGACACAGAATCCAAAGCAGGCTCCAGGCTCAGAGCTGTCAGCACAGAGCCTGACGCGGGGCTTGAACCCATGAACCATGAGATCATGACCTGAGCTGAAGTCAGACACTTAAAGGACTGAGCCACCAAGGCGCTCCATAATCTATTAAAATTTTTTTAAATATTTTATTTATTTTTAATACAGAGAGAGACAGAGCATGAGAGGGGGAGGGGCAGAGAGAGAAGGAGACACAGAATCTGAAGCAGGCTCCAGGCTCTGAGCCAGCTGTTAGCACAGAGCCCGACGCGGGGCTCGAACCCACGAACGTGAGATCTGACCTGAGCCGAAGCCGGAGGCTTAACCGACTGAGCCACCCAGGCGTCCCTATTAAAATTTTTTTAAAACTCTGCAATGATTTTTCTATTGCCTTCAGATAAAATCTATAACTTTTAGTTAAATGAACTTACTTGCAGTTCCTCAAAGATGCTATGTCTCTCATTTCTGAACAAATGAACTTGCTCACCTCTCAATATCAGAGGTAGCTTCTTTTCCTTTGGCCTTGAAAACATATACTCATTCTTCAAGGCTCAAAAATGAATCATCTTTGTGAAGACTGTTGGCAAACTCACCTAGATAGACTTAAGATGCTCCTGACTCCATGCTCACAGACTAGGTAGTCAATAAAAATGAAATGGGAAAGTCAAATGAAAAGGGAATACCCCAAAATTGAGCAGGTTGGGGCACCTGGGTGGCTCAGTCAGTTAAGCATCCAACTCTTGATTTTAGCTCAAGTGGTGATCTCATGGTTCATGAGTTCAAACCCCACATCTGGCTCTGACAGTGCAAAGCCTGCTTGGGATTCTCTCTCTGCCCCTCCGCCACTTCTCTCCCTCTCTCTCTCTCTCTCTCTCTCTCTCTCTCTCTCTCAAAAAAAAAAAAAAAAAAAAGGTTGTACAGGGATAAAATGTCAGTTGCCACAAGTACAGGAAAAACTGCCCTTTAGATAGAATTGCCAGAATGACAGAGAGAACAGCCTAGCTAGAGAGAAGTGGTTTAAAATAGTAGTTTATAGTTTAGCCTCTTAAATCCCAACTCTACCACTAGCTAAGGCAACTTGGGTAACTGAGTTCACCTCTCTATAATTCAGTTTAAAATAAAGGTAACAGTATCCACTCTCACAGGGTTGCTGTAAGGATTAAACAAGTTAATATACATAAAACACTTAGAACAGTGCCTAGGAAGTAAAATATGAGTTCTTCCTATCACTATTTATTTTTAGTAATTCTTAGAAGTCGAAAAGAGAGAAAAGTGAACAATTAGGTAATAAGCAGCAACAATAGTTAGAACAAAAGGAAAAGACAGAGAAAAAGAGACAAGCAAATAACAGCACCGCCTAAAACTGAGATAGAGAATTAATTCTTAAACCCTTATAAGGTAAAATTAAAAATGCAAACAGAGGTAATCCCACTGTCAAGCAAAATCAACAAGGGCAACGTGGGATTTCATAAAAGGTGATGAACTGAGTCTGAACGAACATGGAAATGAACTGAGACTGGATCCAAACACTGTCCATAAAGGAAACAAAATGCTGCCAACTCATAAGAGGATGGAATGATAATTAACAATCATATTCACAATGTCTTCATTTATTTACAAATATCTCCAGTTACCCCAACATAATATAAAAGAATATAAAATGTGGAGTCAGAAGATCAGAGACTGAGAGCCCCTCTAAAGTTAAATGACCTTAATAAGTCAGCCTCTCTAACCATGAATTTCTCCATCTTTACAATGAAGAGGATAATAGGTTTTTTAGTTAGCTCAAAGGGCTGTTATAAGAACTAAATGGGATTATATAGATAAAAATACACTTTAAAAACACTCTATAAAATTATTTCTAAATAAAAGTCTAACAAACAATCTTAAAATGTTTTAAATCAACTGACCAGGCATAAGATTCTGGCTGAACCACAGTTCACAAGAAAATAACCTGTGATGGGGCACTTGGATGGCTCAGTCAGTTAAGCGGCCGGCTTCAGCTCAGGTCATGATCTCACAGTTCGTGGGTTCGAGCCCCGTGTTAGGCTCTGTGCTGACAGCTAGTTCAGAGCCTGGCGCCTGCTTCAGATTCTGTGTCTCCCTCTCTCTCTGCCCCTCCCTGGCTCATGCTGTTTCTCTCTCTCAAAAATAAATAAAAACAGAAATTAAAAAAAAAAGAAAGAAAATAACCTGTAAACTCGAGTCTAATAAAAGTTGAGGATGGTCCTAAACATGACATGGTTGCTAAAGAACAAATGTGTAATTTCTGACTAAACAGAATGGACAGTCTCAAAAAAAGAACAGACTCCTGGTGTTCCCCAGTGCAAACAACCTCCTTCTGGAGTATTATGTTCGGCTTTAAGTGAGAGTCTATTTTGAGAGAAACTGAGATATTGGAAATATACCTGAGAGGGGATAGTAACAGGAATAACAAAGGTCTTCTCGAATGAAGAATAATTAAGATAACTGGAATGGTGACCCAGAAGAAAAAGGAGAAGGGGTAAGTGACAGCAATCTTTAAATGGTCAGATTTCCTCATGCTGTGGGGGAGGACAAATAAGCGCAGTGGCAGAAAGATGTTCACTTCATAAGGAAGAACTGTGATAAGAAGTAGGAGTATTCTGTGACAAGAACGGACCACTTCCTAAAACAATGTGTGTCCTATCCCTGTGTATTCAAAAGTAGGAACTAAATGAGCATTGGCTATGGATGCTACTTTGGATAGGTTAGAAAATTTATGAAATCCCTTTCCAATCTGAGATTGAGAAGACTACGAGAAATGGCAGGTGCCGGTGGCAGAGGAAGCAGCCTATCCTGGTGTCAAAGGAAATCAGGTGTCAAGGAAAATGAGAAAATATGGAAAACACCAGCTCTCGTTATAACTAGCACAGCTATTTATAAATAAACCACAGTGCTGTCACTGTCACTCTGCCAATTTGTCTTGGAACTTACCTCCTCTCCTATGATCCTCTAATTCTTCTCTGCCAAATACTGTAATTTAAGAGCTCTGTGAGCCCTTAGAAAGGCTGTCAAGAAAACTGTTTTCTTTTTAACTAAGTTCTTCAACTAAGCAAGTCATTACATTTCCCGACACCCAACACCAATGCAAAATAAAAGGAGAAATTAGGATTTGTCTTCCTGTTACCTTTTTTTTTTTTATCTTTTACATTAAGAATTTTTTAGTTTTGGGCCTACAGAAAAATTGAGCAGAAAGTACAAACAGTTCCCATATACCTCCACACACCTCCCCCCCCCCGTTTCCACTATTTTTAACATCTTGCTTTAGTGTGGTATAATTCTTACAACTGCTCAGCCAATGTGGATATACAAGTATTAACCAAAGTCCATATTTTACATGGATTCACTCTGTGTTATATATATTTTTAAATATTAAATGTGTGGTTAAGTACACATAACAAAATTTACCACCTCAACCATTTCTAAGTATATGATTCAGGAGTGTTAGGTGCTTTCACACTGTTGGGCAACCAATTTATGGAACTCTTTTCTGCAGAATGGAAACTCCATACCCATTAAACAATATTACAATTTTCTTAAGCTCAATACTTATTGGATAATAAAATAATTTTTTTATAGTTAAGATGATATTCTGGGTTTTTTTCTTTAATGTTTTTATTTATTTTTGAGAAAGAGAGAGACAGACAGTCAAAGCAGGGGAGGGTCTGAGAGAGAGGGAGACACAGAATCTGAAGACAGGATCCAGGCTCTGAGCTAGCTGTCAGCACAGAGCCTGACGTGGGGCTCGAACCCACGAACTATGAGATCATGACCTGAGCCAAAGCTGGACACTTAACCGACTGAACCACCCAGGCGTCCCAATAAAAAAAAAATTTTAAATCGAATTCTGTTCAGTCTTTTCTGCAATTTCCCCTATAATCCAAAATTCCAATTTATATTAACATATCCAATATCGAATAATAATCTTTTTGCTTTTTATCACATATAATGAAAATTAAGATTCAATACCAAAAGCATATATTCACCCCAAAATCTCATTAGTTTTGTGCCCCAATAAGGGATAGGGATATAGCTAAAGGAAAAGATTCAACCCATTTAAATCAACCTTTTATATTGTAACATTTTGTTAAACCTTATCAAAATATTAATGCTACCTTTCTAAACACAATTACTATAGTGCATATATGTAAATTCAAAAACTTTAATCAGTTTTTATTTGTGGGGAAGAAGGAGGAAACCAGGAAAAAAATAGCCCAATTAACTGATGGTCACTGATGGTAAATAAACTAACGCTATGTATCATCCATCCAGCTTATTTTGCCTCTACAATGAGGAATTTTCCTCCAAGAAGAAAATCCAACCTTAGCTGAAGAATCAGTTGGAAAGGAGGCTTCATTATTTGTAATTCTGCTTCACAGATATTTTGTAAATCTTCAATAATTCAACCATGTTCAGTCACTCTTCAGGCCAATTCTCCAATACTAATGTTGCACATTTATCCCTTCTTCAGTAGCTTTCAACCACTCAGTATAATCCCTAATTCACATAATCCTTTTCTCAATGCTTTTTCCTCTCTAATTTAAAATATAAAGAAGGATTAGTACAAGAGGCCTCTATTAGCCTCTCTAACTACTGTATCTTCAAAATCAAAAACAAACTCACTTCCATCACTGGGAAGTTATTTAACCTGCCTGTGCCTGTTTCCTCATCTGTACAATAAGGATAAAAAGGCTCGCACTCTATCAGTATGTATCTGGCAGGTACATGGCAGGGGATGAATTACTGAATGAAAGGACAAATAACTCATAACATCATTAAACATGAAATGAAATAGCATGTGTATTTAGCACACTGCCAGGCACACTGCAAATGCAGATTAAATGGAAGATACTGTCATCATCAAAATCTTCAGTGTGTCCTCACTGCCCAAATATTCCAATTTAAACATTTCTGTCCTGTTTATAAAAGAAGCCTGTGGTTATCTCACCAACTTAATCTCCAAATAAGCATTCCCACTAACATCATACCCGTATTTTCTTTCTTCTACAAAGAAGCCAAGCTTATTTCTCAAGGTTGAGACATTCATTCTTAACTGTCCCCTCGAACACCTCTGGTCTTCCCTTGCCCTGCCAAACACCGTATCCTTTAGTTTACATCCATCTGCCCAGGAAGCACTTCCCAACCATTCCTCCTTTCACTCATTTCTCCTTTTATCTAAAACGCTCTCACACATGTTTATTATTGTGTATTACCTGCTATCATCAAATCTTTCTAGGAAACTGCAAATTACACCATAGCTTTTATTTCCATGCCCCCTAGCCATCCCCCAAGCAAGTGTATGGATATTACATACAGCATAAATTGACTTAAACTGTTAATAGTGGAAGATTATGGATAAGATTTCTGGATAAGTTTATAAATGATAATCATCACTTTTATTCTTTCTTATAGCTTCTAAGTAAGAGATAACCAAAAAGAATAGATTTCTCTGGCATTCCATGACTTAGAAATCTTGCAATGCTACTTCTACAGATCAACAGTGAAGTAACTTATGATCCTATAAGATCTTCTAGATAATACATAATATATACATAAGTAAATAAATGTACACACCTATGTCAGAATTTTAACAACTATTTTCTATATTGTAGTTCTTAAAAAAAATCTGTAATTCAGATATGGTATCCAGTATAACCTTATTATTGAACGTGCACGGTATATTCTCATGAACTAGAAGTTCATTGTTTCTCATTGTTTTCCAATAATTAGCATTTTCATGATGACTTTATGCTCAAAACACAAACCTTTCTATCACAAAAGTGACACCATCAACATATTTGAATATATTTGAGACACCAAATACAATTTAAAAAAATTCTTACCTAATCCTTTTTGTCCTGGATTCTTTGCAAAATTAAAGGTAAACTGGTAAAAATCCTTAAATCGTCCTGGTTCTTTCAATTCTTGTTCCATCTTGGGTATCTGGGCCTTTAATTTTTCTATGCTGTCACATCTACATCGTAAAATTAAGTGTATAAAAGATAAACTTTTTCACTATAAATTAAGGATTAAATTTATTCCTAAAACAGCTTATATTTCATAGAACTTCTAAAAAGATCAGTTGAAATTTCATCCCTTTACATTACATAAACAAGAATGGGGTTATTAGCTAGAGGAAAAAAGGTATGGAGTGATAAAATGTCAGAATTACTATTTTTAAAAGAAAGTGATTATGTAATTCGCTGGACTATCAACACATCCAAACTGTAGGAGTCAGCTGCAGTGAACAAATGAGAATATATGGTAATCACCTAACAATCACTATATTAAACTGCAGTACAAGGGTAACAAGTCATGAGTCTAGCTCCAGAACTAATAGAAAGCACAGTCTTTTGCTTAAGCAAGGAAACACGCCCCCTTGAAAATGTGCTGCTATACAAAGAATAGTAGTTTCAACTGAGCCCCCACCATCTCCAACTGGTTATCTCAAATCAGTATTAAGCTTTTTCTACACTTGCAGTCAACTTCCAAGGAACTGAAAGGGTCTATGTACCCATCTTACGGTCCATAAAATAGCCTACAGGCAAAAACTCAGTTTGTACAGATTCTACCAACCCATCATTCCATTTGTCTTCTAATCATTTCTGCATGTATTTTCCTTCTATGTTCTTCAGAACACCTTCCAGCTCATTAGTTTGTAGATGGCAATTCTGCTTTAGAAGTTCATTACATTTTATATGAATTCAGTTTCAAATGGAAAAGAAGGGAGTTGTAATGAAACCTGTCCTAGCATAGAAAATTCCAGCAAGTTCAGGGTAGAACTGGCTTGGGAGGTAGAACAGTGTCTAGACCAGTTATTAATTTATTGCTCCTCACCTTTAAACCTACCCTTCTTTGCCCTATTTCATGACAGAGATAGTCTAATCTACTAATCGTCAGTTTTTCTTAGAGTTGGCTCATTGTTAGGTTCTACCAATAGAGGGCGATGAAAGGATGGAAGAAAAAGAAGGAACTTTTCCTATTCTAGTTGCTTTTCTGCAGAGAGCAAGGGTTTGAGTGTGCTGGGCGCTCCCAGCAGTGTTCACCAATGGAGGCAACTCACAGAGCTCTGCAGCAAGTGGCCTCCAGCCAGTTTCTTCACGACCACAGTGGCAGGAGAGGCAAGCGTCACAGGCACCACAGGCGCTGTGGTCCTGCAGCAGCGACACCCTCTCCTCTTGAAGTCTGAATCTCAGCCTTGCAGGGGTTTTTAGGTTCCCTCCTTGTTCACTTCCCTCAGCCACAAGGATGATGGCAGCTTCTTGCAACTGCCATCACTGTTATACCTTCTACTTTGCTTTTTACCCCTTTTACGCAAGGCAGTGATTTAAAAAAATTTTCCTGTTCCAATTACTGGCGTGGTTTTTGTGTTGTCTGGACCCTGACTGATTATAGTGTCCTTCAGGCTCAAGAATCAAAATGCCTGGATTCAAATCCGGACTCTAATCCTACCTAATTCTGTAATTTCTCTCTGCCTCACTTTCCTCATCTCTAAAATGGGTATATAAACACAACTTCTCTCACAAAGTTGTTGTGAAGAGGTTAAGTGAAATATTTACTTAGCACAGTTCCTAAAATAAAATGAATGTTCAACAAATGTTTGCCATTATTCATCGTCATCCACTAAAAACAGAAAGAGGAGCCTGTTATTTATCCATAGACTGAATACTTTTTCATATTCTCATTAAATATAGACAACTAGATGCCATAAGTAAAATCTCTACCCAAGACTTTTTAATTTATTTATCCCAAGACATTCAGCTCATCAGCTATCAAGGTAGAAGAGAAACAAAACATGCTTAGTTACATGAATGTAACTTCCAAGATTTTACATTCTAGGAGTTTGTTTATAAATTCAGAGTTCACAGAACCTCACATTAAGAAATAAATTATAGCTTGCTCATTTCACTTATCCATGTTAAATATTAAAGCACAGCAATTTATTTTAATACTAATGAAACTCCCCCTTAGAAACAAATGATAAAAGTATAATGAAGTGGAACAGGCTGAACTACACATATAACCTGACAAACCCAGAAAACTGTGTAACATGGGAAGGAACTAGAATATTTATGCCAATGTTTGTAGGCTGGTAAACTTTAAAACTGATATTTAAAAATTCACAAAAACACAATTCAGTTCTACATAGTAATTCTCACAGTACTATACCTAATTTCCTATGGTAATTATATACTCACCCTAATTCTGTCATCCCATCCATGAACTCCTGTTTGGAAAACTCACACTGTGTTGCTGCTCTGAACTTCCACGCAATGATCAACACACTAATGCTGGCTGGATCGAGTGCCAGGTCATCACAGAACTGTTGTATACCATCTATTCCAATTTTATTTTCATCTTGAGGATCTTTAAAAATAACAGTGCAACAGTAAATTAGTGTTATGCCTAAAACTAGAAGAAAAAAGCTTTTTATTCCATTAAAAAATAATACTCTAACAGATATTTCCCCCCTATAATATCTAAAGCCAGTTTGTTCCTTAAATAGCACTCTTAAGATGAACAGGAGGATAGGGGACGGACATACGCACAGACACACACACACACACACACGTGGGCACTTGATATTTAAAAGTTCCATTTATTCATGTGAAAAAATGCCCCATACTCACACACATTCAAAAAATCAGATGCTCCAATATAGGAAAAAAGGATTTCTTCTGAATATATCCATATTTTGTTGAAGTAGGCATTCTAAATTAACACTGTTATGGGGGTGCCTTGGAGGCTCAGTCAGTTAAGCATCTGACTCTTGGTCTCGGCTCAAGTCATGATCTCATGGTTCCTGGGTTCAAGCCCTGCGTAGGACTCTGTGCTGGCAGCTCAGAACGTGGAGCCTCCTTCGAATTCTGTGTCTCCCTCTCTCTCTGTCCCTCCCCTGCTCTCGCTCGCTCTCTCTCAAAAATACATAAACATTAAAAAAAATTAACACTGTTATGTACAGAATTTGTTTTCTTACAGCAAAGTTCATTTTACTATGACAATCATTTAAGAGAAAAATCAGAAAAACTATAAATTCTGCAATTTAATCCCAATCTCAACAATATAAACATGTCGTTCAAATTAAAGAAAAAAACCAATTATCAGTATTTACTCATCAGACAGCAAAACTTTTAAATGTAATAAAAGGAGAAAAAAGCACTCATATGCTGCGTGGTTGCATGTGATTTGCTAACATCTCTAGAAATAAAAAACATGCATATCTTTTGATATTCGGGGATGAGTTAAAGATAAAACGTAATCCCACTTTTGGAAAATTTTTGAAAGAAACTGTACATGTATTTCTGCATAAAGATAAAAGGAAGAGAAGGACCTACACCAGGCTATTAAATATTGGTTCCCTGAGGGAAAAAGAGAGAGATAAACTATCAACTTTTTCTTTATTAATCTCTTATTATATGTTTAAATTTTTTTAAACTGAATAAAATTCTTCAACTGTTGTTAATATTATTATGCAGGTTTTCTTAACATCGGTTCAGCTGAGTTTTATGAAAACGTAGGGGAATATCCAGGCCCTCAGTCACTATTTTCAAATTGAATCATGGGGGATGAAAAGAAAAGGAGGATGAAGGAAAAAGAAATAAAGAGGCTAAGAAGAAATTTTAGTGAAAAGAAGAAAACTTCTCTCAGATCTCTTGCAGTAATCCTAAAATCTACAGAGCTCTGTAGGACACATCCACCCAATTTATGTTCTATGTATATCTGATTTCTCACAAGAAGAACACAACTGTGGAAAATCTGGTTCAAAATACTTAGTCACAAGCACTCACCTTTGTATCTATTGTACAGTTGTTCTAACTTCTTCCTGTCCAATGATCCTTTTACACTCTCTCGTATATAAAGTTCAGGATTTTGGAAAAAATTGTCTGTTGCAACATCTAACTTCCAGTCATTTTGAGACAGACAACTTACTGCTGTTTTTTCACTAGATTGTGTGAAGATCATAAACTGACGAACTTTATCCTTCTGCGATGATTTCAACTTGTTCTATTGAAACCAGAAAATAAATTAAAACTCTATGTAAAATCACAGATGACTTAAGTATTTCTATATGGCTGACCAATCATCCTTAGCAATATTTTTCCTCATAAAATATTAAAATATTTTGAGATTTTTTTTGATCTGTCAATCAAAAAGACAATTTTTTAATGCAAAACACAAAATCTATTATTTTACAGAAAAAATTAAAAGGTAAAGGAAATTCAACCACCCTGCATTTCTCCTAAAGGTGGATCCTGATCACATATATAAAGGCTCTAGAAGGGAAGTACAACTACTCTCACAACCTTGACCAAGCACTAAACTCTAAAGGGATACACAAGGACTGTTCGGGAAGGTAAGTGACATTATCTAGCCAGCCAGGACAGTCAATGACCCTGGGGAACAATGAGATTAACAGGTGTTAGCTTCAGTCCTAAAACCCATTATAAAGGATAGAGGGTACCATTCTCTCTTGTTTTCTTGCTATTTTTACCAAATGTGAAAAAGCAATGAAATATGAGCACTCTACATTTCTCCTGGTGGTGTTCAGGAACCAAGATAATTATCAAGAGAATTTCCTCATATTTGCACTCAAATAGAAAGCAGTGAAATATGAACAAGTACCCTGGATCCTTCCAAAGTAATTTTTAATAGAATTCTTCCTTTTTTCCCCTGAAGGAATCACCACTTTCTTTCCACCTGAGCCTAGTAGAGGCACTCTCCAAATAGCCTCTCTACTGTAATAGCCTCTTCTCACTTGCCTTATGTTGACACAGATTCACTTCTCATCTGACCTGAACCCTAAGCAAAATAAAACAGAGCTTTATACTACTCTCCCAGTATCAAGAACCATGTTCTCCCTCCCTTCCCACCCAACCTGGTCTACTCCTGTGCAATTTTAGCCTCCCCACTATTGTTCTCCCCCCCTCCCAAGTCCTTAACACCATCTCTCAGCAAAATACTTGGGTTTCTGCCGAGCTACGACTGGGAGAAGAAAAAAAGCACGAGTAGGGCACACATTAATAGATAGAAACTGTTCTGTGGATGAAGCAACACATCTGAGAACCCCAGCATCTTTGATCTAGCCCAAACTGAGACAGATCACAAACCTCAATCCCCTGATTGTACAGATGAGAGAAGAGACCCTGAAAGTTTAGGAATTTGTTCAAAAATCACCCAGGTTATTATTAGTAGAAATGGGACATGAAAAGAAAGATCTCATGAATCTGAGTCTTTGTAATCTTTCCATAAACCCTGTAGACATTTATAAGCCCTTTGAGATTTTCAAGAAAAAGACTACCAAAAATATAAATATTTCCTATTACAGAGTAAAACTAAGTATATGTAAAATTAAATATGAAAACCAACCCTATGTCTTGCAGAATTAAAACTGTTTATGCCCTGGAGTCTAATTTGTCAGCCACATTCTTCTCTCTCTGTAAATATGTTATTGTTTAGGATTACAAATTAAAATTTCAACCTTTGTTCTCCATTAAAGTTGAGAAACTACAAATTCACTAACTTCCTGTTTTACTTTACTAATAATTCTGCCACCTCTGGAGACCAGATAATTCGTACCACATTATACAACCCATTTCTCAGATGTCTAGGATTCTTCACTTTTGAAAAATATCTCATGATTTATTATTCAATTGCAACAAACCCACAATGAAATCAAATGCCAAGGAAGATACTAGTCTTATAGGAAACCACTTTGATTTCAACTTTTGTTATTAAAAACTTTTTTAAATTTGTATACCTTTTTTTCCTTGAGAGATACAGTATGCTGACATATGTTTTAATCCTTCTTTGAAGAAAAGGGAAGTTCTGACAATCACTCTGATTGTACAACATTGTACAGTGGTCATTGTACAGTGTTGGGAAATTAACCTGGAAGTACACAGGCCACATCCCAGAAATTACTTTTTAATTAAGCCTGAATTAACTTCTCTGCATTAACTTTTTCCCATTCTCCTAAAAACTGGAGGCAGAAAAATAATCAGGATTACTTGGGGGTTCATCATACAGTATTAAATCCAGTGTTCTGCTCTCTGAAACTTGAATCATTTTTGGTGAAGAGAGCAAGAACCAAGTCCCTTCTGCAAGCCAAAAAGAACTGTTCAGTCTATAATGACTGTCAGATATTAGAAACCTGGGAGAACAAAGATAAAATATCATCTTACCCACTCAAACTAGTAACAAAATTATACAATTGTTTAACTCCATATCTTATTTGAAAAAAGTATATGTAATAAATCATGCCTATATATGTAAATTAAACTATTTTAACTGGTTTAAATTTCTAGTACATGGGGCAATATCAATACACATTAAGAAAAAGGGCCGCAGCTACCCACTTCCAACACCATACAGGCTAATGTATGGTACCTGCTGCAGGACCGACAGGATGGGTTCCTGATAGGCCAAGAAGCAATAAGCAATTCCATTCCTGCAAAGTCTGGTAAATACCCTTCCTTTTTGTACCTATAATGCACTGTTACCATTTTTCTCTCAGTTCTCTATGCCTAGAGTCAATCTGAACCATGTGTTTCCCTACTAGGGAAGATCCACTCAATTCTGTCGTCTGAAAGGCTGTCCCAGAGTAAAGCTGGGGTGTACTACATACAGAAACCCCTTCGCCAAGTCTCTAGGAGACCTTTAACACTCCTACTTCTATTACCAGGCTACATGGGGGCACCAGGCAAAGTCTTCTGAATGACAAGAGCATGGCATCAAAGGTTTAAGTTTCTATCAACTTAAGGAAGAGAAAAAGGGTATTTAGCCAACCAAAAAAAATTATTTTATAGGGGATAAGAGAGTGGACAGAAATCTGAAGTAGAAGAAAAAAAAAGATGGGACTTTCTATTTGTACTACAAACACAATGGGGATCTTCCTAGAAGCAAAAATATGTGACAACTACAATGATTCAGCATGCAAATAAGTATATGTCATTCACTTTAAGATTTATTTAAAAGGAGGGGCACCTGGGTGGCTCAGTCGGTTAAGCAGCCAACTTCAGCTCAGGTCATGATCTCACAGTCCGTGGGTTCAAGCCCCGCGTCAAGCTCTGTGCTTACAGCTCAGAGCCTGGAGCCTGCTACCGATTCTGTGCATCCCTCTTTCTCTGACCCTCCCCCGTTCACACTCTCTGTCTCTCTCCCACAAAAATAAATAAACATTAAAAAAAAGATTTATTTAAAGGGAACACACTAAATAAATCATTAAATAAGATTAGACAAATACAACACTTCAGTAACTGTGAAAACTAAATGTTGTCAAATTTTCAAGGAAATTCAGGATTGAAATACGTAAAATAAAATAGAGGATATATTCGGATTGTTTTTATTTCTAGCAAAAAAAAAAAAAAAGGCAGAATGGAAAAAGGCAGAAAAGAGGAGAGGGGAAGAGAAAAAAGAAGTGTTGTCTTTTGTAACAGAAAGCTAATTACAATTGCATATGATTACCAAAATTAGAAATGCTACTATAATCTGGACAGTAAAAAGCACTTATGTGCTCATCTTTCCAAAATAAAAAAATCTGGAAATCAACACATATTGTTTAATACTTAAATCTAGCACATGTCTGCATTTTTTTCACTCAATTTACAAAACTTTAATGAACTTATGAATCACATTTAAAATAAGTTTATCTGGAAAAAAATAAATCCAAATACTCTGTAGCCAAATATCATGTAGTCAAGATCAATGATCTTAATGTCAACAATGATCATAATGTTAAGAAATTCCTCTTAAGTATTTCCATGAATAAAAATAATGAACATGTAAAAGCATTTTCTAGTCAACTAAGTCCTAACAATTCCAAGATGGAAATACTTTTAATAAGCAATATTATAAGCAAAAAATTAAGATATATTTTTACTATTCTGAATTTTAATCTTCTCATCCTTAAGTTTCAAATTCAGTCTGAACTGCAAAAAGAAAGATACCAAGGTCTTTATATTTTAAAGGAATTTTCTAACTCAATTCTATTTCTCTCAGGATTTGATGAATCTAGCTCACAAAAGGCCATGTTTTAAAAATCAAAACACTGTAACGATCACCCATAGTTCTGACTAAAAGCTCTGTATAGATTCTCATGGGTTTACCATGCGAGTAACAGTTTAATTTCACCTGAAACTTAGAAGGGCTAGTTTAAATCCAGAAAAATCATAACTTCCATATATGATACATAGTATCAGAAGAAATAACCAAACATTACCAATATCCCAAACCACTCATCTATAAAAGGCTTTCCCATAAAATTATAGGTCTGAAGTCAAAAGTGCAAGGAAAAAAATCAATTCAACTTTTGAGACTACCCACTCCTGGAGAAGATTTTCACCCTAGGGGCAAAGTTCTGCAGAAAAGCCAGACTAAGAATCTAGGTAGAAGCTAGAAATCTTCCCCTCTACTTGCACAGAGAGGCAATATATGATTAGTGTAGAGTAGTGCAGACTCTCAAACCAGACTGGCAGGATTTTAAACCCATCTATGCCTCTTAATTGCTGTGTGACTTTGGGAAAATTACTTAATCTCTCTCTGTGTGCTTCAATTTCCTCATGTGTAAACAGGGTGTGAAGGTTACATAAATTCAGGCTAAACTCTTAGAACTGTACACACAGTAAAGACTCATGGACTTGGAGTCCATGAAGGAAAGAATACTCCAGAGAAAAAAAATAATTTTATGCAAATGGTAAAATATGAATAACCATAATCAGAAAACTAGCAACTAACATTTGAGCTCCTACTATGTGCCAACACTGTGCTTGGTATTTAAATTATTAACAATAAATCCTTCAAGGTGGTTCTCAATGATTCCATTTTACCAATGAGAAAACTAAGCCTCAGAGTTCAATTTATCTAAAGACAGACTTTTACAAAAAGTAGCAGAGCCATGGTGTCTGGCTTCAAGGCTGCAGTCTTTCCATTTATTCTATATTATCAAGTGAAAGAGAAAACAAAAGGGCAAAAGCGCAGCCACTATGTGTGAACTGGAAGCAGGAAGAGAATTGTGAGGTACATTTCTTCACCTATTTTATGGAAAAGTTAAATAAGTAATCAATTGACCTTTCCCAATTCTAATGTAAACAGTTTGCATTCTGTCTAAAAGACTGCCCATTAAGCATTCCCTTACAACCTAACTAAAAGGCTAATTCAGGAAAAGGAACTTTCCTTTTAGATTGCTTAAGAAGGGAGAGAGGAGAAGAGGGAATAGGTTTTTTTAAGTAATTTTTTAAAAAAATTTAACAGGAAGAAAAATGTGTTTATTGTCATGTCATTGTCTATTTTTAAAGATAACCACAATCTACAGCTTTAAATGTAAAAAGATGGAAAACTGGTGGGGCAATGAAAGTCAGGATTTCCTTTTCCAATGACAAGTCTTGAAACCCAGAGAAGATACAAATACATGTACAGGTTATGCCTCCAAAATAAAAGCAAGTGTACAATTTCAAAACAAAACAGCAAAACAAAAACAGCATTATTCAGCAAAAACAAAAGTTTCTCAGCAGTTATTCAGCAAAACAAAAAAACAGTCTTATTTTAAATTATAATCTGTAGTTTAGAATAATTATTTATGGTTAGGCCTATGCCTCTTACCATTCATCCATAAGCCTTCCTGTACTTTCAGTGACAAACTCTTCTTTAAGAGGTGCTATACCAATACTAAATCAAATGTGGAATAATATACTATACTAATGTTATTAGTGTAGTCAATGATGTTTCTTTCATATAATAGCAATTCACTGCAAAAAATATTCCAGAAAGTACATTTGTAAGATTCAAACTGGTTTTGTATGTTGCTGAGTTTTGTTTGATTCTATATGATTTTCCTCATAGATTTTTAAAAAGTATTCTGGGGGCTTCCTGGTTAGCTCATTCAGTAAAGCATGCAGACTCTTGATCTCAGGGTTTTGAGTTCAAGCCCTACATTGGGTGTGGAGCCTTCTTAAAATTTAAAAAAAAATTTTAATATATAAAAAAGCATTCCGTTGATATAAATTTAAAGGATTTTCTTTTCCACATCCTAACAATTATTAGATCATTCAAAAGATGACTTCCAGAGTAAATGGAATGTTTTGATTTTAGCAAGACTGTTTTGACTATTAAGTTATTTTTGTTAAAATCCTGATTACCTATAACAGGATAAAAATAATGTCCTTAAGATACTTGTTAGCCATCATATTTCAATTAATTCTCTTAATCTTATTGCTTGAATTTCCAAGCAAAGTAGCTAATTTAAACTTACTTCTCCTCTCCATAAACTTCTCTGAAGAAATCTCAAATTAACAAAAAGATTGCAAAAGCAAAAAAAAAAAAAAAAAAAAAAAAAGAAGAATTAAATAAGATTTTTAGTTCCATAAATAACTTACAATAATGACTAGGATAAAAAAAGTCATGTGATATTTGTTTCATAAAAAGAAGAAATGATCCTTGAAAAATGAAATCTCCTAATTCTAAGATCTGGTATCTATTCAAATCTTAAATCCAAAAATATTAAAACCCTATGAATAATAAATGAGCACTCTAAATGTTTACTGAAATGAAAATACCCTAATATAACAAAGATATGAGCCATGAACTTCAGCAATTTATCTCTGCTGAACACCATGTTCAGTGTTGAGGGATTCAAATGTGTAATGCAATAGAATTCTTCAAAAAAGAACTCTATAAATCTCTCTTAAAATTTTACAATACAAACAAGCTGTCTATGCACTGTTAGTGATTAGGTACCATCTATATAAAAACAGATTCAATAAAGTGATGAAAAATGCTTTAGTGGCATTTTCCCGTTTTTGCTTTTTCTTAGGTGGGGTGTGTATACCTAAAACGACTAGGTAAACTAGATAGTCAGCAGGTTATTCAAGAGTTTATTTGTGTTCACAAAGCAACTGAATCCTATTTGGAACTATTTCTCTTCATCAAATGTCATGGCTAATACTCTTACAACTTGAATACCACACACTGAAATTTAAAAGGGAGCTTTCTCATGGATTTTCATTATGCTTGACCCAACCTATGAGGCCATAAGAGAAATGGCACTTAAGCTCAGCTTTTTTAAAACTTAGAACAAAAAGCCACCATGAGAGTTCATTTTACTTTCAACTTTTTTACTATATGTACCAAGAGTGTTAATTTTTCAGTTAGTTAAATGTTTACATCAGATCACTTCATTTGGTATAGAAACAACTAGGTCACTACAAAACATGATAAGGAAGAAACAAGACTGAAACTAATCAAAAATTCCACACCTATACTAAAAGAGTGCCTGCTGGATTTAAAAAATAAAGAAATGAAAAAAGAGGGTTTAATATTAAGTATGTTAATCAGAGACCAGGCTTCTGAACCATGCCCCGCGCCACATATTACCTCTTTACCTTGGTCAAATCATTTAGAACCAGTAAACCTCCGTTTCCAGATACATTAAAAGGAGGTAGCAATATCCACCTCATAGGCTGGAGATTAATAACAGCTGTAAATTGTTTGATTAGCAAACGCTATGTTCTCAATAAATGTTAATGTCCTCTTTTCTCCCCAAAGGCCCATATAGCATATAGCTATTAAACTCTGAACAAACTACTAGGACACATTCAAAAGCTATCTATGGAAGAGGTTTTGTTGTTTTTATTAACTAGCATCGTTAGGTAAATTCAATGGTCAACTAGTTTTTATTGACTATGAAACAGTCATCTTAAATAGAATTCAAAACCCTCTACATAGAAGCTGTGTGGTACAGAAAATTATAATAACGGTTGTTTTTTAAAAGGGTTGTTTTAAAAAAAATATCTGTAATGTTCTCATCAGACACTATGGGGAGAACAGAAATAAAGTCTACCATACCACTCAGAATCTCTCAGTGGCTTCCCATTTCTTTTGGAGTAAAAATCCAACATCCTTACAATCCCCACCCCCACCCATCTCCACTTCTTCCCACTCAGACCTCATCGGCTCCAATGCCCAATGCACTCTCCTCCCCCCATACACAATGCTCCAGCCACACTGGTCTCACTGTTCCTCCAATTCTCTCTACATTTCTGCATGGCTTAATCCTTCATCTCCTAGCCGGCTCAAAATTCACCGCATCAGTAGTGCAGACACCACCACCCCTGTGCTCCAATCCTCCTCTTCAACACTGCTTTTCTCCCATAGCACTTAACACCTTCTAACCTAGAAGAAATATATATACTATGTCTATTATTTGTGTCTCCCTACTAGTAAAATGTAGCCCTCACAAGAGGCGGGATTTTCATCTTTTCAGTAAAAGAAACAGAAACACACACAGAGTTCCCAGAACAGTGCTTGGCACTTAGTGTTTTAATAAATAATTACTGAAATGAAGAAAGGCCCTCCTTTACTTGTGCCTATGCAAAAGAATGTGAAACAAGGTATAAACAGACACCTTGAACCGGGCTACATTCATTTGGACTCAAACTCTGTATTTGTTGAAAGTATAATCTTAAATTTCAAAGTCCACACATTTTTTAAAAAGTCATTAAAAGCGCTGTAATTAACATCATTAGTCATCCATCTGAATTTTGTTATTTAACATTCATTAATAACACCTGGGTTTTCCTCTGCTTAAATGAATAATGTAATTTCAAATCCAATTTTCACAATTTCTCTAGATTTCATGTTAGTTAAAAGATCACATATACCACAAATACTGGTGGAGACAATAAACCAGGAGAAAAGTTTCAGTTCTGCAACAAACAAACAAAAAAATCAAAACCTCCTTGATCCTCAATTTCTTCTTCTGCAGAAAAGGAGTAAAACAGAAGATCTCTGGAACCAGTCCAGATTACTACTACGATGCCGTGGATCTATAAAAATTTACTGGTTACACAGTACATACTTTTTACACATCTAATAGAAATTAGAATGAAGATTTTTCGTTGAATAGAACTTTAGAAATCATCAAATTCAACCCTGTGATCTTACAAATAAAACCTAGAAATTTTGAATACTTTATACTTTTTAAATATTTTTAAAATATTTTAAAATATTTTAATACTATTTAATACTTTTTAAAATATCTTCAGGAGTAGCAGAATATTGTCTAGTTTTGGAGTTACTTTTGGTCTATATATGTGTCAGGTAGGTTGACTGAACAACTTTTTATACAAAATACTTCAGATATCCAATCATTTAAGCTTGCCCTGGAATTGACGCTATGTCTTCTAGAAATAGGCCTAGGCACACGCACTGAAAAACTAACATGGGCCCAAAATCTATATCAAGATAAATTTATAATGAAAAACTTAACTACAAGATTCTTATGGCCTAAGTAGTAGAGAACATGGTGATTTCGTTTCTAACTAACAAGAGTATACCAAGACAATTCTAGTGACGTGATCTGACATCAGCCACAGAAAGTGTTTTAAATTTGTGATACGTTGCCACTACTGGTATAATTAGATGAGTTATGGCTAAGTTCCAAAACCAGCTAATTTAATATTAAGAAAAGGAGAGAAGCTTACAAGCTCCAATCCAAGCTGAACTCTTGCATGAACCACATGAATACTGAATTCCTGAACAGGTGATGAGCATTATCAAGCGCTGTTTCCAAAGGATGCTGCTGATTTACAACAGACTATTATGAACAAAGCACATGTCAGGGCTCTCACAGAGTGTTTACCAGGGAATTACATTTCATAACTTCAAACTTACTACTCATCTACATGCCACCCCCCAAGACTCTGGAAACTTCAGGAGTAACATCTGTGACCATCAAAATACTTTAAAAATTTTAGAGACTGCTCAGAAGCCCCGGTAGATCTTTCAACACTGCAATATCTATCTAAACATTAACCTATACTTTATGGCTAAGTTTTCTTACAAATACAAGTGGCAAATTTTTATGAAACTTGCCACTGTATATATGACAAACTAAACCACATATCCGTACATGATACCAAAATTCTGCAAGTTGGAGGATGGGGCTAGATAAGTGTCATTCAGCATAAATAAGACCAACTAAAAGCAAATATACTGGGACATTCCCTTAACACAGACACAAACATACGCCCTCCTCCAAGAGGCCTTTATGTTCCCCATGAGCAAAAGGACAATATCATTTTTACTGTCTATTCATACAGTAACCTGCATGGAATTCAATTCGTGCTCAGTAATGCCAAACCTCACTTCTAAAAAACAGAGAACTTAACAGAATTAGGTACGTGATTACCAAAATGTAAACAAGGTAACTTGACTACTTCTTCCAGCTGGAAAGACATTTTTTTCCAAACAAAAAAAGAGGGGGATAACTTGACAAACTGTTTCTTAAAAATTACAAATGTCTTTAACTGGCATAATAAAACAATTACTCCTCCCACCCCCAAGCAAATAAAACATGTGCTCAAAAGGTAGCAAGTCTGTTTCTCCTAATTTCATGAAATGAGAACAGGTTGCACTTCCGTACTCCCCGCCCCCCCCCCACGTCCCCCAAGCTCAGCGGTTTCCCATGTTCTCAGCGGAGAGACGCCTATAACCTCCGCCAACTAGCCGGTTAAACTCTCCTTTTCCAAAAGCATGGGACGCATCAAGAGGTGATGGAGAAAGGAAAAGGGCTAATACCCCGCCCCAAGCGAAACTGCCTGGAGACTTGAGGGGTGTTGGAGCTGGGAGCGGAGGAGGGAGAGGAGCGCCGGGAAAGTCTTTCCTTCTCGCCGGCGGGGCGGAGGGGGAAGCCCCGGCTTCGGGGCGGGGGGAGGCTCTTCACCCGGAACCCCGGACCCCGGTCCCCGGTCCCCGGCCAGACACAATGGAGCCGGCGAGGGGGCCCGGCAAGGGCAAGGCCGTTGCCCCATCCCCTCCCCCCGCCCCAACGCCTCCCCTACCCGCGCCGGCCCGGCGAGGGGCACTGGGGGCCTCTCTCCGCGCCCCAAACTCCCCAGGGCTCCCGACTAGGCCCAGCTCCGCTCCGCCTCCTCGGCTCTCGCGTAGCGGCGGCGCCCGGGCGGGAAGGGGCGAAGGAGGAAGAGAGAGGAGGGGAGAAGAGCCCCGCCAGAGAGCGGACGGAGGCCGCGGGCCCGAGGCTCGGGGCGGCGGGGTCGCCACGGGGCGGAGGGCGGCAGGGCGGGGGTGCGCAGCTGCG
>NC_043704.1:83335707-83356227 GCF_006229205.1 Suricata suricatta | reverse complement strand
GGTACACCTACTTGAGGAGAGGATGAGCGGTGGCCAATAACTTGCACAGACGGGGGAGACTGGAAGGGATAGGACTGAGGCGCTAGATCCATCCCAAACCACCGCTTCCCATCAAGAACCCCGCAAAAGGGGAGAAAATTGTGAAAATGCCTCCACCTCGTATTTTCTTATTTGCTCCTCAGTTGCAGTACCTGGACTGCATCAGGTCCCCCATGTGGACCTACATACGAGAGGAGACCTCAGTCTAGCATCATGGGAGCTGTAATGTCCTTTATGGCACAGGTTCTTCCCAGACCAAAGTGTCTGCTGGGAAACCAGTGGGGTGGCCTTGGAGTTCTCCGCCAGAAGGACTGAGAAGGCCCCACGCATGCAACTAGTGGCAGAAGTTTCAATATCAACACCTACTGCTTGCTGTAAATATCCCAACCTTTCTAGGGTAAGTTTTGGGAAGTAACTGTGGACTTTTTTTTTTTTTTTTTTTTTTTTTTTGCGGAGGGATGACGTCACTCCAGGTGGATGGTCCAGGCTTGACCTATTCTTGGTTCTAAGTCAGGTGAGGCTGAGAGTACCGGATTCTGCGTTGGGAGTCAAATACAAGAATGTGCTTGAAGGGAGTTTAAAACACTTTGGAGTGTGGTCCCTGCCCTTAAGAAATTGACTGTACATTTGGAGAGATGAGACACTAGGCATGAAGGAAGGAAATAAGAAAACAGGTAATAAACAAATCTAGTCAGAACATTACATCTACCACTGAGCCAAGAGTTTGAATGTGTTTCAGAAAAGAGCCAACTTGAATCAACCTGTTATCACCATCCTCACCAACACCTTTCCCCCACCCCCATCCCCAACATAGGCATAAACTTCCAGATCAACCCTACAGCTTCACAGCTTTGAAGTTCTTATCAAAGCAACAGGACTTATTTGGCAACTCCCCAGGGCCACTTAACACTTCCTGGAGCCAGTCATGTATCAGGAGTTCCCAGAACTCTACCAAAACAGATCTTTGGTCACCACAGCTCCTTGCTAGGTTTTGGGTAAATAGCTTGGTGAGGACAGGCCAGATCTGCCTCATGTACCAAGCCTGAAGCTGGAGCACATCCATGGATGTTCTCCAGGAATTCACTAGATTTGACCTGAAACATTAACTAACATCTAGGGTCTTAATGAAGCTGTTATACTTCACTATGGTAATAGCTCATGGGTTTTCTTAAGCTCTTTTTCCTATTTGCCAAGTCCAAAGTACAGTTCTCAGTTCTCATTCTATTTGACTTCTCTCCTACACTTGAACACTTCCTCCTTGAATTTCTTCTCCATCATTTTCCATGATTCCACTTTCTTCTACATTTCCTCTTTCTTCTATGACCACTCTCCTTTGCTGGCTCAGCTTTCTTAGGCTCTATAATGTTCCAGAACCATCCCTGAATCTCTTCCTGTATATAACCTATGTCATGCACTCACTTAATATTCCTACAATGTCAACTGCTACCTAGATCTTGAGGAGTACTGAATCTTGACTTTCAGCTCCTGAGTGGCAGGCCTAAACACTAAATTTTGGTCACATCATGGGCCCATCAATCTTGATAAATCCAAAACCTTATTCCCAAGCCTGCTTTTCCTCCAGTCTTTTTACCAAATCCCCCAAATTAGAAGTCCAAGAGTGATCCAAAACTCCTTCCACCTCTTCTCCTTTAATCGGTCACCAATTCTCATCAATTTCACCTCACAAATATAACTTTGAATCTTCACTCTATTCTCCATCCCTCAGCAGAGCCTTTATCATATCTTTTCTCATCAATAATCTCTTAGCTAATTTGGTCTCTACACATTCCCCATTGCTCCAGAGTTATTTTTATAATACAAACCCAAATTTATTCCTTAAAATTCTATACTGGCTCCACGAACATGAGCCTCATTATTGTGGCATATGAGGCTCTCTCCCCTTAATCTATCCACCTATGTTGTCATTTCCCACCTCCTTCCATACAAAAACACTTCATATTTCAGTTTTACCAAGCCAAGCCTGCCATACTCCTTTGTGTCTCCTTGCTGTCTCTCATTCTGCTCTCCCTAGCGTAGAGGCTAACACTGATTAAGGGCTTTCCATATGTCTTGCACTGTTCTAAGCCCATGGCACATACTCACATAATCCTCACTTTAGTCCTATTAGCTATGCCCAGTGATTATGCCCATTCTACAGAGGAGGAAACTGAAGTGCAGAAAGGTTAAATAACATGCCTAAGTTTCCTTGGCTGGTAAGTACTAGAGCTGGAATTTAAACCTATGTAGTCTAACCACAGACTATTCTCTTAACCCCCACTCTCTGTATTTCCTACCAAAACCTCATACTCAATGGAAAGACCATCTTCTCTGTGATTATCTCCTGACTTCATTCCTAGATTCCAGCAGTTAGGCATTGTTTTTCCTTCTACACTTCTGTGACACCTTGTATACATTTCTATTAACTTAGGATATCTTGACATCATATGATAATCATTTATCTGCATGACCACCACCCCTGATTCCTCCAGGTGAGAGACCCAGTTGCATACATCTTTGAGTTTTCAGTGTCAAAGCGAGTGCTTGACACATATCACACATGTATGTGCTACGTGATAACAGATAAAAGAAAGAAGGTATCTAATGTCTGTTGATTTGCCTTAAGACTATGCCTATGTTGTTTGTTATTGTAATGGAATGTCTGTCCTCCTTGGCAGATGTATGTTACAGCATATGATCAGATGGTAAATGTAGTAGCAACTGTACCCATTACTGCACTTACAAGCTACAGTACTGAATGTGAAATGGAGGATTATTACTCAATCATCATTATTGAGAGAAATATATTTGTTAAAATTGTCCTGATTATTTTTAAAATGAAAAGTCCTGAAGATAAAGCATAAATTACAATATTTGATCATATTCATTAACATGTTCATATTGCTTTTTGTGAAGAGGCTTCAAATTGTTAATATTTTGAGGGTTTTTTAAGAACAGAATTTGTAACGATTATTTTCAAAGTGACAATCTCAATACAAAAAAGATGGAACCATCTAGCTATAATCCACTATTCTCCTTCCCTCTATGTGTGTGTGTATATATATACACACATCTATATATATAACACATATATATGGTGTGTGTGTACACACTCAAAGTACATGCACACACATATATTCACTGTACATCTATCTACATAGACTAATATAGAGTATCTGTAGATAGTATAATTTTTCAAGGTACAACATGCAAGTATTTGAAAATGAATGTTGCCTCAGATGCTTAAAAATTCACGTTAAGATATATATATATTCACTGATAAAAATTGTTACAGTTCTGTTTAAAGAAACGTGAAACCAGGATTCCATACTTTAAAATTTGTCTTTTAGCAAAGAGAAAGAGCAAAAGTAATCTAAAAAGACAGATTGCTAACATTTCTGGTAGTTCATCCAGCTAAAATTAAGCCTGCAGGGTAACTATGTATACATAGTTACAGTTCAAAGGCACTAGTCTGGGACGCACAGCCACCACCCTCCCACACTTAACTTGGGTGGACTGAATTTTGCCCAACATTTACATAAATGTGCTTATTGAATTCAAGCTCACCTATTTATAAATATCTAAGAGTAAATGAGACTGACCAATGCAATCTATTTGAGTAAAACGTGGCCTTTAGGTCTTATTGATCCAGAATTATATCTTAAAGGGTGAAGCAGACAAGATGAGGCCTCAGGGTCAGGGATGGGCTCTAGGGTAGTTGCAAGAAGTCTAACATAAGAGCCATAGTACCCAATTAACACCTAACTCACCAGAGTGGGGGAAAAGATGGAAACCTTTCGGCTCTCCCTCCCAGGTAAGCATTATCAGTGCAGCCAAAAAGATGACTGACTGCCTGGGACCTTTCCCCCACATTCTGAACTATTTAAAAATGAATCCTTAATCAGAACAGAAGGATGAACCGTAAAGACTGTCCTTAGAAAGAGCACCATTGACCTCTTCACACAAAAGAGCCACCAAAAGGGTCACCTCTAAATTTACAAAAGGGGGTATGCACCAGAGCCAGTCTGTCACCTCAGGGCACATGTGGATCTGTTGATTTGAGCTGCTCCACACTCATGGTAGAGGAATGGACTTGCAGTAACAGCTGAGACTGCAGGGCCAGCGATGGGAAACTACCTGAGACTATCACTGATGATGTCACAATGTCACAATGTCCCACTGTCCTGGGGTGTCCATCTTGGGACCCAGTCCGGCTTGGTCACTCCTACATGAGACCATAGCTCAGCCTGGGTGTCTGTCTTGGACCGCTCTGGTCAGTTGCAGAGAGTAAATTCACTGAAATCATAAAAGGCTGAAACTGTTCTACAGGTAGTACAGTAGTTGGTTCTCTAGAATCCAGAGTGTTTATTCCTTGATACGATACCAGCATTTCCATTAAAGCATATACCTTACGCACCAACTAACACCTTGCTTTCCTGTCTTTATTCAGTGGATAGTGCAGAAGGCATACAAATTTCTCTGGGACTCGGTATTCTCAATTACAAAATGAGAAGATTGGGTTGAATTGTAATAAGTTTCAATCAAACCCTACGCTTGTTTGATTCCTTCCTGGTCAACTATTATGAGCTGTCCAAAAAGATCAGGAAGTATAGCCTGTCTTCTTCATTTACTCATTCATCCATTTCTCAGTGTATGAAATACCTACAACTAACACTGTATGGCAGGTATGATGCATGTGGCAAATGTGAGGCACATATGAAATTTAAATTTTCTAGTAGTGGGATGCCTGGGTAGCTCAGTTGGTTAAACATCCAACTCTTGGTTTTGGCTCAGATCATGATCTTACAGTTTGTGAGTTCTAGCCCCGCATCAGGCTCTGCACTGACAGCATGGAGCCTTCTTGGGATTCCCTCTCTCTCCCTCTCTCTGCCCCTCCCATGCTCATGCTATTTCTGTCTCAAGTAAGTAAATTTTAATTAGAAAACATAAAAAATAAAATTTTCTAGAGGTAACATTTAAAAGCCTGAAAGGAAACAGGCTTCACCTGTTTTGTTTTTAATAGCTAACCTAAGATATCTGAAATATCAGCATTTCAACATGTACTCAATATAAAATATTGAGATAGCTTACATTCTTTTTTTCATAGTAAGTCTTTGAAATCTGATATGTATTTTTATTCTTTTTTTTAATATTTTTTAATGTTTTATTTATTTTTGATACAGAGAGAGACAGAGCATGAGAGGGATTAGGGTCAGAGAGAGAAGGAGACACAGAACCGGAAGCAGGCTCCAGGCTCTGAGCTAGCTGTCAGCACAGAGCTTGACGCGGGGCTCGAACCCACAAACGTGAGATCTGACCTGAGCCGAAGTCGGAGGCTTAACCGACTGAGCCACCCAGGCACCCCTGTATTTTTATTCTTAACGTGTGTATGAATTTGGACTAGTCGCATTTCAAGTGGTCAAGTTGCCACATACGGTAATGGCTACTGTGTTGGCCAGCACAGGTCCACACAGTGTCTGGCCTGGAAATAGATGCTTAACAAGTGGGAGGAATAAGTACTCTTACTTCCAGGAAATAAATGAAAGCCAAAGTAAACTGAAATATCTCTATGTATCCAATAGTAGTACAAAAATATTTAGCATTGGGGAAGCTAATGTAGTTCAATCGGGGGGATAAATTGGCAAAAGGGCAATAGGAAGTCTTAAAATACGTAAAAATAATAAATATATAAATAATGAGTGAATTATTAATAACAAATATATGTTTTTATATATGTAACATTTTCAGTGTACATGGCAAATGAGGAAAATCACCTGTACAAATTTGTAAATGTCTACCACACACCAATAATTTGCCTGAACCTGACCATGTCATCCTGTTAAATGTGATTTGTGTACAAGGTTTTTTCAATCAAAATAAGACCTATGAAACACAAAAACACAGCTGCCTTAGATTTTTTGGGACTTTTTTCAGGGCTGTCCAGTAATACAGTATCCAGTAAGTTAATGCCACTTTCTCCATTTCCATTAAGATAGGTCACCCTTTTCAAAAAAATTGTTTGTGATGGATGAAGAGAGGAGTTGGTGAAAGGCAAGATTTGTATGCAAATACTGTAAAATTAAAAAAAATTAATATCAGAGTCAGAGTAACCTACAGCCCTATGAAAGAGAAAAAATACAAATAACAAAAAGCTAAGCTGTGAGATTATCATTTTGAAAATAAATACACAGAAAGAGGAAGTCAATGAAGGAGTCTACAAGTGAAGCCCACATGAGTTAATGTGCTGTGAGAGACCAGGGAGGACCACCTTCAGGACATTTGGGAAAGGAGACTTATTAGGCAAAGTTCTTTAGGGAGAAAATGTGACGTGGCCACTCTCAACTGAAAGCTGTTATGGTTGCATATCAGCACTTTGAAACAAAATAATGAATTTTAGAGAATTTGAAGAGGTCCCTCAATTTTTGTTGACCCCTGATAGAGGGATGCGGGGAGGGGGATGATGGGGGTAGAGTGGGAAGGCAAGAAGCATGAGGGCTTAGGGTCAGGCCTGGTAGGCGAGCTCTTGGCGACAGCACAATTGGCAGATCAGGTCTGGCTGGAAAGAACAGCCAATGGAAGGGGTTAGGAGAGTAGAAGGGATTATTTTCATTCCTGATGGATAGGATACAGCCCTAAGGAGTAACAACATAGCTGTGAAATGTGCAAGAGAATACCTCCCCCAGGCTGGGCACATGTGACATACCTTGGGTGAAGTGTGTGGCTCAGAGCCCAGGTTCTTAGTCCACCAGCCCAGAGTCAGGTGTTTCATTTGATTGTTCATCTGAGAAGAATCTAAGATTTGTTTCTAATCCTTCAAATGGATTTCTCAAAAGAGGTAATGAATATTATTAAGTCCCTTATGAAGTCACTGTGCAGTCAGAATTTTTTTCCTGCAATGCTATCTTTATGTTATTTAAAATTCAGATCCCTTAATATTAATTTCTTTTTTAAATGTTTATTTTTGAGAGAGAGACAGAGTGTGAGAAGGTAAGGGGTAGAGAGAGAGGGAAATACAGAATCCAAAGCAGGCTTCAGACTCTGAGCCATCAGCACAGAGCCTGATGTGAGGCTCAAACCTACGAACTGTGGGATCATGATCTGAGCCAAAGTCGGACACTTAATACACTGAGCCACCCAGCCTCTCCCTTGTTATTATTTCTTACATTTGTATTACTGTTGTATAACTTACAAACTGAGGAGTGGTATCAGCTTTGACACTTCAGAAACAGGACTATGGATTATGTGAAAGAGTCAGGACCTAAGACAACTGCATTCTAAATTGGCCATCTCCATATGACTGGGCAAATCACACCTGTCTTCTTGAAGCCTCAACTTCTCTGACTGGTGAGTTTAGATTGGACAAATCCTTAATTTCCTTCTAGCTTCAAATCTGAACTTCCCTCAAAAGTCTAGGAAGCATAATTGTTCTCATTCAGTCATGTATTTCAACATTCATTGAACGCCTACGTATCAGCCACAGTAAGAGATACTAGAAATACAAAGAAAAAAACTAGACAGTCCTGGTATCCCTGCGCATGCACCCAGGAATCCAGGACCAGGTGATATGAAAAATATAGGAGGTGAAAAAGAAGTCTCTGAAACAGCAGTGCAAGTACTGCATCTGAGAAGCCCAGCAGGACTATGGGCAGAGGATGGGCTTCAAGTTACCTAGATCTGTGCCGCAACCAGACTCTACAATTTATTATAAAGGTGACGTTGGCATATTTCTTAGTATGAGCCCCAGCCTCTTCATCTATAAAATACCTACCTCAGAGTGCCGTATGGAGAGCAAATGAGACAGCATATTTAATGCTGTGGTGGGCATTTGCTCAATCTAGAAGAGGTAATGTATGAATGGACTTCTACAGCATGAATCCCAGGGAGTCTCAAGCTGAGGTGACCTGGTTTTAAGAAGAGACTCATTTAAAGTGATGGTTGGTAAAAAGCAGTTCTTTCCTGTGGCATTTGGATGCCTCTTTAATCGAAAGGCACCCTCAAGGAGGGCATTATGCTTCTTCTTTATGTTTCAAACACTGAAAAATGACCAAAATCAGCCATGATCATAGCAAATATTAAGGTTACATGATGAGGGAAACACTGGCTAGATCGTTTCTTCCAATCACTGTATCAACACACAGATTCTTCTGACACTTGATGTGACTCCAGTGTCTAGAAACACTTTGATCAGTAGAGCCAGCTTGATTGGTATTATTTATGATTATCACATTTCTTCCCCAGATCTCAAGGGAGTATGATAAGAAGTTACAACAATGGTCAATGAATATTCGGGAGATATTTTTCAATCCCTCTCCACTACAGAGGAGAAAAAGAAGGTGGCAACTTCCTCTTCTGTCTGTGATCAGTTGGGAAATTTGACTTTGAGATACTTAGGTCCTGGCATGCCATCTGTCCCTACCAATGTCTGCATTAAACAGACAGTCTGGATAGTGGACCCTGCACAGGTTCGCAGATGAAACTGATTAAATTTTGGTAATCTTACCAGTAGGTAAGATCTAGTTTCTGTTTTAAAAATAATTTATGCAACTTGTTTCTCCAAAGGAAAAATAAATAAATGCAAAAATTACAATAAAGCAAATTCTATTTAGGTGTCTGTAGAAGCAAGGCAGATAAGGGGCCCCTGGGTGGCTCAGTTGGTTAAGTGGCTGACTTCAGCTCAGGTCATGATCTGTTCATGGGTTCAAGCCCCATGTTGGGCTCTGTACTGACAGCTCAGAGCCTGGAGCCTGCTTCCGATTCTGTGTCCCCCTCTCTCTCTGCCTCTCCCCTGCTCATGTTTTGTCTCTCTCTCTCACAAAAATAAAATAAACATTAAAAAAATTTTTTTAGTAAAGAAAAAGGAAGCAAGGCAGATACGTCAATTCCATGAGGCCTGTATTTTCTTGATGCAAAACTAAAGACAGATATCAAAGAACATAAAACTACAAATACATATGGGGTACCTGGGTGGCTCAGTTGGTTAAGAGTCCGACTTCAGCTCAGGTCATGATCTCATGGTTCGTGGGTTCAGGCCCCCAATCAGGCTCTGTGCTGATAGCTAGCTCAGAGCCTGGAGTCTGTCTTCAGATTCTGTGTCTCCCTCTCTCTCTGACTCTCCCCCTTCTCATGCTGTCTCTCTCTGTCTTTCAAAAAAAGAAAAACAAAAACTACAAATACATAAATATAAAAACACAAATGCAAAAACCTCTTAAAATATATTAGCAAACCAAATTCAATAATGTATGAAAAATTATTTACCATCACTATACGTCCAGGAATGCAGGGTTGGTTTAGTAGTTGAAAATCAGTTAACGTAACACACTCTATTAATAGGATGAAGACAAAACAGCGCAATCATCTCAGTAGATTCAGAAAAAGCATTTAGCAAAACCTAACATCCATTCATGGTAAAAATTCACAAGAAACTAGGAATATAAGGGAAGTTTCTTACTGATAAAGGGCATCTACAAAAAAAATGCAAAACAAAATAAACCGAGTGCTAATATCATACTTAATGGTGAAAGACTGAATGCTTTTCCCTAAGACAGGAACAAGGCAAAGATATTTATTCTTGCCACATTGAATTAACCCTGAACTGAGGTTCTAGCCAGTTCAATAAGAAATATTATCCTGTACATAGAAAACTTTAAGGAGTCCCCTGCCCTCTGCCCAAAGCTGCTAGAAGTAAAAAGTGCGTTCAGCAAGGCCATTGGATACAAGATCAATACTTTAAAAATCAATTGTCTTTCTATATACTAACAACAATCTAAAACACAATAGGATGAAAAAATTATAAAATATTTGGGAATAAATTTAACAAAAGAAGTGAAAGATTTATACACTGAAAATTATAAAACATTGCTGAGAGAAATGAAAGAAGATCTAAATAACTGGAAAATATTCCATGTTCATGGATTGAAAGACTCAATATTGTTAGGATGGCAAATCTCCCCCACATTGTTGTATGGATCCAGTGCAATCCCTATCAAAATTCCAGTAGGCTTTGTAGAAATTGATGAGCTCATTCTAAAATTTATAAGGAATTCAACGTCATTGGTCACTGGGGAAATACAAATTAAAACCACAAGATAACCCTATGCATTCACAAGAATGGTTACAATGAAAAAGATGGACCTTCCCAAGTCTGGGTGAACACACAGAGAAACTTAATCCCTCATGCCCTGCTTATGGAAATGTAGACTAGAAACTGTTAGTAAAGAGTTTGGCAGTTTCTTAAAACTGAAAGTAACCATATAATGTAGCAACTGTACTACTAGATGTTTATCCAGAAGACAGGTACAAGAATGTTTATAGCAGCATTGTATATAATAGACAAAAACTGGAAACTATTCAAATGTTTATCTGTTGGTGAATGGATAAAAATGATGTGGTATATCCATATAACAATACTATTCAGTAATAAAAATGTGATTGGCCCCTGCTTCTTCCTGCTCTCTTATAAACTGGAGTCTCCTCTAAGTTAAAAGCAAGCTATGAAACTGATTTACTGGCTTCTAAGAGGATCCTAATGTGGAAAATTCCCCAAACACAGAAAAGATTTTCAATTGCTATTGTTGGGTGTCATAAAACATGACAAATATCCACTGATATTCTCTCTTCAGGACACAAACTTCAAGGGTCACAAACTTGAGACTTTGACCCAGGGCACTGAAATGTTTTGAGGCTGAAGGAAATGAATAGGAGTAAGAAATACACCGATGTCCAGAGCAGGCAAGGCTTTGTACGTAGACCTGCTATCTTCCCCAAACACACAAAAGCAAGCTTCGTGCCCTGGTCAGAGCAGCAAAATTTCTAGACATGGCTCTGCCACTTTGGCTTCCGCCACCGCTCACCAGAGCTCTGAGCTCCTAGGTTTGGCCCTCCAACTGTCCTGCCCCCCACTTTATTGCCTTAACGTCAGCTTTACTCTTGGCTTCTCTGGCTCAAAAGATGCTTCTTGTCAATGTCATCCAAATTCTTTAGCTTAGTGTTCAGAAACTCCACGCTCTGGATACACCTTGTGATGGCCTGGAAAGTATCTGAACCATATTTCCCTGAATTGCCTTTCTTATCTGTTTTCTATTGGGGTTGGCCATAAGGAAGATTCTCGGAGATTTGGAGCCTGCAGCTTCTCTTCTTTATCCTGGATCCTCCCTTCAGCTTCTCCAACTTTGGAGCCAGGTGTTTGTGTTCAGCTCTATGACACAGAGTCCTAGCTTCTGTAGAGTAACTTTGACACCAAGGTCAGAGGTCACAAGAACAGACACAAAACTTCAGTCTATCCTTGTAGAATTCCATCTCATGCTTGTGGTTTCCAGCCTTCTCTAAATCTCCCCTACTTTATATCCATTGTCCCTTCCTGACTGCCTGCACCATGGACTTCAAGCTCCAACATTGGACATAGAGACAACAGTTGATAGAAACTGCTTAACCATCTCACACAATTGTATGAGACCAATTCCCCATAACCATAGAGAGACAGACAGATCTCCTAGTGGTTCTGTTTCTCTGTCAGGAACACCCTTGTTTCCATCTCCCTAGTTGGACCCTCCATGGGCCTCTTCTTTCTTCAATACCCAGTTCTTTCATCAATTCCCCAGCCCGCTGTGGCTAGAAGTGATACCTCCCTACACACACACACACACACACAGCTGTACAGCCCAAGCAGACCGTTTGGAATCCCTAGAGCACGTGGCTCATTTTGCCTTTCAATCTAGGTATTTCTGCCCACATCAATATCCCTCTACTAATGACTAGACTGTACGTCCTTCAAGAGCAGGGACCATATGTCACACATTTTTAGGTCTCCTAAAGTATATTCTACTGGCCTAGCAAAGAACTGAAACTGGACTGACAACTCCAGGGAAGAAGAGATGGTTGGGAGTGAGACGAAGAGCTTCAAAATAAACCACTTGTTTTACCACCTGCCTGCCTGGTGAGCTTGTGTCCACGTGGCAGCCTTGGGACGCCTTTTCTCTCCAGCAAACAGCCAGGGACATTGGTTTTACAGCAAGAAAACACAGAAAGGAGAGAATGGAAGAAAGCGTATACCCAAAAGATTATTTACTAGTTTGCGCAATTTTATATCTAATAATGCCTACAATGAGAAGGGGGGAAATCATCTTTAAGAAAATCCATTATTATTATTATTATTATTATTATTTGCGACCAAGGCTCTTTTATAGGAGCTCTGAAAGATAGAGCTTAATGAGTTGAACTATTATCCCAACTACAGTTTGCTAAGGTAGGAATGTAGATCACAGACTATTTTCAGTATGCAAAAAAGTCTAACAGAAATGGCTTGGCTAAAGAAAAAAATAAAAGCTTTCTACTGCTAACAAATTCTTTCCTTTTAGCTGGGATTATTTTAGTTCAGGGTGGTAATATATATTATTCCAAGCTCATTACGAATGATATGTGTTCTTTGATTACTTTAAAAGATGGAGAAATTGCTTGATGACTTGTTAATAAATAGATGTTGTTTGTTAGGGAAAAAACTTTTTGTTTTTTATTTTTTTACATTTATTTATTATTGAGAGACAGAGAGAGACAGAGCATGAATGGCGGAGGGGCAGAGAGAGAAGGAGACACAGAATCCGAAGCAGGCTCCAGGCTCTAAGCTAGCTGTCAGCACAGAACCTGATGTGAGGCTCAAACCCATGAACCGTGAGATCGTGACCTGAGCTGAAGTTGGTCACTCAACCGACTGAGCCACCCAGGCACCCCTTGGGAAAAACTTGTTTTAAAATCAAAAATCCCTGTTGATAGAAATAAGGAGAATCTGAAAGGGTAAAGAGGTTGAGAACCATAAAACTGGATCTTTATTAGATCCAGTTAGAATATTGGAATAGTAATTAGAAATTAAGCCATCAAAATATTAAACATTTACTCCCTTCTTGTTGATGGGATCATCCTGCATACTATGAAAATGGTGGCATCAGATTTTCTACTTAATAACAGTGATTTGGATAATTACTGTGATATATATAATTCAATGAATTAAGGGGAACAACTTCCACAAAGAGGGAATACAACAAAGGAAATGGCTCCCGAGAGCACCCCAGGTTTATACTATTAAGTTCAATTTTCATTCAAAACAATTCAAATCAAAAGAAAAATGAACCACTTCTACCTTACCTGAAAAACCACAGAAAATTAAGGTTTGATTTAGTAATTTTCCATTTGCTTTATTGGAAGATTTTTTATTTGCCTTTTTTGGTGTTAGTTATATAGTCTATTGATTAATTCAACCCGATGCCAAGGAAGCAGGGATTGAGATGCTGGCAGATGTTGCTGCTTCTCACAGATAGGAGATATGAGAGAAGAGCCAACCAGTTTCCATATTGTGGTTTCAATTAGAGCTTAGAATGAACAAACTCATCCAAGAAAATTCAGGATTCCACTGGCCCTGAGGAAATTCATAAGATGAATCACTTCTGTTTTATTCCCAAATAAACATAGATTTTCAAGTTCAAGCAGGGGTCAAATAAGCACAATCTCTCATGAAGCGAGCTTCTTAGTCAACATCTCCCTTTCAGGTAGGGACTTCTAAGTCCTGCACAGTAGACACTGAGAGTTGACCATTTTAGTTGGATGGAGGTCTGGGAGGAAGGCCAGCCTGGCTGGGTAGATAGAAAGGTGGAGAAAGTATATTAAGGTGTGTGGTGTATCACTGAGGCTCCAGTCATACTTAGTATTTTCATTTCACAATCAAAGGAAAACTAAATAAAGTGTAATAATTTATTATAAAAGTTTTCAAATATATGCCAAAGTAGACCAAATTACCCAAATGTACTCATCACCCAACGTCTACAATTATCCACTCAACATCAGCCCTGTCTCATTTATAATCCATCCATTCCCATGGCCTGCATTTTGATGCAAATCTCTGGTATTCATATTATAACATTTTATTTGTATGTATTTCCATATCTCTAAAATAGAGGACTTTAGAAAAAACAAAATACAATACCATTAACTCATTTGAGAAACAATATTCCTTAATATCTTCAAGTGTCCATTTTGTGTTTATATTTCCCTGGGGTATCTTACACATATTCTTAAGAACGTAAGCTTTACTTAGAAGGCAAATTGACTCAGGTTTATGTTCTTGATTTCCTAATAAATTATAAACTGAGCAGAGGAGCTGTGTTTTGTTTATGTTTGCCTTTGAGGGTTTTTCCCAGACTTATGCCTAGATTTCACACAGAAGGTAATTAAGTACATGTGTAATAAAAGAGGTTTTTATGACTCTTCATGTAATTACATTCACAAATCGGAAAAAAAAATCACCACACTACCTGTCCAGATTTTTGGTACAGAAAACAGAAACAATATGGATGCTCAATTTCTTCAATTAAATTGGAACGAAATGTCATGTGTGCATAATTACAAATCTGTAACATTGGCTACTAAAACTCTCTCTTGATAACCGTCATAATTTCTCACAACCTGAGAGATGGATGTTCGAGAGAGTGACCCACTCTGTTGGTTTTGGCACAACATCCCTGGTGACCAAAGAAAGAACACCTCTGATAGGAGAAAAATGTGTTCTATGAATTTTAATGCAAAAAACGGAAGTTCCATCTTACATGCAATCAAGGCAAATGATGTTGCATGTCTCTGTTTGAGAGGGGTGTTCCCTCTCAAACCATCTCCCCACCTGTTTCCCTCTCTCACTTGCCTCTCATTCTTTTTAAAGTATACAAATGAAATAAATGACTCTATAGGGAAATATAAAGCAGGGAGATGTATCTGTAGGCATATGACCCTAATATGAAAAAAGAAAGCTATGTGCATCAAAATGCAAAAAAGGTGAATTATTTCATAATAGCAAAAATTAAAAACAATCTGCTTGTCTTTTTTTTAACGTTTATTTATTTTTAAGAGACAGAGAGAGACAACGGACAAGTGAGGGAGGAGCAGAGAGAGAGGGAGACAGATTCTGAAGCAGGCTCCAGGCTCTGAGCTAGCAGTCAGCACAGAGCTCGACGCTGGGCTTGAACCCACGAACCTTGAGATCATGACCTGAGCTGAAGTCGGACGCTTAACTGACTGAGCCACCCAGGTGCCCCAAAATAATCTTCATGTCTAAGATTAGAAGCATGGTTATATAAATTATATTCCTTCTATTTACTGGGAATAGGTAAGGGATAATTATGCAGTTTTTAAAACTAGAATTATAAAGACCAGGTAGCAACACAGAAAATGCTTAAGATGTGTTAAGTAAAAGGTGCTTGGGTGGCTTCATTGGTAAAGTGACCAACTTTGGCTCAGGTCATGATTTCATGTTTCATGGGTTCAAGCCCCTCATTGGGCTCTATGCTGACAGCTCAGAGTTTGGAGCCTGCTTTGGCTTCTGTGTCTTCCTCTTTCTCTCCCCCTTCCCTGCTCATGCTCTGTCTCTCAAAAATAAATAAACATTAAAAATTTTTTTAAAAAATGATGTGTTAGGTAAAAACAATAAGGGTTGAAATTTTATGGACGCTATGATTTTAACTATGTAAAAAGTGTACCTATAAATACAAGACTAAAGGAAACAAAATAATAATGGTGGTTATGTTAGTGTGGTGGAATTATACATGATTTTTTTAATGTTTATTTTTGAAACAGAGACAGAGCACAAGCAGGGGAGGGGCAGAGAGACAGGGAGACACAGAATCTGAAGCAGGTTCCACGCTTTGAGCTGTCAGCACAGAGCCCAATGCAGGGCTCGAACCCACAAACCCTGACATCATGACCTGAGCCAAAATTGGATGCTTAACCCACTGAGCCACCCAGACGCCCCTGATTTTTTTTTTAAGAGAAAGAGAGAGACAGAGACAGAGAGAGGACTCATGGGAGAGGGGCACAGAGAGAGGCAGACAGGGAATCCCAAGCAGGCTCTGCATTGGCAGCATGGAGCCCAACACTGGGTTCCATCTCACCAACCAGGAGATCATGACCTGAGCTGAAATTGAGAATCACATGCTTAACTAACTGAACCACCCAGGCACCCCATACATGTTTTTAAAAATATTATTCATCTGGCCTTTAGAATATGTTGAATAAATACCAGTTTATGTTGTTATTCTGGTCCCTCTACCTAACATTTTAAAAAATGGTATGGGGGCACCTGGGTGGCTCAGTTGGTTAAGCCTCCGACTTCGGCTCAGGTCAGATCTCACGTTCGTGGGTTTGAGCCCCGCGTCAGGCTCTGTGCTGACAGCCAGCTCAGAGCCTGGAGCCTGCTTCCGGTTCAGTGTCTCCTTCTCTCTCTGCCCCTCCCCCTCTCATGCTCTGTCTCTCTCAGTATCAAAAATAAATAAAACATTAAAAAAAATTAAAAAAAAAATGGTATGATTGTAGGGGTAATCTCTGCCCCTCCCCCACTCAAGCTGGCTCTCTCTCTCAAAATAAATATGCTTTAAAAAATTGTATGATTATAAATTAAAATTTCTTAAAGCTGAAAATAATAAAACTTTGGTTAACGGCATTAAATTTAGATGTTTTCTTTTTAAAGTCTGTATTCAGCTTATATGTAAAAACAATATATTTTTAGCTTTATACATAAAACTTTTACATAGTAAAAGAATAAAATTAACTTTTAAAAATGGTAAATAGGTGTGCCTAGCTGGCTCCATCAGAAGAGCGTGCGACTCTCGATCTCAGGGTCAGGAGTTTGAGTCCCACGTCGGGTGTTGAGATTACTTAAAACAAATAAATAAATAAACTTTTTAAAATGTGATAAAAATAGTTTTCTTCATTTCTTTAAAATAAGGTCTACACCCAATGTGGGGCTTGAACTCACCACCCTGAAATCAAGAATCACGTGCTCTATCCTGAGCCAGCCAGACACCCTTATTTTATTTCTTTCATTAGATTTTACTTCTCCTGTTACTTAAATAGTAAATACTATAATGTATTAAATAACACAGTACCTAGCAGGGATCCTTACACATTCAAGCCTTTGATATACATTAGCTGTATAGATTTGGAATCATTCAAGATTTTGTTCATTCATTCAACAAATGTTTATTGAAGAACTACCTTACCCAATGACATCAGTATTTTTGCTGGCTTAGAAAAAGGCCAAATGATTTTTCAATTTATGAAATATACATAAGACTATAAGCAATGTAAGTGAACAGCTTAACACATTATAAAATAAACCTCTAGGTATCCACCTTTCCACTCAGGTCAAGAAATAGATCATCATGAGCACCCAGAACGCAAACACTGCCAGCCTCACGCTAGCCCCCGCCTGCATCCCAGTGGTCACCGGGACAGAGGCAGATGTGTGGGGACATTCAGGATGCTCCGAGGTCCCTGCTTGTATAGGCCCTTCAAGGCAATGGGCGTTTACTCTTTTTGAATTTGCAAAAGCAGGGGTGCCTGGGTGGCTCCCTCAGTTAGCGACTGACTCTTGGCTTCGGCTCAGGTCATGTGAGTTCTGGCCCGGTGCATCAAGCCCTGAGTCAGGCTCCGTGCTGGTGGTGTGGAGCCTCCGTGGGATTCTCCCTCTCCCTCTGCCCCTCCTTCCACTTGCACTCTCTCCCTCTCAAAATAAATAAACTTAACAAAAATTTGCATAAGTAAATATTTCCTACATTTGGTTGAGATTTCTTGTACTTTCATAAATAATCTTGTATTCATAATTTCACCTGCTTTTCTTAAATAGGGTCCCTCCAAGTCATAGAAGCTTCAGGACTCACAGAATCTGGATCTGCTCCTACACAGAGCAATCTTGACATCTTTTGCTTCCAGATAGACTGCACGATGTGACACTGTCGATTTCCCAATTAAAAATGTTCCACACATTTCTGAGGGAGCCACTTAGAAGAACCATGAGAGCATGGTAAACGGTTTTGGTTTTGGTTTCGCAGCAGTGGACCTCCAGAGCCGGCTTCGTCTTCTTGAGAGACGGTGGCATGTCACAGGAGCAAGGCCAGTGAGTTAATCACCTCCCTAAATAGTCCCTCCACTGTGGAGTTGCTAACAGAAGCCGTGCTTGTTAGGCACACAAAATATTTACAACAAATCTGAATAGTTTGCTGACATTGAAAAATCAAGAGATTTCACACGAAAAATTGGCTTTCTGACTTCTTTTAAGCAATTGAAAGACGTGACCCCTCTGGGCCCACATTCCCCCTTGGCAATGGCTGGGTGGAGCCAAAGAGCAGCTTCTTCCTGAAGCCAACCGCCTCCCTCAACCCTGCTGTTTCACTTAAAAGTGTTTGTTCCCTGTAGGCATTTGTGAACCCTGCTCTAACCTATTACCTTGCATTAATACAAATTAAAATTTTAAGGGTAGCAAGGAATAAGTTCCCCCAAGATACTCCAAGATGAGTTTCTTATACCAGTGTTTCCTGAATACTTCAATAAGGTGCTGGTAAGGGATCATCCCAAATGGAATTAAACTATTTAACTGTATACAACATGAATAAAATCAGAAATGTGCAAAGGTTCATCTCAAATGAAATAACTTCCCAATCAGAAGCAGTAAGAGGCAGTGAAGCATAACTATGGATCTGTGGTTCTTGAATTTTAGGATGCACCAAAATCTCACCTGGAGATCTTGTTAAAACAGATTTCTGGGTCCCATCCCAGCGTTTCTGATTCATTAGGTGTAGGCGGAGTGGGGCTGGGAATTTACATTTCTAAGAGGTCCTGAGGGATTGCCCAGGCTGCTGGTGCAGGAGCGCTTGCTGAGAACCATTGCCACCTGTTACTCTGAATGCTGCCGGTCCCCTGGCTAGAGGCCTGGGAGCTGGTTAGGAATGGAGAATCTCACACCCTTTCCAGACCAATGGAATCAGGAGCAGGTGGTTTGTAGGAACATTACATTTTTAAAAATGTTTTATTTATTTTTGAGAGACAGCACATGTGATGGGGGAGGGTCAGAGAGAGAGGGGGACCAAAGATCCCAAGCAGGCTATGTACTGAGGGCAGCAAGCCTGACTCAAACTCACAGACAGTGAGGTCCTGACCTGAGCCTGAGCCGGAGTCAGACGTTCAATCCACTCAACCCACTGAGCCCCCCAGGCGCCCCGGGGAACATTACATTTTGAGATTCACTGGTCGCAAACCCTCCTGGGAAAAATCACCTGGGTGTTTGTTAAATATACAGAATGTCAGGCTTTCTCTTAGAAATTCTTATTCAGAGATCTATTTTTGTCAAGTACACCAGGTGATTCCTATCCGTAGGAAAGCTTAGGATGAATAGGTTAGTGGTGATGTTAATAAACCTAAAGAAAGAACATGTTAATAAAGTGGGGGTGAGCAAATGAAATGTAAAAAGTAGGAAATCCCAGGAGAGAAAACTGGTAGCATGATTTCAACCATTTGGGGCTCTTTAGCCACTGGTATGCATTCCTTTTTTGGGGACAGATACATCAAATTGTTAGATCTTCTACAATGCACCCAACTCCTTTTATCTGGGTCCCTGCCTATTGAGAACACCTATCATTATAATGTGGCTTCCCTGTGCTTTTCACACCAGGAGAAACACACCGTCAAATCAGTAGGAGTATTCTGCTTTGACTCACAGGTAATCTTTAACTGTGAATCAAGAACTCATCATTAAGGTGTTGATATATTTTTCTGTGTGTTCTTCTTAGACCTGTTTGATCTGAAGAGATCAAACCACTTAAACAAAATCAGGTTTCTGGGCATGTGTGTATGTTATTCTGATTGAAGAATGGGCAAATTCTTTTGCCCATAAAGGTTTCTTACATAGATTCTACTGCATAGTGTTTAGCTTTTTTGTAAGAAAAAGTAAGTCAGATTTTTTGGAAAGAATTACATTAGCAAATGAAAGTTTGCAAAAAGTATAATAAAATATCTGAGGCAGAGTTGATGAGAAAATTGCCTTTTTAAAAAACTTTAAGCGGGGCGCCTGGATGGCTCAGTCGGTAAGTGTCTGACTTCGGTTCAGGTCATGATCTCACAGTTCGGGGGTTCGAGCCCCACGTCGGGCTCTGTGCTGACAGCCAGCTCAGAGCCTGGAGCCTGTCTTGGGATTCTGTGTCTCCCTCTCTCTCTCTGACCCTCCCCTGCTCATGCTGTCTCTCTCTCAAAAATAAATAATAAAAACATTAAAAAATTTTTAAGTATAGTTGACACACACTAGTTTCAGGTGTATGACATAGTGATTGGACAACTTCATATGTGATGTTCTGCTCACAACAGGTAGCTATCGTCTGTCCTTAAATAACGCTGTTCAGTGTCATTGACAAAAAGCATAAGGAATACCGTCTTTTATCCCTGTGACTCATTTATCCTATAACTGGGAGCTTGTCTCTTCTACTCCCTTCACCCATTTTGCCCACCCCCCACCCTTCACTCCCACAACCACCAATTTGTTCTTTGTGGAAACTGTCTTTATTTTTTTTAGCTTATTTATTTTAAAAGAGAGTGAAAGAGTGAGAGTGTGCACACACACAAGCAGAAGTGAAGCCAAGAAAGACAGGGAGAAGGAGGTGGGGAGTGGGGGAGGGAGAGAGAGAG
>NC_043704.1:83276871-83335607 GCF_006229205.1 Suricata suricatta | reverse complement strand
GAGAGGGAGAGAGAGAGAGAGAGAGAGAGAGGGAGAGAGAGGGAGAGAGAGGGAGAGAGAGGGAGAGAGAGGGAGAGAGAGGGAGAGAGAGGGAGAGAGAGGGAGAGAGAGAGAAAGAGAGAGAATCCCAAGCAGGCTCTGTGCTGTCAGCTCAGAGCCCACACAGGGCTTAACAACAAACCGTTCTATCATGACGTGAGCCGAAATCAAGAGTCAAATGCTTAACCTGAGGCACCCAGGTGCCCCTGGAAATTGTCTTTAAAGTAACAAATTTGGGGGTGCCTGGGTCAGTTAAGCGGCCGACGTAAGCTCATGGCATGACCTCACGATTCCCGAGTTTGAGCCCCATTTCAGGGCTCTGTGCTGGCAGCTCAGAACCTGGAGCCTGCTTCAGATTCCGTGTCGCCCTCTCTCTCTGCCCCTCCCCTGCGCTCACGCTCGCTCGTGCTCACTTGCACTCTCTCTCTCTCAAAAATAAATAAATATTAAAAAATTAACAAATTATTTCAGTTTTTGTAGTGAAATATTGGCCTTGATGAATCATATCTTTTCTCTTAATCTGTCTCCACAATAGTCCACAAAAAGGGCAAAATTTTACCCTTCTGTCTTAAAAGACATACGCTATCATTGAATCTACTTGCTAAGTTTTCCCAAACATCAGAGATGTCCAAAGTCCTTTGGTAAAGTACAAATCTCTGAAAGTGAGACTCCGTTGTCTGCCCCATCCATCGAGTCCCTACCACAGTTTCATCCGGGAAATTAACAAATTCCTTGCCGATGTTGAAATTCAACCAGTGTCTGGTTGAATAAGTTATGTCCATTTAGTCGGACAAATGGAACAAATGGAAAACCACGAAGCTCTGAAACAGATAAGGAAACTGCCTATATGTTGTTATGGAAGCATTTCTAAGACACATGGTTAGATAACAGAAGCAAAGTGCAGAACTTGATCTTTACTGTAGAAGGTAGGAAATTGAGACAATAGAGTTGTATTTGGTTTTGAGCATGTCAGGAAACACTGGAGGATACACAACCACCAAGTAATAGTGGCTAAATGCTGCCAGGGGTGAGGGGGCTGTGGATAGAAGGGAGATTTTCACTGTATACCTTTTAAAAGACATTTTTAGATTCTGAACCATGGGCATGTATTACCTACTCAAACACTAATACTTACCTGAGAAGAGACTGATGGCACTTACATGGCCAAGGAACTAAAGACCTACGACCTGTCTTGCATATAGCTCTTCAGTAATTGATGTACTGTATTAATGTGGAAGGACTTCAGGGTTAAAGTGTGTGATGGGTCTGGCCTACAGAGGAATAAGGGAGGTTGAGGGCAAGTGTTACACGTGTGGATGGGACAGACTACTTAGAATGGCACATCAAAAATGGAAGTTCTGGGGCGCCTGGGTGGCTCAGTTGGTTAAACGTCCGGCTTCAGCTCAGGTCATCATCTCACAGTCCGTGGGTTTGAGCCCCGCGTCGGGCTCTGTGCTGACCGCTCAGAGCCTGGAGCCTGTTTCACATTCTGTGTCTCCCTCTTCCTCTGACCCTCCCTGATCGCACTGCCTCTGTCTCTCAAAAATAAATTAAAAAAAAAACAAAAGGAAGTGGGGCCAAATGGTCAACAGGAAAACAGACTTGGGTTTGAACTGTGGTTAGCACGACGCCTGCTGTCAGTGATGGCGGAGCCACAATGCCTTGATGACCTAGGTGGTAAAGGAGTAACGACAACGGAGGAGAGAGAGACGTCCCAGGTTATCTTTTGTTGCTGTTGTTAGTGAGTTTTGGTTTGTTTTGTTTTTGGTGAGGGGGTGGTAGATTTGGAGTGAGAATTATTTCTAATCTAACAAAGGGTTTGGCACAAAGCTATTGAGGGGTGGTATGTACAAAGAACGACATTAGCCATCTTAGGAGGGAGGGGGTTACCTCGGGGCTGTGACCTGGAGGCCCAAGGGCCCAGCGCTCACAGGGCGCTTGAAGCTGGCAGCTCGCTGCAGGAGTCGGAGCCAGTTAGAGGCACAGGGCATTCTGATTCCCATGATCCAGCATGTGGGGGACAAATGTCAGGGCAACAGGGTAATCATTGGTATCAGCTACGGCCTGCTAATGATCCAGGCACCCCCTGGTCTAGAAGGAACCTAGAGTTATCCACAGGGGGTGGGGGTGGATAGGCAAGACTGCCCCCACCCAGCCTGTGACTGTGAGAGCCGGGGAGCGTGGGCTGAGCCTCCCGGGATGCCCTATACTTAGAGTCTGGTGGAGTAGAACCGCTACCCCGAGCCTGCGGCTCCCTGGAGCCAGCCCTCAGGGAGGAGTGTGTCATTAGCAGGAAGGCACTAATGACCCAAGGCTCCCTGCTCTGGGCTTGGAACAAAGCATTTGGGGACATCCATCTCCTCCCCTCTCACCACACAGTTTAAATCACATTTTCCTCTTCCTGGGCACCTTGAAGCTCGTGGTGAATATCTAGGAGTGCTTTTGGAGATCCCTGACGAAAGGTGCCACAGAAGTGCAAGGTATTACTATCAACACTGCAAATATTTTAACCACAAGTGTCACATTTATACAGAACATAGATGCACATTTCAACTTCTAACATTCCTAAGAGAACTATTTGAAGGTTGAGAACAGCAAGCGTGCAAGGGTGAGAAGAGAAGCCAGTTGTGGAGGAAAAACAGTGAGTTCAGCCAAGGAAGAGACCTCCCTATTTGGCCGCCCAGAGGAAGTGGTGACACCCACTCACACGGAGGCTGAAACCAGACAATGGAGGTCTCTCCTCCAGCAACATCTACACACACGTGTGACAACGGCTGTAAAAGATGGAGCTCGTCCAGCCCATCCTTCGTGCACAAAACCGGCTGCTTCTGGGCGTGCTGCTGTCCCATTAGCACACAGGCGCGAGGACATGCCAGCCTGGCAGCCCACTGTCGCAGAGGGAGGGGGCCATAGAGGCTTCCCCAGATGGCACCACAGTCTGCCTGTGGCTGACACGTGCCTGGGTGACACTAGAGCAGGGTAGAGCCGGGGGAGGAGTGAGGAGGGGGTATAGAGTGATGCATGTTTTCGCCACCCCAGGACTTGGGAGTTTTGCCTGCAAGGATAACCAGCTGAGCTAAGTTTAGAGCAGTTCCTTAATTGCTCTGGAGCAGTAACAGCAGTTAAAAATCAATACTATCAGTTGCATGTAAATGATGTTCTAGGCACAGTGTTGAAGGCAACCTCTACATTTTCTCCTTTAATCTCCAAAGCAACCCGGTGAGGTAGTGCTGCCACCGCATTGACAGATGAAGCTCAGAGAGTGGAAGCGACTTTGCCAGAGACACCACAGCGAGCGGCGAGAGGGGGTGTGAATGCAAGAAATTTAGCTTCAGGGCTGTTTGGACTACAATGCTATGTGGCCTCCCCAGCGACTCAAAAGCAGCCATGAGGGCTCTTAACTTTTGTTGTTTCTTCCGTTATCCTGGACCTGAGCACAATGAATCCAGAACGCTATTGTAGGGGTTAAGATCACAAACTGCTCTCTTCCAGTCACATAACTCCGGTTCTGACCCAGGCTTACAGATGGAGGTTATCCAAAAGAAGAGCTACTCTTAAGTCCTGGAGATGAGTACCAAGCTCTGTCTTCTCCACCCGGCCCGTCCAGCTCAGGCATCCGTATCTGGCACCTCATTTGGACTCCCTGTCTCTAGTCTCTCTCCTCTCTCCAATCTGTACTTCAGACTGTGGACAGAAACAGCTTTGAAAAACATGTCTGTTTGAAATCTCCAGGGCTCCCAGTGGCCTCCAGTATAAAGCCCTTCCCCTGCTGGGCAGCCACCTCCCCTGCCTCTGCCTGCTGCGCCCCTGCGCTCCAGCCTGAGCAGGATCATTCTGTGCCCTGAACACTGTGCACTTCCACGCCTGACTGTTATTCTTAGCCCTTGCTAGTCTCTCTCCTGCAATGGCCTTATCTTACCTTCTTTCTCCGCTGGCAAATGGCTGTGGTCCAAGGCCCTGTTCAAATGTCACTGCCTCTCCCTCAGCTTCCCAGCCCGAAGTAGAATTTATGACACCACTCACCTGGCCCCCATGGCACCTAGTGCACAGGTGTATCCTATTATCAATGATGGTACTTTTTCTACACAGCTGGATCCTGTTTTCCACTAATTAGGGCAGGAGCAAAAAAATCCCGTTTCTTACCATCTTGGCTTCCAGAAGCCCTGGGGGGGGCGTGGCACAAGCTCTGTCTTTAGGAGGAACAGAGGCAGTCACGTGCAAAGGAACTCTGTCCACAGCACCACAGTTGGCGATGATCTCCAAGAATTCCACCAGTATGTGGGTTAAACTGGCTTTGAATTCCTTCTGTGAACATTCTGACCTCTGACAACAGTGAAGTAATGGGGAAATTGAGAGCTCGATCTTGTTCCACTGAAAGGGAACAGCAACTCCAAATTTCCACCAGAACCCCTTGGCTTTCCCTGCTTTTAGAGTTTTGTTTGGACAGAGGCAAAGCCTCTGCTGCAAAAAATATAGTTTTTCAAAAAGCGCTGGTTGAGACGGCCTCCCCTTTCTTACCCTAGGCCGAAGTGCCCACAGGAGCGTCTTCCCACCTGCTTTTCCAGACGCTTGTCTTCTCCTCCTCCATCCACTTGCATATTGCTGCCGGATGAAATTTTAAAAAAATTTTATTTATTTTTGAGAGATAGAGACAGAGCATGAATGGGGGAGGAGCAGAGAGAGAGGAAGACACAGAATCCGAAACAGAGCTGTCAGCACAGAGCCCGACATGGGGCTCGAATTCACAGACCGTGAAATCACGACCTGTGCTGAAGTCGGATGCCCCACCGAGCCACCAGGCGCCCTGCCAGATGAAATTTTTTAAAGTACTATTGGAATTATAAAAAGTTCATACGTAACATGTTAGATATAAAACATAACCGTATGATCAATATGCCCTCCATCCGCCCTACAAGAGCACGAGCGGTTGCTGGCATCTACCTCTATGTGCCTCACCTGCCTCACCCCCTGGCCCAATACCTAATACTTCCAGTACGCTGTCTTTAACTTTATGATTCCAAGATTCATTGCTGTTGATGTTCTTACCCTGTTTATTTTGTTACATAGTATTCCACTGTGTGTCATACCAGAGTTGCTTACCCCTTCTCCTGCCAACCAGCCGGGACTGTTTCCAGTGTTACGGGTAACGTGGCTGTGAACATTCTTGGTGCGCAAGTGCATTTGTGCATTTCTAGAAGTTAGGTCATAGGGTATGCAGATGTTCAAGCTTGTGAAATGATGTCAAAGTTTCTCAAAGGGGCTCTACTAGCCAAATTTTCTCCAAATCAAATTTGCCCTGCTAAAAAATAACTCAATGTAACTGTCCCCTGCAAGATGAAATCCAAACGTACTCTTTTATGCCAGTTAGTCTGGCCCCAACCTAAATGTCACACATTTTGTCATATAACCCCCAAGGATCCCCCACTCCAGCTGGGCAAGTCTGTTCTTGGAGCACCTTGCTCCTGTTCGATAGTGAGGTTTTGCTTCTTCGTGTCTAGTCTATCAGTGCCCCTCCCGGCTACTGCTCTGGGTTCTCCTTCCTCTGTGAAGTCTGCTCAATTCCACCTGCCCACTGAGGTCCCTCACCCCAACCCCTAAAGTACCTATTTTCTGTACCAGTCACTTGACATCAGTCTTCACCGCCACCCATATCTTAGGATATTAAGTTTCATGCTGCTTTGTTGGAAAAATGGACATTTAACTAATCAGATTTGAAAACTTGGCATTTCCAATTTTAGTATTTGGGACTTCCTCACCGCTCTCTTCACAATGAAATTGCTTTCTTGGCAGCCAGGAGACAGATTAATTTTGGATTTCATGTTTTCCCACATAACTATTTTTTAGGTTTTATTTATTTTTAATTTTTTAAAGTTTATTTGAAAGAAAGTGAGTGCACACAAGCTGGGTAAGGGCAGAGAGGAGAGACAGAATCCCAAGCTGGCTCCACAACATCAGTGCAGAGCCCAACGTGGGGCTCGAACCCACAAACCATGATATTATGACCCAAGCCAAGATCAAGAGTCAGAGCCTGGGTGGCTCAGTTGGTTGAGGGTCTGACTTCAGCTCAGCTCATGATCTCTTGGTTTGTGAGTTTGAGCTCCGCATCAGGCTCTGCACTGATAGCCCAGGGCCTGGAGTCTGCTTTAGATTCTGTCTCCCTCTCTCTCTCTGCTCCTCCCCTGCTCACACTCTGTCTCTCTCTCTCAAAAATAAACATAGAAAAAACATTTTAAAGAGTCAGACGCTTAACGGACTATGCCACCCAGGCACCCCTTAGATTTTATTTATTTAAGTAATTTCTATGTCCAGCATGGAGCTTGAACTTACAACCTTGAGATCAAGAGTTGCCTGCTCCTCCAACTGAGCCAGCCAGGCACCCCAGAAAAATTACTTTCAACTCAACCATATGTTCAGATTGGCATCTGTCTCTGAAATATGTCCATTTTCATCATAATTGTAAATGGGAAATAATTAAACCACCTTTTCTCTTCCAATCATCTCTTTTCATCAAGTTGCTACCACCTTCCTAAAAGACACTACAGTGTATAAAATTTGAGGCAGAATCAAACTATATTAGCTTCCAATAAAAAAGTATAATTCAATTTATTAGTATGAAATATTTTGAGATAATTTATTGTGTTTGTGACCCAAGTACATGATTCTCAAAGATTAGCCTAATTGTACAATCATTTAGTAAAACTGCTATTTATTAGACTCCGAGAAAAGCAGGAAGGCACTTTCTCTTTTTGGTGCAGAGATACTGTATTTAAGATACTGCTTAATTAGGTATTTATTTCTTTGATGGCGTTTATTCTGTGTCTCTTTTGTCAGATTCCTCTTCCTCAAACTCGATTAAAGGAGCGTGTCTGTTGGCCTGAGAACCTTCTTTGTAGAACACTTTCTTGATCGTGCCGTCCTTTGGGGCCTTTATGGTCAGCTGTAGGGACACAAGACACGACCGTGGCTGTAATACTAATGAAGGCTGAGCACGCAGTAAGGCACGAGGGAGGAAAAGTGAAAAATAAAGCCAACTGTTTTGAGGCCTCTCAAGGTTTTTTATAGCATGGCACCCAGAGAAAATAACATTTTTATGGTGTGCTTTGCAGTTGTGAGGAGTCGTCACTACTTTGACATGCCTGTGACACATTCAAGGTCACTAATTGGGAAGCTCTAGTCTAGCTGGTAATGCTCAACATGCTTCACAGTAGAGTCTCCCTCGGGAAGCTGTTAAAAACCACCGATCCTTGGGCCCCACTCCAGGAGATCTCGGCTCAACCAGTCTGGGGAAGTAGTTTTTCAACGCTCTCCCCCTCAGATGACTGTACCGTGTGGTCAGGCTGACAACTACTGGGCTACAATTTCTAAAAACCTACACAGCTAATCTAGCTTGAGGTTTTCACTTTATAGTGGTGCTTGGCATCCTAAGTTTGGCCTTAGAAAATATAAACGGTTAATAGTCAATTGACTGTCTGAACTCAAGCTACTGGCAATTTCTTTGGTTTCAGCATCAGAACTGACAGGTGCAGTTTCACAAAATTAAAATGAAAATATATTTAAGAGAAGGATGGTTTTGTTTTGTTTCCTGCAATTAATGCTTCATCAATCCATGGCTCTTAATAATTAAAATGGTATTAACTTAACAAAATGAGGCAAAAGAACAATTAGGTCTGATAGTTCCCAAAGTTTAATTGGAAAGTGCACTTGTGATTTCATTACCTCCATTTTCATAGCAATCATAACCATCAGAGAGTCTCCAGCTTTTACTTTGTCTCCGACTTTCACAAATACCTAGAGGTTAAGAGCGACAGGTTAATATTTAAAAATACAGAGGTCCTAGGGTGGCTGGGTGGCTCAGTCAGTTAAGCATGCAATTTGGGCTCAGGTCATGATGTTGTAGTTCGTGAGTTCGAGCCCCACATTGCACTCTGTGCTGACAGCGTGGAGCCTGAAGCCTGCTTTGGATTCTGTGTCTCCCTCTCTCTCCGCCCCTCCCTTGCTTGTGCTCTGTCTGTCTCTCAAAAATAAACAAACATTAAAAAATAAATTTAAAAACAGAGGTCCCTCATAGTCCACAGAGTTGGTGTATAAATGCACACGGCAGAAGTAGGGGTTTATCTGGTTGTCTCATCTGTCAAACACGGGTGTACAGGTGCCAGTCAGAGACCTACAGATCAGTCTGCATTGCTGGCCCTCTTGTCAGTGGGGAGCACCGCCTAGCTCCTCTCCCCCACCCCCAAACCATCTAGTTTTCCTTGAATCAGATGAATATGCTTTATGTATTCTGAGGTCCTTTTGTGTTGTCATGAATGCACAGATAAGACACTCCACCAACAGGGAAGAAGCAGTAAGTACACTTATGTCATGGGCAGGGCAGCAGGTCGTGGCCGGTTTTTTAGATTTTATAGGTAGCCTAGGATACTGCTCCAAGTTTTGAGTGCCCTGTGTGGTAAATGTATAGATGATCTTCATGTGAAAGAATTAAAATTACTGACAACGCTGGGGAAAAAACTCTTTATTTTTCTTTTTTCATGTATAAGTGAACTCATATCCCACAGTCTCACTGTCTTCCCGGTTAACAGGGTTACCAAGGAGTTTTTGGAAACATCACACAGCGGAGTTAAGTTCCACAGTCAACGTGTAGAGCAAAAATTGTGAAAAATGAGAAACACTTCTGAAAGCCCCCAAATCATGCCGGGTGATGCTCCAGCAGAGCCTGATGAAATCCCTGGTCTAGGGCGCGGCTGCAGGGAAAACGCGCTTTTCCCCTATAGATGGACAGGGATGTCTACGTTTTGGAATATACATGGGAACTGAGACCGAGCGAGCTAAAGGCAGACCCAGGTCTCTGAGCCCAGGTCTCTGGGGCAAAGTGTGCAGAGCGGAGCAGGGGTGCGATCACGTCCACTGCTTAAATAGTTATTTCCTTTTTCTTCTTTTTGCGTACCAACAATATAAAGTTGAAGTTTTATGACTTAGATGCATTTAAAGGAACTCTACTATATTCAAGTATATTAAAAAAGAGACTATTGATCCACCACCATTTGAAGTTATTTCAGCAGGGATCTTAATTCTGAATATATACAGCATTCAACACCAAACCTTGTTGTTCTTCACCAGTACCAGCCTTTCAAATTTTCTTTTAACACACATGTAGTTATGTACATTGGAAAAAAATGTTATTTAATGATACATTATTTGTGTTAAATTTGACATTAAAAAATAGCCCTTTGGGTAATGCTTGATGAACGCTCCATTTTAATCATAAAAAGACAAATTTAGATTATTTATATTTTGATGGAAATTTCCACTTTCAAAAATAACAGTATCATAAATTAGGTAAATGAGTATTTTCACAGATGACTGAACACAGAACTTCAATCTATCATATAGTCTCTTGTTTTGTTTTTTTTTTTTTAAGACTTCCTTTCTTTCTCTTCCTTTCCCTCCGTTCCTCCAACCTTCCCTCCCTCCCTCTACATCCTCCCTCCCTTCCTTCCTTTCTTCCGGTCCTTCTGGTCCTTCCGTCCTTTATAGAGTGAGAGGAAGAGGGCCACACTCAGCATGGAGCCTGATAAGGGGCTCCGTCTCATGATTGTGAGATCATGATCTAAGGTGAAATTGAGTCACATGCTTAACCAACTGAGCCACCCAGGTGCCCCAAGATTTTATTTTATTTAAAAAAAATGTTTATTTGTTTATTTTGAGAGAGTGTGTGCACACAGCAGAAGGGCAGAGAGAGAGAGAGAGAGAGTCCCAAGCAGGCTGGATGTTGTCAGCACAGAGCCGGATGCCAGGCTCGATCCCATGAACCATGAAATCATGACCTGAGCTGAAATCAAGAGTCAAAGGCTTAACACACTGAGTAACCAGATGCTCCTAAAGATTTTATGTCACCCAACACGGGGCTTGAACTGACAACCCCAAGATCGAGTCACGTGCTCTACCGATTAAGAGAGCCGGGTACTCATCTCTTGTTGTCTTCAATAGGATACTTTCCAATGAGAAAGATTGGAGAGGAAAAAATGATATATATGACCAAATTCAATGGAGACATGTATTGGGCCTTACTGAACATCATTCTATACACATTCACATGATTACCTTTTCAATGGTTCCAGTCATAGGAGCTACGGCACCTTCTTGAGTTCCATGTGAGCTCACTGAAGACAAGTATTTGGGGACTGGAATGTCAATCTGAGTACTTCCGTCCTATAAACAGAAGACAAATTTGAAATGAAATCAAGATCAAATCACTGTAGTTTAATTAATATACCTGAGGTAATGACTGTTTCCAAGCTCTTTGTTAAATCTTTAATACCAGGATTGTAATCTAGCTTTGTGACCTTAAGCAATTACTAAACTCCTCTCAATCTTGCTTTCTCATTATAAAGGAGTAATGGCATCATACTCACAAGAGGATTAAAGGAATTAATGTATATGACTGTTGATAAAAAATAGCCACTATCTGATAGCCATTTTGTGTTTAGCCACTATCAAGTGTTTAGACTAAGCCAGGAACTGTTCTTAACAGTTACATATACATATATTTATTACCTTAGAATTAATTTCATTAATCATCACAAGTTTATGAGGAAAGGAGGTACTGTTATTATTCCTATTTATAGATGGGGGACTGAAGCCAGGGAGTCTAACTTGCCCCAGGTCACACAGCTGCTCAGAGGCAGAGCCAGGATTTGAACCAAAGCAGTTTCACATGCCAGAACTTCTACTCATCACCGCTCCACCATACTGCCTCCACCACCATATTGTTTCAGCAGTAACTGTGGAAAGGAATCCTAGTAAAGTGAAATCATCCTTGACTCTGTATACAGTAGTTGAATTACTGGAATACAAAGGACTATGATCTGTAAGGTATTTTCGAAACATGAGAAGACTCTGAGGAGGACACAGTGTATTTGATAATGCAATTTCTTTTCTGCCCATGCAGAAACTATGGGCTCATCAGGCAGCAGGCTCCTAAATGAGAGCAATGAGTCAGGAAATAAGCTGCTGTCCAGAGGCATGCCAACCCTGTCTCAATCATCAACCATTCTCTGACTGCCAAGACACTATCATTAACCCCCACTACCTTCTGACTGCCCACCATCCCCCCAAGAACATCCGGTTCACAGACTCACTCTCAGGGGTCACCTCCTCCCAAATCCCCAGAACTCCAAGTGCCACGAGGACAGTGGTTGGAAAAAGGATTCAGGCATCAAATCCTGGAGAGGATACTGCCCACTGGGCGGTGAGATACTCTCACAAGAAGGGTGTAAGGGCATGTTTCAGAAATTAAAGACATAAAATGGATATGTGTCTATCAGGGAGAACTTGTGTAGACAAAAGAACTAGGGAAGGCAAGAATATGGCAAAGAAAAAGAGTGGAGAAGGGAACATAAAGGTCATGGCAGGGATGGAAAGAAGTAGGGTCTTTCTAATCTTTTAGTGGGATGCCTCCGGTCAAGCCATTTTCTCTCAAACCTCAATAGTGTTATTATAAAAAAGAGACATTACCATGGAAAATAGGTAAATAGTGTTTTCCAGGATAATGAGCTTAGTTTTGCCAGCGACTCCATTAACAGAACATTTCAGGTACGTGCAGTCTCCCTCATTACAAAGCTCACCAAGGACTTGGAAAGTTTTATCTTGAATCTGAAAACAAAATACAGAAAAATAAGATTCTTAAAATACAAATAACCCTACAGAATTAATAAAATTAGAATCCATTCTTTACTATTAACAGTTTCAAAAGGTAACAGGTGAATTTTTTTTTTAAAGCCCTGTAGAAACTTTGCCCCTAAGCTTCATACACCAAGTACTCTACATAAAAAGAGCAGTAAGATAATGAAAAGAAAAACACAGATAACATATCTATAGCACCATAATGCTCCAGGTAAATGTTAAGAATAACAATAAAAACGTGAAACAAATGCAAATCAAATTAAGTAAAATTATCAAAACTTTGTTGATTATATTACATGTTGAGTATTCGTTTCTGAGTACTTGAAGTCAAAGTTGCTTTTCCTATGTCAGTATCAGTAAAGAAAAAAGCCAGGACAATCTAATTCGATGGTGTATCTTTTATCTCCCAATAGACAGGTAAAATTCATGGGTTTCAGTTATGAGTTAAGAAGAAAAACTAGCTGGAGACCAGCCATGGTTTTCACACTTGGAGAGAAAGTGCTAAGAAACAGATTTCACACTTGATCTTTCAAAGAAGCTGACAAAAGGACATGAAATCTTTCTGTTTTTAAAAAAATGTTTTCTCACATATACACCCATGAAAAAAAATTCCTTTACACACAGGAAATCCACTTAAATCTCTATTTTTCATTTCAATTCCCGTGAGGTTACTGTCAAAGTACTATGGCTATTCTTTTCAAATATACTATGTAGGCTAAGGTGAAATAGGTCACAATGCAGTATTTAAATGCTGCTTCTCATCTATCCTAAGTTAAATATGACATTTTACTGTGCTTCGTAACCTACTAAAACAGCCATGTGAATGTTTGTGAAATTCTCAAGACATAAAGGTTAGATGGGGAAGTTTTGTTTAAAGACTTACACAAGTGCATTCTAAATTTGTGAATGTACTTCAATGAGCAGATTAGAACAAACCTGGAGTTAACTTTACCAAGGGATGTGAAGGGGTCCCCAGACCAGAGGAACGAGTCAGTTAAAACTCTCATATATAGACTCCCTAGTTTTTCTGAATCTCAGTTTAAAAAAATGGTATCTCAGGGCTGCCTGGGTGGCTCAGTCGATTAAGCGTCCGACTTTAGCTCAGGTCATGAGCTCGCAGTTTGTGAGTTCAAGCCCTGCGGCGGGCTCTGTGCTGACAGTTCAGATCCTGGAGCCTGCTTTGGATTCTGTGTTGCCTCTCTGTCTCTTGCTCACTCACAATGTCTGTCTCTCTCTCAAAAATAAAAAAAGCTTTAAAAAAAAGAAAGAAAATGGTATTTGATAGTATTGGCAGATCCAAGGTATATCCTTGATCAATCCATTTTGTTGTACTTAAAGTCATGTGGCTCCTATTAAGAATGATTTCTTCTATCCTCTGACTTTGTACCTTAACATATAGGAATTTGGTTGAGTCCTCACATTGTTTGTTTTTTTTTAACCCTTTCAGCATTTAATTTTGTCAGTGTAATGGGCTCTTTTAATTGAGGGCTATCATAAACATTTTGAGTAGAGATTCTCACAGTATGACCTGTGGATCCCTCCTGGTCCCCAACACCCTTCTTGGGGTCCATGAAGTCAAACTACTTCATAATAATACTAATGGTATTTGCCTTTTTTATCCTCTTTCTCTCACGAATATACAGTGGGATTTTCTAGAGACTGTAGGACAGGTGATAATGTTACTCTGATAGCTAATGAACGTGTGCTTGTGTAATCTTAGGTTTTAAATTTTCTGTTTATCCTACAAGTCAACAACAAAAAACCAACCTGATTTTAAAAAGGCAAAGGACAGAAACAGACACTTCTCCAAAGAAGATATGGACAATTAGCATATGAAAAGATGCTCAACATCATTATTCATTATGGAAATGTAAATCAAAACCACAGTGAGAGAACATTTCACACCCATTAGGATGGCTTTTATAAAAAAGAAAAAAAAACCCCAGAAAATAAATGTTGATGAGGATGTGGAGAAAACGGAACCCTTGCACGCTGTTGGTAGGAATGTAAAATGGGGCAGCCCCTACGGAAAATAGTACGGTAGTTCCTCAGAAAATTAAAAATAGAACATGAACATACGATCCGGCAATTCTATTTGTGGGTATACGTCCCAAAGGATTGAAAATAGGGCCTCAAAGAGATTATTTGTCTCTCATGCACATAGAAGCATTATTCATAATAGGCAAAAGGTGGAAGCAACCCAGTCTCCACCAAGAGACAAATGAATAAACAAACTGTGGTAGACAGAGACAGCAGAGTATCATTCCACTTTATTTACTTATTTTTTTTTAATTTTTTAATGTTTTAATTATTTTTGATACAGAGAGAGACAGAGCGTGAGAGGGGGAGGGGCAGAGAGAGAAGGAGACACAGAACCAGAAGCAGGCTCCAGGCTCTGAGCTAGCTGTCAGCACAGAGCCCAATGCGGGGCTCGAACCCACAAATGTGAGATCTGACCTGAGCCGAAGTTGGAGGCTTAACCGACTAAGCCACCCAGGCGCCCCTCATTCCACTTTAAAAAGGAAGGAAACTTGGACATAAACTATGGCATAAAAGAACCTTAAAGACATTATGCTAAGTGAAATAGCCAATCACAAAAAGACAAACATTGAATGATTTCATTTATATGAAGTACTTAAAGTCATCGAATTCATAAGACACAGAAAGCGGACTGGTGGTTGCCAGAGGTTGAAGGGGGCAAATGGAGTGTTATTGTTTAAACGAGTACAGTTTCAGTTTTGCAAGAGGAGAAAAGAGATGAAAGGTGGTGATGACTGTACAACAATGTGAATGTATTTATACTCAAAAATGTTTAAAATGGTACATTTTACATTATGTATAATTTTGTAAAATACACATTAAAAATAACAGTAAGAAATAAAAATATCCTCAGTTTTCTAAATGCTAAGTATTAATACCTGTAATTAACACAAAAGCTCTTTGAGGAATCTCAATAATTTGGAAGGGTATCCATGGATTTTGAGACCAAAAAGTTTGTGAATGGCTGCTTTACATGTAAATACATGCACACACTTCAGAAATTTGTCAGGTGTCTAATTGGACGGCATTTTTTTTTTTTACAGGTTTTCATACTTGGGGAACCACGGGGAGACAACCAGAAACTGTAGAGGGGGTAACTTCCCCAAATTGGTCTGAAATAAAAGCACATGACATTCTCCTAACCCATAGTTCAATGGTTTAGGAGAAACCAGAATGTGAAAAAAGACCCTCTTCTATATGAGAAAGATCAGATTTAGCTCTAAACTGTAGAAGAAAACTAGTCAGGCTTACCTGCATGCTATATGAGCCATCGTGGTTATACGTGACAGCTATGGCTACATCTTTATGGAAAAGGGGGGAAAATTGAAGAAAAATTAGAAGACATTCATAGACTGAGATTCTAAAAATCTCTTTCAACCTAAAAATAACCAGCTGTTAGGGATATCAACATCTTTTTTTTTAAATAATTTTTAATGTTCATTTTTGAGACAGAAAGAAACAACGTGAGCAGGGTAGGCTCAGAGAGAGAGGGAGACACAGAATCCGAAGACAGGCTCCAGGCTCTGAGCTGTCAGCACAGAGCCTAATGTGGGGCTCGAACCCATGAACCACGAGATCATGACCTGAGCCCAAGTCGGATGCTTAACCGACTGAGCCACCCAGCTTCCCCATCAACATCTTTTAACTCTCTGACACGATTTTTAACGGACTCTTAACTATAGAGAACTGATGGTTACCAGAGGGGATGGTGAAATAGGTGAAGGGGATTAAGAGTACACTTATATTGGGGCAGGAAATGAAATGAATTGGGAGAGAGAAATTCTCGTTTAAGACCCAAATCTCCATCTGTGGTGTGATGACCTCTATGCTCTTAACTGTCCTTTAAAATTTTGGGAGTCCTGATATTCTGCTCCATTTTGACATGCTAAATGGGTAGGAGAATATAACAATGATTAAATAAATGTAGAAGTACTTTGTAAACTGTAACTGACCATATTAATATATGATATAGTTCATATTATTTTGTGGACACAGAATTGGTTAAAGACTTTCCTAGGAGATGGAAATCAAAAGCTTTGTGGTGCAGAGAATGCAGACCAAAGTCATTTCATCGACTCCTGATACTTTAACCACCATTTTGATGCTGCCAGCTCAAATCTATTTCCAGCCCTGACCTTCCTTCTCCAGAACTCTGATTAGTCATTCCCAGCTGGATGCTCTATCGGCACCTTAAAGTGAATATGGTGGGTCCAGTAAATCAAATCATGTCCCCACTCTACCTGCATTCCCTCTCACCCTGGGAGCTCCATGACTGGCATTAGTATTTTCCTTGTCATCCAGGTTTAAACCCTGTCATCCATGCCTTCTCCTTTGCTTTCCACATGCAATTGCTACAACAAAGCTCCAAATTCTCCCCTCTCTGTCCTGTTCATTTCTTCCTTTCATTCCCATCATTCAAGCCTGATTCAGGCTGATGGGCACAGACCTGGCTGACTCTGAGGTCTTCTTGGGACTCTGGCTTCCTGTCTCAGCCCTTCCAGTGGATACTTGCTGGCACGTCTCCTCTATATTCCAAATACTTGGCCTGGTACCGAAGGTCTGAAACTCTCAGTCTTATTTCCCACTGTTCTTCCACATAGCCCTATATTACCAACAAATGGGAAAATGGGCCAATTAGTATTTCCCATATGTGCCCCCAGCCTTCCCCCTACTGTGCCTCTTTGCTCGGCTCCTCCTTCACTGGGTCGCAGGGCCCAGCCACACCAACTGAAACCTCACCCCTTGCTCACATCATGCTCATTCGTGGTCTCTGTCTACGTGGGATGAATCTGTTCTCTGTTCAGACAGACTCCTGCATATAAAATACCATTATGATTCTTTCCTCATCCAGTTTTATGATGGAATGACTTTTCTCTTTATCAGGTTTTTAAAAATTGCAAAAATAAAACTGTTCACAAAAGTCAAATACTGAAGTACATCAAGTAAAATGTGAAAGTCCTCTCTATTGCCCAGATGTAACTACCATTAAACTCTTAACATTTGGGTCCCTTCAAAATTTTTAAAATGTACAAACTAGTATTTTTCTTTTATAAAAATATATTCTTATGCATACTGTTTTGCAACCAACTTATAAAATTTGTTTTTTCAATCTTTTTTTTATTAACATGTGACACACATATCCACTTTGTCTCTCAATAGTAGCAAGTTTAATGAATACGATATGACAGCAGCTAATGTTCACTGGGCACTTGCTATCTGCCATACAGTGAGCTTTCCATGTGCTGTCTCAGTTAATATCCACAGCAACCCAAGGGAGTAATTACCACTCCCATTCCCATTTATGGCTGAGGACAGTTGATGCTTAGAGAGAGTATGTCACTTGCCCAAGGGTCACAGACAACAGAGGAGCCAGAATCCAAACTCATAACAGTCTGACTCGAGGATCTGCATCATGAACTATCTTCCCAACACGCTCACTTCTCCTTCATCACATGGTTATTCCTGAAGGGAGAAAAGTAGGGACAGAGACATCTTTTTTCCTCTTCTGCACATTACTCAGAACATCTATTTTTTCAAAACCTTTATAATGAACATATGAGTAAATTAAACTTCTCCATGTCTTGTCAATATCCTTTTTAAGAGAAAATAAACCCACTTACACCAGATTAGTTTTTTTTCAATTTATGAAATATGTAAAGTTATGTAGCTAACATGAGTGCTAACAGAATCACAGTAAACACATTACCAGGAAAACTGTAAATTCTTTTTAAAATTTTGAATTATAGTTGACATGCTTTTAAATTAGTTTTGTGTATACAACATAGTGATTCAACAATTATATTCATTATGAAATGCTTACCATGATAAGTATATCATGATATTATTGACCATATTCCCTGTCCTGTACTCTTCATTCCTGTGACTTACTTGTTTCATAACTGGAAGTTTACACCTCTTAATCCCCCTCACCATTTCATTCACCCCCATCCTTCAGCAATCACTGGTTTGTTCTCTATATTTATGAGTCCGTTTCCCTCTTTGTTGTTGTTTATTCACTTGTTATTTCAGATTCCACATATAAGTGAAATCATATCGTATTTGTCTTTCTCTGGCTTATTTCACTTAGCATAATACCATCTAGGTCCATCTATGTTATCACAAATGACAAGATTTTCATTCCTTCTTATGACTAATATTTCATTGTGTACATTTACCACATCTTCTTTATCCATTTATCTCTTGATAACCCACAGCTAATATCATACTCAATGATAAAAAGCTGAAAGCTTTCCCCTTAGATCAAGAATAAGACAAGGGTGTATTTTATTCAATACAGTACTGGAAGTCGTAACCGTGCCAATCAGACAAGAAAATATTCAACTGATAAGGAAGAAGTAAAACTGTCATTATTTGCAGATAATATGATACTATATGTGGAAAATCCTAAAGACTACCAAAAAACTATTAGATCTAATAAATAGGGGAAAATTGCAGGATACAAAATCAATACACAAAAATCTGTTGAATTTTTTTTAAGTTTTATTTATTTATTTTGAGAGAGAGAGAGATAGAGAGCACATAGGCAGGGAAGGGGCAGAGAGAGAATCCCAGGCAGGCTCCCTGCTGGCAGCGTGGAGCTCGAGGAGGGCCTCAAACTCACGAACCGTGAGATCATGACCTGAGCCAAAATCAAGAGTCGGTGGCTTAACCGACTGAGCCACTGGGGTGCCCCCTATTGCATTTCTATTTACTAATAATAAAATAACAGAAAGGGAAATAAAGAAAACAATCTCATTTACAATTACATCAAAGAGAATAAATTCTTTCATATATTACAGGGCAACTGAACTTATTCTTCCCTCTCCAAGTTACCTGTAGAACTCCAAGAGAGAACCTTAAGTATCCTCTTATCTATTTTTTAAATTAATTAATTAATTTCAAGTAAGCTCTCTGCCTAACATGGGGCTTGAATTCATGACCCCAAGATCAAGTCAAATGCTCTACTCACTGAACCAGCCAGGCGTCCCATCCCCTAATATATTTAATAAGGTATGGAAGGTTAGCATGATGCAGTATTGGATAAGCACATACACCCTGGAGCAGGGGTTCAAATTCTGGTTCCACCAATTACTTTTGGTATGATTTTAAGAAAATTATTAATCTCTCTAAGCTCTGGTTCCCCATTTATAAGGTTGACATTAACAATAATACCAATTTGATTGGCCTATTCTGAAAATGGAAATTAAATAATCCATGGAAAGCACTTAATATCTGGATATACCAAAAGCTCAATAAATCTTAGCTATTATTGTTACTATTGAGGATAGGGCAGGGTTCTGTGAAGCATGGCCACTAGCGACAAAGAATATTTTTCAAGCCTTAAGTATTTAAAATACTTGGTCATTCTCACTGAGATCATTAAGAATTAGTTCTACTTTAGATTCATAAATGCTTCTGGGCCCTTAAGATTTCCTGTTTGGTGTACTCATTTATTCAATCATGGTTACTGTTAATTAGCATTTATTAGAGACCAAAAAGAACATTTCTGAAAACTATTACATTCAGGCCTGAGTTATTGCTGAAAAATAACTACCAAAAGGATGTTGGTTTTCAATAATATATTTATTTTTTAATTTAAAAAATTTAAAATTTCCTAGAAATGCAGCATAGTTCAAAACCCTGCTAAGTGCTTCAGTGAAAATCCATACCACATAACGCAGTGGGCTCATCAGAATTTTAATCACAAGTATGATTTTCTGTTTAATTTAGGTTGCAGAGGTCACTTGAAACTTTACTGCTGCTGCTTTTTGCACTCAGTATATAGAAGTCTAGAGCAAGATAATCCCTAATTTTGGAAGATCTGTTTTTTTAGGATGAAATGAGTAAACACACTAGCATAAAATGCGTATTAGTAGATACTAGTGAATCTTTGCCAACTTTCTTTCCACGTACTCAAGACATGTAAGGTAATGCCCTTCTAGGTTCAGGATGAAAAAATATCTCAAGAGCTTTAACCCAATCAACTTCGATGAAGAAGGATTTGCTAAAAGCGGAGTGGCTGTCTACACAGAGGTGAGAGAAAGACCCTGTCCGGGGCTGGGGCGGGGACAGGGGGTTCTCATGAGCGAGCAGCAGGACCCTGCTCCACCTGTGGGCACATTTTTATAATGGAGCAGTCACAGTCCAACAGCGCCTCACATTCAAGGTTAACTAGCTCTCGCAGCTCTGACTCTGCACCCAGCCTGCTTCCCAAGCAAACTGCCCAGCGGCAGAAAGGATGCTGCTATGATGGGCTTCTGATCCCTCTGGTACATTGTTCCAGTCACAGATTTATAAAAAGTTTAAAATTTTAGATGTTTCCCTGTCCTGGCTTCAATTACAACACCTAAGTCCCACCTCAGCCTACTCAAATTAGTTTGTAGTCAAAAATCAATTTTCCACGGAAAAAGTAAAACTAGCACAGGAGGCAAGGTCAGGAAGGCTGGATGTCAATCTCACTAGCCTTGAGTAAGTTCCTTCACCTTCTTTGCCTGTTTCATCAGCCATACATGAGGATGACAGGGACTGTCCCTCAATTACAGTGAAGATAAAAATTTACATGTGATCAGGCACTTAATAAATCATAGCTCCTTAGTAACCCTCTTCTACCTGAAACAATGTCTGAGTGGTGGGTAATCCTCCCCACGTGAGTAGTCTTGGATATTGTTTTTCTTATTTAAAAGCAGTACATTTTGCTGAAGAAAAACTACAAAGCAAAGACAGCACAAAGAAGGACAGTGAGGGACGGGTAGAGAAATCACCTCAAATCCCACTACCCAATGGTAACCCACTAACATCTTGGCATATTTCATCTTAAGTCATTTTGCTATGTATATTTTATGACCTATTTTTCAAATGTTTACAAAATACAGAAAAAGTATAAAGAAAAATATCACTAATGTATCACCCGAGCCAATCGATTCTATTATTCCTTCCAATGGTTAGGCTGGGAGCTTAAAAAATGTAATGGACCGTTCATGGCTTGGCTGAATCCTTTTCCTCCCGATAAATGTGATATTTCCTATAAAGCACATTTCTCTTTTAATGAAACATTACTTACTGTTTTTACCATCCCTCAGGGTTATGTTTCTGGTGTAACAGATATTCAGTCTTCTCCCACTGCTGGATGCAAAAGGGGAGTACTGATCTAGAAAAAAATTAAAATTCAACAACAAATTTACAAACACCAAGCCTGACTTCATATCTTTCAAAAGAAAACATAAAACAAATACCTGTCCTACACTGGCAGCTCAAATGTGTCTTCTTTGTTCTTCCTATTGCTTTAAATTTAGATACTTTCATTTACATCTCAGGAAACGTCACATAAAAAACTCCAGCTTCTCCAGAAAATCAGAGTACTTGCGGCCCAAGCTCTCTTCCTCTGGGGGCACAAGCCACACAGTGATCTCCCCTTCTTGGGGAAATGCATTCCGGTCACCAAAATCTCCGCCACTCACTACTTTTCTTTCACTTAGCCTCTTTTTTGCGTCACTCGTTTCACCCACAGGCGTGTGTGTTCATCCTCTGTTGGACAATATCCACCACAGTACAGCAGAGCTGAACTGAAGCAATTTATCCTGAAGCTCATGCGTGTGCCAGTATACATTACAAAAAAGCAAGAAGAGAGTTGAGGATGCTTGATTGTAACAATGCTATGTTCAGGCTTATGAACACCGTATGGGCCTATTCAGAGGCATTTCATGTAGTGTAAAAGGACAAAATGAGAATAGAGCCCACATCTCCTAAAGATGTAGTTATATATTTCAAGCTCTTAATGTAACTTTCTTGAATGAATCTAGAAATTATAGATCCTAATAGTAAAAGCCTGTAATAATATAATAATCCTAAAAATAATGAAGAGAGAAATGGATTAATTTTATTTTCCCTGTTTGCTTCCAGGGTCAGAGTTAGCCTAAAATAAGTATTCTGGCACAAGTTTCAGAGAGCTCAGATGTTGCTCCATGTAGAGGGAAGAACATCTGAATGGAGAACTGACTGCAACTGTAATAAGCTAATGAGTCTTCGTTAGGAATTTCTGGCTTTCTGAAGCGTTAGGGGGAGGCTCGGCCACAACTTAGTGGGGGAGCCGAAGCAGAGATGTGTGTGTGTGGCGACCAGAATGAATCTCTACCACTGTCCTTCCCACGCTCAGATTCTCTGACTGGAGGAAGGGCCTAGGTCTCCAGTTAGTCAGAAATTTGATCACAAAATGGAAAAGGAGAGGAGGAAATAACTCAACAATAAATTACACGTAAGCAAAGGGCATCTGAGAGTCCCCAGTGCTCTGTCTTTAGTCCCTGGGTTCCCAGGACCAAGGAAGTTGCCGCAGGTACAGAGGATACAGTAAGTAGGCCCTCGAGAAGCAGTAAATTAAAAAGGCTTTGGAAGGGGTCGGCACAGGGTACCAGAAAAACTAGCATTTGGTTGAAAGAAGATCCCCATCTCAACATCGTTAAGCAATTAGTTAAGTTATATTTAATGGGTTAAAAAGTGTTTATGGGCACATCCATGATATGTGAATCTACTCTACTTCATACTAAAAAACACATTAGCATAGGATGGCATCAATCACTGAGAGAAGAAAAGGGACACAGGAATGTCATAAAAAAAGAAAAGTACCTCCAATGATTATTCATAAAATCTCGACAAGCAGAAGAAAAAGAAAAGCATTCCATACCTTGTGACTGAATTCTGAAAACATCAGACATAGCTTTCTCCTTGAGGATGAGACCCAGAGCCGCCTGGCATAAAAACTCTTTGGCTGTGGCCTTCCGACTGGGCAACAGTTCTTTGCGGTGTTGAGGGATGAAATCAGTGTGTACGTTCCCAGCCTCAAACTCTGGGTGGCCAGACAGGCTGAGAAGGAAGTCAATGTTGGTTTGCAGTCCGACAATCTAGGAAAAGAATAAAGCACATGGCCCCAGTGAGTGGGAAAACAACATTTTCCATAGAAATTTGGCATAGAAACCTGTTCTTTGTACGAAGGAGTTTCTACTATGGGTACCTCTCAAGGAAAATAAAAAACCTACTAAGGTACCACATGGCAATAGGACAGCTCAGAGGGAAAACAAAAGAAAACTAAAACTCACTTCACCATTACTATAAAACTAGAGTCAACTGAAAACTACATTTTACAATACATTAAAAAAATTTTTTTAATGTTTATTTTTGAGAGAGAGAAAGAGAGAGAGACAGCAGGGGAGGGGCAGAGAAAGAATTAAACACAGAATCAAGGCAGACTCCAGGCTCTGAGCTGTCAGTACAGAGCCTGACACGGGGCTTGAACTCACAGTGAGATCATGACCTAAGCCGAAGCTGGATGCTTAACCAACTGAGCCACCCAGGTGCCTCACAATACATTTTAAAAGTAGTAAACGACATTTTATTCTTTATGACAAAGGACATAAGCGATGCTGTTAAGGCAGGTAGTGTGTAGAGACATTTAATTGTCTCAGGCTACGTAAGTGATAAATGTTAAGAAACTTCTATGAGATTTATTTGCAAGATATTGAAGGCTTGATGCTCAGAACGTTCCCATAAAATAGGAAAACTGCAAACAGAGCATATGATTTCTATACTGAGGAGGGAACAGGGATTAAATGACCTCAAAGGAGCTTCCTTCCAACACTAAAATCCAAATTTTACACACTGATATAAAAATAAAAAGGTATAAACTGAACCTAGATCCACCCAATAAATGGGATCAAGGGTAAAACCAGCTATCTGAGACTTGGGTCCATTCATATATTCATTTAATAGCCATTTACTGAGCACCTTTTAGGTGCCAGGCCCTGCTCCAGGTACTGGGGACATGATGATGAAAAAAACCTCACAGAGCTGACATTCTAGGACAGATAAGAAACAATATCTATACACAAATATCTAATATGACATCAGGCCATATGAAGAAAAATAGGCTGGTTAAGGGGACTGAAAATAGCAAAGGGCCCTATTTTAAATAAGATTGCCTGGTTTCAAGCTACACCACAAAGCTGTCATAACAAAAATAGTATGGTAGACTGGCACAAAAATAGAAACAAAGATCAACGGAACAAGTGGAAATAAATCACACTTATATGATCAATTACTCTATGACAAAGGAGGCAAGAATATACAATGGGGAAAAGACCATGTTTTCAGTAATTGATGTTGGGAAAACAGGATAGCTACATGCAAAAGAATGAAACTGGACCACTTTCTCACACCACACACAAAAATAAACTCAAAATGGATAAAAGACCTAAATGTAAGACCCCAAACAATAAAACTACTAAAAGAAAACATAGGCAGTAATCTCTTGGATGTCAGCCTTAGTACATATTTATGGATATGTCTAAGGCAAGGAAAACAAAAGCAAAAATAAACTATTGGGACTATACCCAACTAAAAAGCCTTGGCACAGTGAAAGAAACCATCAACAAAATGAAAAGGTAACCGACTGAATGGGAGAAGATAGTTGCAAATAATATGCATAATAAGGGATTAGTATCCAAAATCTATAAAGAACTCCTACAACTCAACACCAAAAAAACTAATAATCCAATTAAAAAGTGGGCAGAGAAACTGAACAGACATTTATTTTTTTCTGAAGAAGACATATAAACAGCTAACAGACACATGGAAAGATGCTCAACATCACTCGTTATCAGGGAAGTGCAAATCAAAACCAAAAGGACGTATCATTTTACACAAGTCACAAAGGCTAGTATCAAAGACAGTAATAACAAATGTTGGCGAGGATGTGGAGAAAAGGGAACGTTTGTGTACTGTTGTTAGGAAGGAAATGGGGATAGCCACTGTACAAAACAGTATGGAATTTCCCCCAAAGTTAAAAACAGAAATATCACATATCCATTAATTCCACTAGTGGGTATATGCCCATGTAAAATGAAAACATGAATTGGAAAAGATACATGCAGCCTTATGTTTATTACAGCATTATTTACAATAGTCAAGATATGGAAGTAACCTCAGTGTCCATCAACAGATGAAGAATAAAGAAGATGTGATGTATACACACGATGGAATACTACTCAGCCATTATAAAGGATGAAATCTTTGGGGCACCTGGGGGGCTCACTTGGTTAAGCATCCGACTCTTGGTTTCGGCTCAGGTCATGATCTTGCAGCTTCATGGCTTGAGCCCCACATTAGGATCTGCATGGACAGTGCGGAGCCTACTTGGTATTCTCTTTCCCCCCTCTCTCTGCCCTTCCCCTGCTCATGGTCTATCTCATGCAAAATTTATTTATACATAAATAAATAAACTCAAAAAGAAAAAAAAGAATGAAATCTTGCCATTTGTATCAACATGGATGGACTCAGAGGGTATAATACTAAGTGAAACAAGTGAGACAAAAACAAATACCATATGATGTCATTTACATTGTGGAATCTAAACCACAGAACAAACAACAGAAACGAACTCATAAACAGGGACCTGGTAGTTCCCACAAGGGACAATGTAAATAATGAATGGGATTTGGAGGTATAAACTTCTAGCTATAAAGTAAGTTAAGGCACAGGGATGAAAAGTACCATATGAGGAATAGCCAATAATAATGTAATACCTTTGGTGACAGATGGTAACTACACTTATTTTGGTGAGCACGGTGTAAGGTATAGAACTGAATCACTATGCTGTATGTGTAAAACTAATATAAGATTGTGTATCAATTATACTTCAGTTTAAAAAAAAATGGAGCAGCCTGGGAAGGCCTCTGGGCAGGAGCTGAGGATGCTGAGAAGGGAGTTCTGTGATCATGTAGGGAAAGAACATTCTGGAAGAGAGAACAGGAACACATGGCTCCATGCTGGGTATGTCTAGGAAATGACAAGGAGACAGTGTGGTTGGAGCCACAGAGATTAGAGGTTAGGTCAAATTAATGACATATAACAATCTGGATATCATAGGTTACCAAGAACTCCTTCTATGAAGCTACATCAGTGTGGTCTGGGGCTTACTGCACCCAGGAAATCCATGTGATACTGAAAAGCATCAAACTCTGTCAAGTGGATAAAACTGAACATAATTATTTTCCTCTGGAGAAAATAATACCAGACTGTAGGCGACATTTGTGTAGTTGGCCTTATCTACAAGATGAATATGAATTTCATATCAGATTTCACTGAAGTATAATACTGACATTAATAGTTTTAGTGCTGCTATTTTTCTTTTCTAGCTGAATCAAGAAGTCCTTAAACTCTACTTTGACCCATGGGAATGTGAAATCATTTTGTTTCTGACACATTGGTGGAAATAAGCTGACGGGGACAAAGGCTGGCCAATCGTGACAGACATACTTGACAGTGGAGACACAGAGATCACAAGGTCCCTAACAAGGCCCCAGGTCACTCACGTTGTACTGACGAAGGCTGTATCTCAGTTTCGTTAAAGCCGCCTGGCGATCTGCAGCCCATACAACCAGCTTTGCAATCATGGGGTCATAATGCACTGAAACTTCATCTCCTGAAATTGAAGAACCACAGTAGCTGTTCTAAGTCCAAACTTAACACGATAAAGTATGACATGCAAGACGTTCTGCTGCGACTTTATGTTCACTTCCTAATCCTCAGGATCTCTTGCATGGGAGTCGTCACCACAGTTTCAGTCATGAGAAACTGAGGTTCACGGGGCTTTAAAAACTTACCACAAGTCTAAGGAAAGTACGGCTATCAAAGAGCACCTAAAGTATGATCCAGTATCACACAGGCTGGCTGTCCCCATCCTCTCTTCCTCTGAACCTTGTTTTCTGTTATTTTGGAACTCAGCACAAACTGCCTCTCCCTGTCCTGTCACGACCCCTCTGCCATTAGCATTCCCTTCCCTCCACCCCTCAATCTCCTCATGAGAAAAATCCACATAATAATCCCACTATCCTGTAGGGTTCTTAGGAGGACTGACAATATAAAGGACAAGTGCCATACCTGGCAGAACTGATATACAAATAGCAGCCATCACTGCTGTGACAGTCTTAGAGAACAAGAATCTGAACTATGCAGCCCCGTAAGTTCAGGGCCATGTACACGAAGACCCAGTTGTGAGCCAGCCTGTGCCACCCAAGCTGCTGGCTGGAACAATACTGTTCTAGGACCACTGTGTGATTTTTGGCAGGTCACTTGACCCCTGTGAACCCCAGGGGCTTCATCTATAATATCAAGGGGTTAGATTATACTCCCTTATCCATCATCCACCCACCTACCCAGCCCAGCACTCACCAACACATACTGAACACCTTCTAGGCCCAGGCTTGAGCAAGATTACATGGAAGACACAGTCTCTCCCTTAAGAAATTTACAGTTGATCTGCTTGTGTTTTCCTAACTTAGTAGGAATTCTTTCACTAAGTCAGATATCAGCTTTAAGGCTGATTATATGTTGACACATTTGAAACTGTTAGATAAGCATCCTTCAATTCCTGTGTAGTAAGTGATAGTTCATACAATTAATAAATGATTAAGTTTTGTCAAATGACACTGCAGCATCTACAAAAATGATTATATAACATATTGCATTAATGGCTTTCTTAAGGGCTCCTGGGTGGCTCAGTTGGTTGAGCTCCAACTTTAACCCAGGTCATGATCTCACATTCCGAGTTTGAGGTCCATGAGCCTGAGCTGCAAACTGGGCTCAGTGCTGAAAGCTCAGAGCCTGGAGCCTACCTCGGATTATGTGTCTCCCTCTTTCTCTGCCCCTCTCCCACTCACGCTGTGTCTCTCTCTCTCTCTCTCTCTCAAAAATAAATAAACATTTAATAATAGGTTTCTTAATATTGAAACATCCTTGTTCCTCTGGAAAGAAGTCTTGTACTGTAAGGATGCAGGTCTGATCCGGCCCTCACCACTGGGCCGTCCCAGCCTTCCCGGAGCCGGTGGCGGTGCACCTCCGTGGCGGTAATGCGGAAATGCGCCCTGCGGTTGTGGGGGGGGGGGTGGCGGTCCCCTGCCAGCCGCAGGTCCAATGCAGCCTTCCCCTTTACTTAAAGGGGAAGGGGCCGGCTTCTCCTGAAAGGGTGCGCATTAAGGAGGGACAACTCCTGCAGTGCCCAATCGGGGATGGCCGGCCATTACTTTTGACCTTTCTAGAGGCGGGCCTAGTCACGCCCCACATGGGGCGTCCTGGGCCCACTCTGATTGGTCAGTGCTCCGGATGGTGTGACTGGCTCCCACAACTGCCAGTGTTGATGGGGGGGGGGGCAGGGCTTGGATCACTGTACACCTGTCATCATTTCCTGCAACTCCCCCTCCCAAAGGCATAAAAGGCCCTGCCCTGCCTTTGTTCCGGGCTCTCTCCACGTGGCGGGTGGGTCGGCTGGAGACTGTGAGCCCCAGCTTAAGCTTGTAATAAAGGCCCTTTGCTTTTGCAGGCGTGACTCGGTCTCCCTAGCAGTCTCTGGTGTTTGTTTTGGGGTGATTTGGGGCGATTTTAAAAACTTGGGCACAACAGTACAAGTGTGTTACTCCTTTTGTGAATTGCTGACTTCTATTTTTTATTTTGAATTGTTTTTATTGTATGCATAAAAAATATTTATCTATAGTTTTCATAATGTGGTTTCCATATTTTTTCCAGCTTTGTTATCAATATTGCATTCACTTCATAAAGTATTGGAAGGTTTTCTATATTTTCTATGTCCTGGAAAAATTCAATAATATTGGAATTAATTACCCATTAATGGGAGGTAGAATTTCTTAGTGAAACTGTCTGGATGTAATGCGTTTTTGTTGTTTCTTCCTCCTCTGAGTCAGTTTGTAAATTATATTTTCCTAGAAAATTATCTGTTTTATCCAACTTCACATGTTATTGCTTTAACTCATAATTTTTATTTCTTTATGTGGTTATACTCAATTATTTTTTATTCTATATATTTGTGCATTTTAATTTTGTAGTGAGACTCATTTGTATACTATTGTTTAATCGACTAGATTGCTTGTGTATTTTCTTAATTTTCTAATTCACTGAAACTTATTTTACATTAAAAAAGAAATTTACAATATAATGGGAAAACTAGACAAGGAATAAAAGGTTACTATAAAATAATATAATAAGAAAAGTACCCAATGAATACTTAAGGGGCGCAGGGAACACAGAAGAGGAGGGTTGGGTAAATTCCTTGGAATAGGTTTTCCTCCCAGCACTAAGATGTGAACCTGGGAGTCCTTCTCAGAATTACACCTCTTTTTATCCTTGGAGAACCTTTATTATATTACACTGCAAGTTTTGCTTGCCCCACAGATTCTTTCTTTTCTATTGCAACTGTTCTTTCTTCTCTCTAAAATGTTCTAATGTTAAGTTAAAAAATTTACTATCAAATATTGCTGCGGTTTAGCCAGAGCTCTCAAAATTCTGCCAATTTGCTGTCACCAAGACGTCCTATCCTCAATTAGGCTTTCAAGACCCTGTGTGATTTGCTCTCAGCCTGTATCTCTACCTGTATCTCCAATGATGCACCATCCTGACTATGTTCCTCCAGCCACATTATTTTCTTACAGTTCTTCAAACCCACCTTTAGTTAATTTCTCCTTTTTTCACTTTTCTATTTGCTCTTCAATCTGCCTATTCAAATCTACTCCAGACTTCCTCTTAGGAATGTGTCCTGACTGCTGGCTGTACTAGCCTAATATAACATCTAATCCTGAGAATTGCTTTTCATCAGTTACATATGCATAACTTCTCTGGCAAATAAAGTCAAGGTCGTAGTAGCTCAGAGCATGGCCTCTGGAGCCAGAAAGACTGGGTCTGAATCTTGGCTCCAAGGGTGACTTTGGGCAAGTCGCTTAACTTCTTTGTGCCCCAGTTTCCTCCTCTGGAAGATGGGGATGCTAATAACACTAATAACAACTCACAGTCACCTAGAACAGTGTCCACAGTACTTAGTAAATGCTAAATAATTGTTACGACCACTGCTATTAATCATATGAACTGTGAGAGCTCTTGCACTGTTATTATTTTTTTACTTCTGTTTATTTCTTTTATTATTGCTTAGCTTGCACTAAGTTGATGTATTAAATTCTTCAGCTTGATGTCAAGTCCCTTGAAAAGTTAGAAGTTGTTAGGCATAGCAGGTATCAGTGACATTAAATCACTTTTAGAACTAGGCAAAGTAAAAATATAAAACAGTACACACAAATTGTTATTTAGATTTGAACAACTGCTATATTTTTTAAAAGGGCGTATTATATAAAAATACTAGTTATTCTTTAAAAATAACTAATTCAGAAAGAAAAATAAAGATTAATGAGAAATAAATTAAATCCTTTACGCTAAAACATACAAAACACTTCCACAAAACACAGGGAAAAGATGCCATCCACAAATACTAACACACTTAAAAAAAGACTGAGACTTTCTGTTTTATTTCACTTTACCTTGACGCACTCCAGTTTCAATCCTGGTACAAGGGTCTGCCTGAGGGGTGGAGAGGTGCACTAAAGGCCCAGCCCCAGGCATGAAGTTATTGTCAGGATCTTCTGCATATATTCTAGCTTCAAAGGCATGGCCCTGCAGGGTTATTTCTTCTTGGCTCAAAGGAATCTTCTCTCCTGCTGCAATCTGGTAAAAGAAGAGTATGTGCTTCTGTGAAAATCCACCTTAGGGAACCTATGAGACTTGGGAAGTTGATTGTCTTGCCTTTTTCTTTCTTTTTAAAATTTTTATGTCTTTACTATTTTATTTTGAGAGACAGACAGTGAGTGGGGGAGGGGCAAAGAGAGAGAGGGAGACACAGAATCCGAAGCAGCCTCCAGGCTCTGAGCTGTCAGCACAGACCCTGATGCGGGGCTCAAACCCACGGACTGTGAGATCATGACCTGAGCCAAAGTCAGAAACTTAACTGACTGAGCCACTCACGTGCCCCTGGTCTTGCCTTTTTCTATGGAAAATGTATATTTGGGCTTTATAATGGAGCCAAATAAAAACTATAATTTTATCTGCCTACCTTTCAGGCAAAAGCAAAAAATGGTTAAAAACAGATGTAGCTTACTGTTGGTGGAAATGTAAACTGGTACAGCCTCTCTGGAAAACAGTGTGGAGGTTCCTCAAAAAATTAACTCTAGAACTCCCCTATGACCCAGCAATAGCACTGCTAGGAATTTACCCAAGGGATACAGAGGTGCTGATGCATAGGGGCACATGTACCCCACTGTTCATAGCAGCACTTTCAACAATAGCCGAATCATGGAAGGAGCCTAAATGTCCATCAACTGACGAATGGATCAAGAAGATGTGGTTTATCTATACAATGGAATACTACATGGCAATGAGAAAGAATGAAATCTGGCCACTTGTAGTAACATGAATGGACCTCCAGGTTGTTATGCTAAGCAATTTAAGTCAGGCAGAAGACAGATACCATATGTTTTCACTCATAGGGCTAACAGGAGAAACTTAACACAGGACCATGGGGGAAGGGAAGGGGAAAACATAGTTGGGAAGAGGGTGGGAGGCAAACCATGAGAGACTCTTGAACACTGAGAACAAACTGAGGACTGATGGGGGAAGGGGAGAGGGTGGTGGAAGGGGGGAGGGGGGTGATGGGCATGGAGGAGGGCACTTGTTGGGATGAGCACTGGGTGTTATATGGAAACCAACCTGACAATGGACTATAAAAGAAAAAAAAGAAAAAAGAAAATAAAAAAACAGATGTAGCTTAGAAATAATAAATTAATTACAATGGATTTCTAAACTTTTTAAATAGAGAAAGGTGAACTGACAACTAAATCATAATGTAATCACAACTAAAATTTCTTGCTGGCAAGATATTCTCAGTTTCATTTAAATCCTTAGTGCCCAGTTACCAAATCAATCTTTTTTTTTTTTTTTTTTTACAGTTAATTATTAGTTGGTGTTTAGGACTACACTCATAGCTATGGCTAAAGTGTGGCATTTTTCACCTTTGTCTTTTAAGTGTATTTATTTAAGTATACCCAATGTGGGGCTCCAACTCACAACCCCAAATTAACAGCCACATGCTATCCCAAGTGAGCCAACCAGGCACTCCCATCTTTGTTTTCTTCATCACCAAGAGAGGGATAAACTAAGACAGAAAGAGGAACATAATGGCTCTTTAATTTTGTTATGTTAACAAAATTGTTAATTTTATAACAATGTAACAATTGTTATATGATACCAGATTATAAATGGGATGATCAGTATTGCTTATTACTACTGTAATATATTATTTTGATTATTACATACCAATACAACGACTCTCTCTGTTCAACTAGTATCATTTGGAAAAGACTATTGGAGGACATGTTGCCACTCTCTCTTTACTTCCTCAAGTTTTCCTCCAAGATGAGAAATGGACAAACCAAGAAAGCAAAAGATACAGAAGAAAAAAACTAAGCAATTTAGCACCATTTAGAACAAAACAGGTAAGCCTGAAAAACAGGCAAAGGTTTTATCTCTTTAAATCTGTAGATAAGGAAAATCAGGAAAGATAGCAGTTAAGAAGGAAAGGAAAATAGACTAAATTGAATGTCTTTACAGTATGGTGTTTTGAACCACACTCTGCAGCCATACTGCCTGGGTTCAAATTCTTTCTCTATACTTACTCTGTTCTGGGCACACTCTCTGTTCTGGGTATACTCATATTCTGGGCAAGTCTCTTTACCTCTTGATGCTTCAGAGAAAAGTACATACAGCAAGCATTACATAAGTGTTAGCTATTGTCATTTCATTCGTGTCCTTTATGGTGAACTACTTTTTAATACTTTAATAAAGAATTCTATTTGTCTTAATATAAACAGGGAGGGCGCCTGGATAACTCAGTCACTTGGGCATCAGGTCATGACCTCAGGATCGTGGGATCAAACCTTGAGGTGGGCTCTGTGGTGAGCATGGATTCTCGCTCTCCCTCTGCTGCTCTCCCCCTGCCTGTGTGCATGCTGCCTCTCTGTAAAATAATATATATGTGTGTGTATATGTATACATGTGTGTGTATGTGTATATACACACAAGGAAAAGAATAACCATGTGTCCATATTTCAAGACATGAAATATCTTGTCTTGACATTTATATCTGACATTATAGCCCCATTTCAGTCTAGCTTATCTTTGCTTATCTATTTTCCTTTCAAGTTGGCTTCCGTCTGAGCTCAAAAGAGACACACCCTAACCACGCCTCTGAATACTTGGAAATCTGTGCCATGTGAATTCTCTCAGGCTTAGACGTTGACTCATTGGAACTCCCGGACCTTGGATACTTTTGCCAGCTTCCTCTGAACATGGCTAACCAACTGCATCTGCATCATGGATGCTCACATCACCGTAGCCTCATTCCAGGGAGGTTCCGGTCCATGGAGGCTGGTCCTGGAGCTTGAACTCTAGACTCAATTAGTAGTGAGACTCCTTGTTTTACCTCTGCCCAGAAGCCAGACTCCAAAGTGCCTTGAGCATTACAAATGACAGTGGTCTCCCTAAGTTGTAGAATCCCTCCCCAGGTAAGAAAAGCCTACTTCTTTTTTTAAAGAGCCTCTTTTAAGAGCCTCTTATAATTTCTTGAGATGCAGAAATAAAAGTCTACTAGTTCTCCTTATGTCCAAAAGTTTTCTCTTCCTTTACTTCCTGGAAAGCTTTTATCCATCATGATTTCAAAATTCTGGACTCTCTTGGTTACTGCTTCAGTAAAAACAAAAAAAATCCCCCTTTCCTTGAATTCTGGAAACATAAGCATTCTTTCCAAAACTCTCTAAATCCAGAACAATTTTCCTGTCACTTACTAGCCTGATGTGCCTGGTTTTCATTAGCTCCTGAGGCTATAGAGGCCCAAAAGAATCTTAGGGCTCAATTAAAACTACCAATCATTCCCAATAAACCAGCAAAAAGAACATCATATTATTGCCCATAGAAGTTCTGAGAAGACCAAATTATCAAAATAATCAAGACTCTGGCATCACAACATGTAAAAAAAATTAGATTCAGGGGTGCTTGGGTGGCTCAGTCATTTAAGCATCCAACTTTGGCTCTGGTCAGGACTTCATGGTTCAGGAGTTAGAGCCCCACGTCAGGCTCTGTGTTGATAGCTCAGAGCCTGGAACTTGCTTCGGATTCTGTGTCTCCCTCTCTCTGCCCCTCCCCGCTCATGCTCTGTTTCTCTCTCAAAAATAAATAAATGTTAAAAAAAATGAGGCTCAAAATATATAAAGAATGAAGAATTCTATAGAGATCAAAAGTATTTATACTTCTTAAACATTTTTTCATATTAAAGAAGCTATAAATTCAATTGTTTTCAATAATGAGAGAAAAACAGACTAAATTGTTATTCATATTTGGAGGGATATGCTTTGTGGAACTCTAAAGCCAGTGCTTCTCAAACTATTTATAACAAAGGAGCAATTATAGACTTCTATTATTGTAACATACAGTAGACATAACATAGATATGGCAAAAATGCTATATAAATTTCTAAGCATTTACCCTGAATGGGATATTCTTTTCCCACCACAGGCCAACAACAGTGGGCAAGTCAGCAATTGCATGTGGCTCACTCTGTTGGTCTAGACTATGACTTTGGCTCTTCATTCCAACTCTTCCTTAGCTCATTTCACAGTGGCTAGCATCTGTCCTGCCTCTAAAATTTAATATGGCCACACCCTGAACAATGTGGTCTCAGGCAGAGCACCAGGCTTTGGTATTGAGACACAAGAAAGCCTCAGGGGCAGCAGCTCACTTGCCCCTTGGCCTTAGGCTGCCTCACACCTAAGAAGAAACGAGGATAAGTGAGAGGTTTGAAATCTGAGTCCATAAAGTGACAACAATGTCACAGCAACGTGTCATGTTTAACATCCCATTTTCCTGTCCTCATGACAACTACCAAGAACTGAACCCCTGTCCAAAGTGACACCCTCTTTCAGGAGGCCAGCAGGTAACACATTCTCAAGACTGATCTTTAACAGAAAAAACCATGCGCACCCTAAGCTGCCACTCCACCAGGTCAGTTCCTGTGATCATCTCAGTAACAGGGTGTTCCACTTGCAGCCTTGTATTCATCTCCATGAAGTAGAAATTGTGCTTGGAGTCCATAATAAACTCCACCGTTCCTGAAAGATAAAATACAACGGTCACATTTCAACAGCATATAATCAGTAGAAATCAAAACCTTCCATAATGTGTTATGCCAACTTTTACTGTTGCCTTCATTCAATGGTAAACATTTTGCATTTCATGAAGAAAAATTATCTCACATTTTGCAGCAGCAAAGGATTCTTAATAAAAAAATAGGGGGCCACACAAAATTTAGCAATAGAAAAGTATGTTTGGGGTTTTGAGCAAATGTTAAGTCCAAGTTACTAATAGTCTCAATTGTTGCAGCAACGAGAACATGGTTGGACCATGTGTTATGGCTTCCAAGTTGCACCAAGTACCCTGCAACTTCACACTGACACATCCCATCTCACTCTCCCTTGGTAGGAAAAATACAACATTGTCTCCTCCAGACTGTCAGCTTTGGAGGTTTCCTTTAAGAGTCCTTTTGCTGGGGTGCTTGGATGGCTCAGTTGGTAAAGCAGCCAACTTCAGCTCCGGTTATGATCTCACAGGCTGGGAGTTAGAGCCCTGCATCGGGCTCTGTGCTGACAGCTCAGAATCTGGAGCCTGCTTCGGCTTCTGTGTCTCCCTCTTTTTTCCCTTCCCCTGCTCGTTCTCTCCCTCTCTCTCACTCTCCGCCCCCCCCCCAAATAAACAAACATTGAAAAAAAAGACTCCTTTTGCTAGAGGGGAGGCGAATCTTTCGACTTAAGCTCAGGTCATGACCTGTGGCTTGTGGTTTCAAGCCCCTCCTCAGGCTCTGTGCTGACTGCTTGGAGCCTGAAGCCTGGAGCCTGCTTCGAATTAATTTTGTGTCTCCCCCTTTCTCTGCCCCTCCTCTGCTCATGCTCTGTCTCTCTCTCTCTCTCAAGAATAAATAAACATTAAAACAATTTGTAAAAAACCTGTCTTTTGCTGGTAATGCACTGGAAAATTGTTTAGCAACTAAAGCTACATCTTCCCCAACTTTTTTAAGTGTAGGGAAGTATGCTGGGTTTCAGCAATTGAATACAGTCACAGAACCATCACCACCATGAAAATGCAAAAACATTTCCACCATCCAAAATGTTCCTTTGTTCCCCTCTGCAGTCAGTCCCTTCCCCAGGTCATTGGCTCCAAGCAACGTTGGCCTCCTTTCTATCATAGTTTTTTCCTAGAGTATCATATAATGAAATCATATAGTGTGTAGTGTTTTGTGTTTGAGGTTTTTTTTCACTTAGCTAAAATTCAGTTCCATATAATTTAAGACTGTTTTTCAAACTGTGGGTCATAACTCATTAGTGGCTTATAAAAATTTAGTGAAGTCTTCCAGTTTCTGGCCCAGAAGAAGCTAAGAAGTCACCATTCTAACCTGACAAAAGGAAAAAGCCAAATAAGCTGAAAAATCAACAATGTGTCTCAGATCCATCAGAGACATGAGGTCACAGGGCAAACCACTGCCCCTAAAACTCAGAGAAAGACAGGCAAATGCAGAGATTTTCAACTTACTGGAGTAGAAATCCACAAACAAAACTTCTGCAGGAACAAGTACCAGAGGAGGAATAACCAGACTGTGACTGACGAACTGCTGGACGTTCAGTGTGGACAAACCTGAGAGTCACAAACCCCAAGGACAGACCCCCCCAAACTTCTGTGAATTTTACCTCCAGACGCTCTGCCAGATTCTCACACCGAATACTGGAGAAAAATCCCCTTGACCTTCTAGCAGTGCAAGGGGAAATGGAACCGTCTGAAGGACACCAGAGTTCTGTCTTGAGCAAGATTTGTCTAGAAGACAAATTATTTTGGGGTGTCATCAGAGCTTAATTAACGTAACTGGAGGAAGGGAAATACACAATTTGGCCATCTTGTCCCACAGAAGTGAATAAATCAAAACAAGTACGCAAAAAACAAACTGAGAAGCACTAGTGAAGTTCACCGAAACACTCAGACCCAATCACGATTCTACGGAACACTTCCCCTCCCCAACCTAACCACCACATGACCAACGCCCTCTTTACCACAGTTCTTTTTACCTGACACATCAGGTCTGGCTATCAAGAAAAACCACAAGGTATAAGAGAGGCAAAAAACACAGTTTAAAGAGATTGAAAAAGTATCAGAACCAGACTTAGATATGACAGAATGTTGGAATAATCAGACCAAGAACTTAAAAACATTTTGATTAATACGCTAAGAGCTTTAATGGAAAAAGTTGACACATGCAAGATCACATGGATAACATAAGCAGAAGGCTGGAAATTCAAAGAAAGAATTAAAAAGAAATGCTAGAAATCAAAATCAAAACACTGTAATATAAATGAAGAATGCCTCTGATGGGCTCATTGATAGACTGGATATCACTCAGGAAAGAATTTCTGAGCTTCAGAAACTTCCAAAACTAAAAGCAAAGACAAAAAAAGACTGAAAAAAACAAAACAGAATATCCAAGAACTGTGGGCAACCAGAAAAGGTGTTAACGTATGCCTAATGGGAATACTAGAAGAACAAAAAAGGACCAGAAACAATATTTGTAGCAATAATGACTGATCATTTTCCCAAATTAATGTCAAGACACTGAATGACACACCTGCGAGGTCAGAGAACAAGCAGGATAAATATTTTAAAAAACCCACACCTAGGCATATCATTTTCAAATTACAGAAAATAAAAATGAATGACTGAATGAACAAATGAATGAATGGATCCTGAAAGAAGCTGGGGGGGGCGGGGACACCTTACCTACAAAGAAGAAAAGATAAGAATTACATATGACTTCTCTTCAAAAACCATGCAAACAAGAACAGTGGAGTGAACTATACAAAGTGTTGAATGAAAAAAATCATCAAACTAGTATTCTGTATCTTGTAGAGTTATCCTTCTGAATAAAGGAGAAATAAGGATTGTTCCAAATAAACAAAAACTGAGAGAATTTATTGGTAGTGGATCTACCTTGCAATAAATTTTATAAGAAGTTCTTTAGAGAGAAGGAAAATAACACAGGGTCAATACTCCAAAAGGAAACAACCTTTAATGTGTATGCACCTAAGAACAAAGTGGCAAAATACATGAAGTAAAAACTGAGAACTTCAAATAGAAGAATCCAGTAATACAGTTGGAGACTTTAACACCCCTCTATCAAAAATGGACAATCTAGTAGGCAGAAAAGTAAGGACATAGTTGGACTTAATAGCACCACCAATAAACTGGATACACTTGATGTCTATAGACTACTTTATTCAACAAGAGCAGATTACATATTCTAAACTCACATGGAACATTCACCAAGACAGACCACATTCAGGGTCATAGAAAAGACCTTAACAAATTTCAAAGAATAGGTATCATACAATGTTTGCTGTCAAGACCACAATTAAACCAAAAATTAACTGAACTAGAAATCAATAATAGAAAGACAGCTGGGGAAAAAAATGCTCAAATACTTGCAGACTAAATAACATACTACAAAGTACCACTTGGGTCAAAGAAGAAATCTCAAATAACATTTAGAAATATTAAAATCTACATGCGGGGCACCTGGGTGGTTCAGTCGTTTAAGCCTCTGACCTCGGCTCAGGTCATGATCTCACCTTCATGGGTTTGAGCCCCGTGTCGGGCTCTGTGCTGACAGCTCAGAGCCTGGAGCCTGTTTCCGATTCCGTGTCTCCCTCTCTCTGCCCCTGCCCATTCATGCTCTGTCTCTGTCTCAAAAATAAATAAAACATTAAAAAAAAAACTACATGAAAATAGAAATACAACTTCCTAAAATTTGTGGGATGCATTGAAAGTAGTGCTTAGAGGGAAATTTATAGCACTGAACCCATATATTTGAAGAGAAAAAATATCTAAAATTTAGCTTCCATTTTAGAAAACTAGAAAAAGGATAGCAAATTAATTTCAAAGTAAGCAGAAGAACAGAAATAATAGAGTAGAAATCTATGAAATTGAAAACAGAAAATCTATAGAGAAAACCAATAAAACCAAATCAATAAAATATACAAGTCTCTAGCCAAACTATTTAAGAAAAAAACAAGAGACAAATTGTTAATACTGGAAATGAAAGAAAGGAAATCAATATAGGTCTTATTGATAATTAACAATCATTGATAATTATGAATAATAAATACTATTAATAAGTATTGGGATAGTAAAAGTATATTATAGAAAACTCTATGCCCATAAATTTGATAGCCTAGATGAAACAGACCAATTCCTTCAGGGACACAATCTGCCAAAAGTCACACAAGAAAAAAATTACTCTGAAATAATCTGAATAGGCCTACATCTACTAAGGAAGTTGAAATATCATTAATAACCTCCAAAACCTCCAAAATAGGCCCAGATTGGCTCAATGATGAGTTTTACCAAGCACGAAAGATATAATTTATACCAATTCTCTGTAATCTCTTCCAGAAGACAGAAGACAAAATACTTCTTAACTCATTCTATGAGGCCAGCATTACCTTAATACCAAAACCACAGAAAGATTACAAAAAAACTACAAATCAAATCTCTTATGAACATGGATGCAGTAATCCTCAACAAGTTATTAGCAAATAAAATCTAACAATGTGTGAAAATAAGTATGTACAATGACCACGTGGGATTTATTTCAGGTATGCAAGGCTGGTCCAACATTTGAAAATCAATCAATGTAATCCATCACATCAATAAGCTAAAGAAGAACCATAGGGTTATATCAATAGATGCAGAAAAGCATTTGATGAAATCCAATACCTAATTATAATAAAAGCTCTTGACAAACTAGGAATAGAGAGGAACATCTTCAATTTGATAAAGAAGGTTTGTAAAAACTCACAGCTAACATTATATTCAATGGTGAGAAACTAGAAGCTTTCTCACTGAGATCAGAAAGAGGGCGAGAACGTTTACTCTCAGCAGTCATTTTTAACATCACACTGGAAGTCCCGGCTAAGGCAAGACAAGGAAATTAAGGGTATACAGGTAGGAAAGGATGAAATGCTAGTGTCTAATTACAGATGACTTACCTATATAGAAAACCCAAAAGAACAAAAATACTCCTCGAACTAATAGGTGATTGTATCAAGGTTACAAGATACAAGATTAATATATAAAAGTCAATTGTTTACGTATATATGAAGAACAAATAGAATTTGAAATTAAAACATACAATATGATTTACACAGGCACCCCCAAAATGAAATAGGTATAAATCTAACAAAATTTGTACAAGACCTATATGGGGAAACTACAAAATTCTGATGAAAGAAGTAAGAACAAAATGGAGAAATATTCCATGTTCATTGATAAGAAGACTCAACATTGTCAAGATGTCAGTTCTCCCAACTTGTTCTATAGAGACAAAACCCCAGCAAGTTATTTTGTGGCTATCAAAAAACTGATTCTAGTGTTTTGTATGGAGAGGCAAAAGACCCAGAATAGCCAATTCGATATCGAAGGAGAATAACAAAGTTGGAAGACTGACACCATCTGAGTTCAACACTTACCATAAAGCCACAGTATTCAAAACAATGAAGTACTAGGGAAAGAAAAATAAATAGATCAGTGAAACAGAACAAATAGCCCAGAAATAGACCTATCTACATAGTCAATTGATCTTTAAAAAAAGAGCAAAGACAGTCTTTTCAAAAAATGGTGCTAGAAAAACTGTATGTGCAAAAAAAGAATCTAGACACAGACCTTACACCCTTCACAAAAATTAACTTAAAGTAGACCACAGACCTAAACGTAGAACACAAAATCATAAAATTCTTAGAAGGCAGGAGAAAACCTAGCTGACCTTGAGTATACTGATGTTTTTTAGATACACCAGCAAAGGCATGACTCATTAAAGAAATAATTGATAAGCCAGGCTTCACTGAAATTAAAAACTTATGCTCCTCAAAAGATAATGTCAAGAGAACAAGAAGACAAGCCTACTGGGAGAAAATATTTGCAAAAGATGCCTCTGATAAAGGACTATTATCCAAAATATATAAAGAAATCTTAAAACTCAATAATAAGAAAACAAACAACCCAATTTGAAGAATGGGCAAAACACCTGAACAGACCGTACTGAAGAAAAAAACAAGTAAGTTTATATGCAAGTAAGCATATGAGAAGATGCTCCACATCATATGTTATTAGGGAAAAACAAATTAAAACACCACTACACACCTATTAGAATGGACCACTGACCATACCAAATGCTAGTGAAGATGTGGAGCAGCAGGAACTTTCAGACATTGCTGGTGGGAATGCAAAATGGTGCAGCCACTTTGGAAGAAACTCTGGCAGCTTCTTACAAAACTAAACATACTCTTACCATATGACCCATTGATCAAACTTCTTGGTATTTACTTAAATAAACTGAAACTATGTCCACACAAAGCCCTGCACATAGATTTTTATAACTGTTTTATTTATAACTGTCAAACTGTCTTATAACTGTTTTATTTATATCTGCACCCAAGATGTCCTTCAGTAGGTGACAGGATACATTGTGGTATATCCAGACAACAGAATATTATTCAACACTAAACAGAAATGATCAAGCCATGAAAAGACATGGAGGAAACTTAAATGCATATTACTAAGTGGAAAAAAGCCAACCTTAGATGGCTATAAACTGTATGATTTCAACTATATGATATTCTGGAAAAGGCAGGACTATGGGGGCAATAGAAAGATCAGCAGTTGTCAGGAGTTAAAGCAGGCAGTGATAGCACAAAGGATACTAGGGTACTGAAAGTACTCTGTATGCTACTATGATGGTGGATACATGTCATTATACATTTTCCCAAATGAACAACGTATAACAATACCATAGAATGTACCACATCAAGCGTAACCCCTAATGTAAACTATGGGTTCTAGGTGATAATGACATGTCATTATAGGTTTATTCATTGCAACAAATGTACCACTGGGAGTTGGGGAGGCTGTGCAAGTGTGGGGACAGAGGGTATAGGAACTATGTACTTTTGGTTCAATTTTCCTGTGAAACTAAAACTGCTCTAAAAAAAAGTTTACTAATTTAAAAAAATGCAAAGGAAATCACTCTAGTGATTTTATTTTAAAACAGGATAGAAAACATCAAATAGCATTACACAAAATTAGGGTAAGTACTATTTAGTGAACTTTTTTTCAAATATACATGTATATAAACAAATATTTAGGTGTATATACTGGATCACAACATAAAATGTATTTCTTAATGTGGATATAATTTGTAAGAGTTTGAGAGCCAATGATTTAAAGTTACATGTTTCTTTTGCCTTCTGAACATAAATGTTGCTTCCCCTCCATTGAAAGTAAATCGTAGTGTACCTGCGCCAACATAATTTACAGCTTTAGCAGCTCTGACAGCAGCTTCTCCAAGCTTTTTTCTTACTTCAGGTTTAATACCAGGCTATGAAAAAATATTTAAAATAAATTTCCATTAGTACTTTGCCCTACTAGAAATTTCCATTAAGATCCAATATTGCATTTCTAGGTATCAAATATTAAAGAGATAATGAGGATAAATAGCTAATGTTACATATTTCATCAAGATATACATCCTATACCACAGTCAACTGCTGCTATACCAGACTTTAAGGGTTCTGTTAGTAACTTCTATGAACTGCAAATATTATTCAGCATAATGACATATCTATCTTCTTATCTACACAACTTTCATGACTATATATTCGCTTCAAATTACACGCATCAGTATGAAAACTCTGAATGATCTCTATTTTGTTTAAAGATGACAGAACAATCTGGACCACGTGCCCAATAATTATCTTGGAATAATGGTAAACTTTGAGATTCCAAGTTAATAAGAAAGGTTCACAAAAAGAACTCCAGGTTAAAAAGCAGGCAAAGATTTTGACATTTTAAAACAGATATATATCTAAACTATCATTGCTTGAAAAAAAATAGCTCTACTGAAATTATTATTGACATTTACCTCAAACCATACAATGTACTCTACAACAAAAATTAAAATTGAATACAGTATGGGAACAACAAACTGATTAATCAGAAACCTCAGATCTTGACGTCTTACAAGTACCTAGTGAAAAAAAAAACATGTATAAAACCCTGGGCAAGAGAGAAGCCTACAGACAAACAGCAGGCTCAAAAGAAATGTAAATCCAAAAAGAGGGAACAAATCAATCAAGGGGCAGGCTCAAAGAGATGTAAACAATTAATTCCAAGGGGGCAAAAGTTGCCAAATAGGAGCAAATCTCTTTCCTCTACAATAAACCTCTAAGGCATACATTAGAGGACTAATGTATTTTAGGAACATCTGAAATAGCAGTTAAAATAAAGAACCTTCTTCATGAAAAATACATTCAATGAACCAGGCCAGTCCATTCCTCAAACATTCCCATGAACTACAATTTAAAATCTACACGGAAACACTATACAATTGCTCACTCTAAGTCAGATACAGATCTCCCTCAACTTATAGTAGGGTTATGTTGGATAAACCCATCATAAGTTGAAAATATCCGAGGTTGAAAACCCATTTAATACATGTAATCTGCCAAACATCGTAACTTAACCTAGTCTACTGTAAATGTGCTCACAACACTTATATTAGCTGACAGTTGGGCAGAATCCTGTAAAGTACAACTTCCCTATAATAAAGGGAGAGCATCCCATGTTGTCTGTTGAGTGCTGGGAGTCTAAGAACTGGCACGGATGAGAATGACTTTAAGCGTATGGGTCGTTTACCCTCATGGCAGTGGGGCTGACTGGGAGCTGTGGTTTGCAGTCGCTGTCAAGCATCACAAGACAGCGTCACACCACAGATCACTGGCCCAGGAAAAGATGAAAAATCAAAATTTGAAGTATGATTTCTACTAAGTATGGATCACTTTTGCACCAGTGGAAAGCCAAATATTCTAAGTTGAAAAACCGTTAAGTCAGGGACAGTGTGCACTTGGACCAGAGCAGATTTTTCCTAGATACCATCCAGGAGGATCATCGCCCTACTGTGCCCTCTCCATGGTGGCCCGAGAATACCAGCCCCTCCTCATCCTCAAGGCTGCAGTGGGGCCTTATCACTGTATTACTGCTGGGAAGCAGTTATTCAGCAGGACTTTGGAGGAGACACTAACTTCACAGATTTCTGATGTGAAAATCAGAGTGACCCAGGTTTACGTTACAGAGAAGCCTGCAAATTTCTTTACAGGGTGCTTACCCCTGGGGCTTCCTCAATGATCTTCTGATGTCTCCTCTGTACACTACAATCTCTTTCAAACAAGTACACAGCATTGCCATGGTAGTCACCAAACACCTGGACTTCTACGTGCCTATTTAAAAACACAATGAAAAAGTTTCCATTTGTAGAATAAATATTCTAGAAAAAAAATTTATGTATATGAAATAATTAGGAAATGAAACAGAAAACATAAGGAGACTGTATTTATGACCTCAGAGTAAGGGCAAATCACAAGTACAAAGTGTCAAGGAAAACACTGATATAAATCCTACCTCAAAATTACAAATTATAGTCACATTTCATATATTTTCAAAAAGCCAATGAAAGCTTTTTTATGATCAGGGATTTTTATTTTTTATTTCTTTAAAAAAATTTTTAAATGTTTATTTATTTTTGAGAGATAGTGACACAGAGCGCAAGCAAGGGAGAGGCAGAGAGTGAGGGAGACACAGAATCTGAAGTAGGTTCCAAGCTCCGAGCTGTCAGCACAGAGCTTGACACGGGGCTCAAATTCTCAGACCACAAGATCATGACCTGAGCCAAAGTCAGATGCTTAACGAACTGAGCCATCCAGGCACTTCAATCCAAGAATTTTTAAAAATTAACTCTTATTGTCAGACTTTATAAACTAAGGCTGACTAAAAATTACAATGGCTCATCCATAAAAAAATTAAGAAATTAATATGGCTGATTAATTAAACATATACATATACATATATATACGCATACCATTATATCATAAAAACAAAGAAGGCATTTTAAAGTTGAGTCTAACATAGTAAAATTATGAGAAATCATATTAGGAGTAAATGCAGGGGCAAATGGACGGCTCAGTTGGTTAAGCACACTTTGATTTCGGCCCAGGTCATGATCTCACTGTCATGAGATCAAGCCCCCTGTCACGTGCTCAGTAGGGAGCCTGCTTAGGATTCTGTCTCTCCCGTGCTCTCTTGACCCCCACCCCTGGTCATTCTCTCTCTCTCTCAATAAATAAGTAAACTTAAAAAAAAAAAAAGAGGAAATGCACATAACACTATGGAAAACAAGTGTAACAGACCATGTGGTTGACATGAAAGCACACTTCCCAGTAGTTTTATTTTGATATGTTCACTATGTAGTTCACTTCAAATATTTACCACCAGGATATAGAAATGAGTGATCGGCAACTGTTTATTCTGTTTTTAACAATAAAAATTATCAAAAAGAAAAAAACCAGGAAAGTTCTTGTAAATGTACTGTTTTAGCTCATTTCTGTTCCTTTCTGTTCACCACATGAAGCCACTTCATTAAACCACTTGGAAGAACTTTGTTTCTTGATATACCATTTCTACTGAATGTTCCATTTAAAATTGTCCAAATTGTCCAACACATTCTCCTGACAAAATAATAGGAGCTGATTTCTTTTTGGATCTGCCTTCTTGAGTTTTCCTCCCCTTTTCATTTACCTTTCAGCTATCATCACCAAACAATTTCTGGCTATTACTACCCTACTCTGGACAAATTGCCATCTGCAAGATCAATGAGGAAGAGAAAAATAAGGATTTTATTTGACCTTCACTCATTCCTTCTCTAACACTCTTCCTTTCTTTATGGAGATCCAGATTTCTGACCTGTATCATTTTCCTTCTCTGAAGAACTTCTGTTATTTCTTACAGGTCCAGTTTTGTCTGTCCGAGGACGCCTCTCTCTCCCCGCCATGTGTGAAGGATAGTTTCACAGAATTCTACATTAGTTTTTTTCTTTCAACACTTAGAAATATTTTACTCCACCCTATTCTTGCTTAAGCCTGATATATTTATCCTTGTTTCTCTATAACTAAGAGGTTCTTAACCCTTGTGTTTTTTCCTAAGATTTTCTATTTGTCTTTGGTTTCCTGCAGCCTGAATAGGATTCAACAACATTTTGATATTTATCCTGTTTGGTGTCCTTTGAGTTTCTTAGTGCTACTGTTTGGTTTTTGGGATATTAGAAAATTTAGTAATTTTGGAACACTTCTGGTCATTATTACTTCAAATATTTCTCTTGCTTTCTTTCTTCTCCTTATAGTGTTTAAGTAACACACACATTACATTTTTAAAAATGCCCCACAGTCCTTGGACATTATGTTCTGCTTGTTTTCATTCTTATTTCTCTTTGCATTTCAATGTGGGAAGTTTCCCCTGACATATGTTCAGGGTCAGCTGTGTCCAGTCACTGAGGAGTCCATCAAATGCATTCTTCTTTCTTTCTGTTACAGTGTTTTTGGTGCCTAGCACTTTCTTTCGACTTTTCTCCTAGAGTGCCTGTCTCTCCGCTTATAGTTTCCAAATGTTCTTACATGTGGTATGTTCAGTCCATTAGAGCCTTTAATATATTAGTTACTTTAAACTCTAATAATTTCAGAATTTGTGGTTTTGATGTTTGCTGTCTCCTCCCACTGTGCTTTTTCTTGCTTTTAACATGCCTTGTAATTTTTTTTGTTAAAAGCCAGACATGAGGTATCACATAACAGCAAATAAGGCAAACACAGACCTTTAGTGTAAGGTTTAACGTTAACCTAGCTAGGAGGCTGGGCTTAATGCCTGCAGTAGCTGTAGGTACCAGAGGCTTGTTTTGTCCTTGTTTTGTTTTTTCTGTTGTCTTTGACTACGAACTCTTCTTAAATAGAGTCTACGTCTTGCAGTTCTTTCAGTTATAACCCCAATATTACACTGGGGCCCTGGTGATGCAGTAGAAGGATGCAGGGGTGGAAAGCATTCTATAATCTAATGATTAAATCTCAGGATTTTATCTATCTTAAATCTCTGTCTTTTATTAGTGGGGCCGTGTCCTTGTGTGCTTCAGGTGTCTATGCTCATGAAACCATCTCTCTCTCTCTCTTTCTCTCTTTCTCCCTCCCTATCTATTTTTAGAGTACGCTGTACCCCCAACGTGGAGCCTAGACGCACGACCTCGAGATTAAGAGTCCCATGCTTCACCTACTGAGCCAGCCAGGCACCCTCCAGAAGTGTTTCTTAGCATGTTTTCTTCCTTTACATAAAACAGGAAAGCTAGAAGCGGGTTAGAGTGGGCTAACTGCCCTTCCCACAGGACAGAAAAGGTGCTGGTAAAATCTCCCTTGGGGAGCTGCCCTTCGTTAGGGAGAATAGATCACTCTGGCCTGTTTCAAATGGTTACTAAACGGAAGGGAATTTTTCCTGGGTTCTCACTGTAACCTGGTGTTCTTCAAGGGAAAACTCATGAAAATCAGGGGTTCCCTCAACACTGGACCTTGAGGAGTTTCTCACTACCAAGCTAGTCCACACCCAGACTCCAGTATTTTACCAAAATCCCCACAGAAGTGTTCCTATCAGCTTATGGGTGCAGCAGCTTCTGCTCTGGGTAAGTGGACCTTGGCTATGATTCCCTATATTCACGCGCCATCCAGATTTCAGGGCGGCGGTCTGCCCTGCAGCCCCCTCTTTGATGGGTCTAAAATTCACTGATCTCATTTTGTTCAGATTTGTACTTGCTTTTTGGATGTGAGTGACAACTTCCAAACTCTTTACATGTTGGAACCGAATGGTTTGCTTTCAACTTCCAACTGTAAAATTTTACTTCTACTGACATTCCCTTCTGTTAGCTGCTCCAGGGAAAGAGACACTGTAGCAAGGACTCCATGTTTTGAAAGGAACACACACCAGTAGCACCATGCAGCTTTTTTCTGAGTTCTCAGAAGTTGGAAATACTTATTCCTTTGGCTGCTTTTAAGAGAAATTAATGTAGGAAGGATCTGTATTCTGTTATGATGTCTTCGGATCGCTTTTGTTATTTTCCTCTTTTAAGTAATCCTTTCCTGTGCTGCTTTCTGTAACATAGAGATTCTGCAGCGCCGCGTGTGAGAACCAGGACGCACACCAAATCCCAGCTGCTCCGGTTCAGCCACTGCTGGGGTCTGACTGCAGAGACAGAGGCAGCTGGAGTCAACTAGGAATGCCTTGATATTTTCTCAGAGTTCTACAGTTCTTATTTTCCTAGCTACATTTTTAATCCATCTAGAATATATATTGAATACAACATGAGAAAGGAACCTCATTCCTTGGTTTATCTATCTTAAATAGTACTTTGAAGACTTGTTTATCCTAGCCTTTCAGATAAACTCAATAGCTCTGAGCAGATTTACAAAACATCTTGATATCTACTTTCCTCAACGATAGGCATCACCTTGACAATCTTCTGGCACTCAACAGGTAATTATTTAGCAGGATACAAAATAGTATAATTATCATGATATTAAAATATTATTACTAGAAAATACAGAATAAATATATACAGAAATACTATTACTCATATTAGGAGAATGAGATAAGGAGTGACTTTGTTGTCTATCTTCTGTATTTTCCATGTTTGTAATGTGGAAATTTGTATTTATTTATAATAACATAACATATATAATATATAATAATATATATAATAATATCACTATATTTATATTACTTCCATATTGCAAAAAATATTATTATTGTTGCCTGTCGTGAAGAAAGTAGCAGGCCAGGTGAGATACAGGGGAAAATAAAAAGAAATGTACTACCAGGTCGCTGATTCCCAAGAGCTTCCAAGCTACGGATTACAATGTGAGGTAATATAGAGCTAACATTTCACATGCAAAGAATTTACATCTTCAAAAAATGTTACAGGCATTGAGTTGAGGTCACTGAAATAGCTAGCTGACGATCCCACGACAGTTCTAACTTAAGAGCACGCCAGCGTGGATGGTCAGCCTGTTCTTTTTTGAAACATATTGTGAAAGGGAGCCCTCAGTTGACTGTAGAATCTCCTCCAGTTTTGCCTAACTTTCCACTAACAGTGGCATACAGTGTATTCTCCTGACCAACCAGCCTATTTTGAAATTGACTTTCGTTTTTACTATCAAACTCTAAATAAATTTAACTTAGCATGCCATGTTCAGGGATAATTTGAAGTTTTATAGCACTTGAAACAAAAACAATTTGGGGGTCATCTTTAAGAGGAACACAAAATTTGGTTTTATATACATATATAATTCAAGATCTATGAAACAAGAAGCTTTTATAGTCAGTATCTTATTTTAAGCAATACACATGAAAATAAAATTCCAGAATATAAAAAAATTAGAAATTCACGTGGCATTTTTTATAGCAGTACCTAGAGAAGCAGTTTAGTGCAGTGGCTTACAACGTGAATTCTGAATTCAAATCCCAGTTCACCACTTCCCCGCTGGGAGACCTCAAGCAAGTCTCATGACCACTCTGTTTCACAATGTCCTCACCTGCAAAATAGGAATAGGCCTACCCCAGGATTGTTGCAGGAATGAGGTCAGAATTAGGACAGGAAGATTAGTAGTATTTGTAAAATGCTTAGAACGTGGCAAATGGTAAGTACAATGTAAGGATGAGGTGTTACTACGATTATCTGTTAACGTATCACAATTCAATTTAGGTATCTATTTCTGAACATTTCAATGGATGCTTATAGAGTTCTGTAAGATAAAATTTAATTTCTTACAGGAATTTTTTTTTGAAAAAAATCCTAAGTTCCATCAACAAGAAGTGGACTGAATAAATTAATGGTACATCAGTATCATGGAACCATTAAGCCCAATAAAAAAGAATAAGGTGGACCTATATTTACTGACATAGAAGGATGGCTATGATATAATACTATGTAAGATTCTACTCACTGGACTTCTGTATGTAGTTTGTATTCTCTGAGTATATGTATGAATATTTCTATTCATTTAGAAAATGCCTGGAGGAATGCATACCGTACTACCCTAAGTGGTCACATCAGGGAGTGGGGAATTTAACATACTCATGTACTACTAGAACTTCATATTTTATGTAGTTTGCATAATTTTCTTTTAAAATTTAATTTTAAACATCTGCATCAGAAAAAAAACCCGAACCTACCTTGGCGTGTCCACAAACTTCTCAATCAGCATGGCATCATCATTGAAAGCCTTCTTAGCTTCTCTCCGTGCTGACTCTAACTGCTCTTGAAATTCTTCTTCAGATCTAACGATCCTCATACCCTAAGAGGGCAAGAGAGTTAAGACTGCAACCTAAATAAAACAAAGAAGACTATCCTGAAATGAAAAACACGAGCACGCACAATCTTACTTTTCCTCCTCCACCACGGACGGCCTTAATCATGACAGGGTAACCTATTCTCCCCGCGTGCTCCCTCAGGCACCGATCCGACTGGTCCTCGCCATGATACCCCTCCACAACAGGCACTCCCGCGGCAGCCATTATGGATTTGGACGTGCTTTTGAATAAAAAAGAGGAGGTGCCTCAATTCTGTGATTATTTCACATAAGAGAAGCACAAAACAGCCCAATCTATAAAAGACAATGGAACTTTTAAGATAAAATATCTCAGAGGTAAAGAAAAGACTGCAGGGGACGCCTGGGTGGCTCAGTCAGTTGGGCGTCTTGACTTCAGCTCAGGTCATGGTCTCACAGTCCATGGGTTTGAGCCCCCAGTCAGGCTCTGTGCCGACAGCTCAGAGCCTGAAGCCTGCTTCAGATTCTGTGTTTCCTTATCTCTCTGTCCCTCTCCTGCTTGCACTCTGTCTCTCTCTCTCTCAATAACAAATAAACATTAAATGAAATTTTTTAAAGCCGATTGTTATTTAAAAAAAAGGACTGCAGTCTGAGACAACAAATATTAACACAAATATTAAAATATTCGTTTTCTTGTGATAAGTAGGACTCCAGTTTTTCATGCGATAGGTCATCCCACCTCGTGTTTAATTCCCCAAACTAATCCATATATTGATTAGAAACGCTAATTAGTTGACAATTTCTGTAACTCAGATAAACAGTGTACACCTCTGACACCCAAAGGTTAGGATTACTGTGTCTATTAGAGGTAGACCATTTCAATCAGCCTTACTCTGGCTATATTTAAAAGATATAAGCTCATACCTCTTTATACCCATGTCTCTAATTGCGGACGAAGGGGGACCTATAAAAATAATTCCTTCTTGTTTGCATAGTTCAGCAAATTCCATGTTTTCTGAAAGAAAACCGTATCCCGGATGGATAGCCTGGAAGAGAACAGAAGGACAAACTTACTAGCACTCCACTGGCAAAGTACGATGCAGGTGACGTCATATTCCTCTGAGTAAGCCTCTCCCAACACTGGTGAAAGTACACTATGGTACGATTAAGATCTGTTTCCAGACATATCTGAAACATTCATACTAAAGTTCTGAAGACACACCTGAACCAGAAAAATCTGTGCTTCTTGTTATTGTGGTAATATATACACAAAAATCTTACCATTTTAACCACTTTTGAGTGTACAGTTCAGTGGCATTAATGGACATTCAGAATGCTGTGCAACCATTACCACTATCCATTTCCAGAATGTTGTCATCACCCAAACGCAGACTCTGTACCCATTAAATATTAATTCCACTGTCCCTGATAACCTCTATTTTACTGTCTTGTTTTTTTTTTAATTGTTTTTTGTTTTATTTATCTTTGAGAGAGAGAGAGAGATCACGAGTGGGAGAAGGGCAGAGAGAGAGAGAGGGAGACACAGAATCAGAAGGAGGCTCCAGGCTCTGAGCTGTCAGCACAGAGCCCAGTGTGAGGCCCAAACTCACGAGCTGTGAGATCATGACCTGAGCTGAAGTCACACGCTCAACCAACTGAGCCAGCCAGGCACCCCTATTTTACTTTCTGTCTCTAGGAATACCCAATCGAGGTACCTAATATAAGTGGAATTGTACAACATTTGTCTCTTTGTTTCCAGCTTATTTCACTTAGCATTATGTTTTCGAGGTTCTTTCATGTTGTAGCATGTGTCAGAATTCTATTCCTTTTCACAGCTGAATAATATTACTGTATGTTCCACATTTTGTTTACCCGTTCATCTTCTGAGGGACATGTGGATTGCTTCTACCTTTTGCTTTTGTGAATAACACTGCTATGAACATTGCTGTACAAGTACCTGTTTGAGTCCCTGCTTTAAATTCTTTTAGGTATATAAATGAAATTGTTGGATCATACAAAAGAATCTGTATTTTTTAAACATGGTTTTTAAATTTTATTTATTTTGAGAGAGAGCATGAGCATGAGCATAAGCATGAGCAGGGGAGGGGCAGAGAGAGAATCCCAAGCAAGGCTCTGCACTGTCAATGCACTGTCAGTTCATGAGGCTTGAACCCACGAAACACAAGATTGTGACCCAAGCCAAAATCAAATCTGAGCCACCCAGGTGCCCCCCAAACCGGTATTTTAATTCTACTGCTGTTACAACAGAACATCAGTGAGTATTTGCAAGCAGGAGTAAAGGGCTCCAGAGTACAAGGCGCAGGGGCGGGGCGGGGCAGGGCAGGGGTGTTCTTCACTTTGTCTCCACATAAAGCTGGCCTGGAACTGAAACCACGGTACCCAAAAGCTGAAAGGAACACAGTTGCACAAGAATACCTCGTTTATCTTCGGGTCACTATCTACCAATGTCACCTTTCCAGAAAAAAGCTAAGAAGCACGTTAAAAGTCATATATTAACGTCTACATCTACTTCAGTGGACAAGGACCTCCTCATATGTCAACCTAGTCACTTGCAACTTACTCAGAATTTTAAAAAACTTATTTATCTAGTTTTCTAGCCCACAGAAGAGGAAAATAAGTACCTGAAGAACAGTAAGATTCCTAAGAGCAAGCATACAGCAAAAAGGGAGGATACAGAGCAAAGCAAACAGCAGAATAGGAATAAAGTAACTTTCTCTCCAACCTCAACACCCCTGATGGCATTTTTGTTCTTCAAAAATAGTAAGTATATATAATTGTCATAACCAAGAGAATGTAAAAAGAAAAAAGCACAGCCAACACTCTTTCATAACAGATAAATTCAAAGAATAGTTATGTATTAAAATTAAAGGGGTACACTTCAGATATCTGGGAAAATCACATGAAGAGAAAAACACCATCTTAGTGACAGCAAACAATAAAATTCTAGATAATAAAACACTAGATAATCACATTTTAATGTCAGTTTGATGTCCTTTTTTAATGTTTATTTAAAAACAGAAAGAGAGAGGGGCCCCTGGGTGGCTCAGTCGGTTGAGCGTCCAGCTTCAGCTCAGGTCATGATCTCACGGTTTGTGGGTTCGAGCCCCGGGTCGGGCTCTGTGCTGAGAGCTAGCTCAGAGCCTGGAACCTGCTTCAGATTCTGGGTCTCCCTCTCTCTCTGACCCTCCCCTGCTCACATGCACACATACGCCTGGGGAGGGGCAAAGAGAAAGGGAGAAAAAGACTCTCAAGCCGGCTCCACACTTTAAATGCACTTGGACTCGGGACTTAAACTTGTGAACTGAACTGTGAGATCATGACCTGACCGAAAATGAGGACTTGGAAAGCCACTCAGGCTCCCCGCAAGTGGGAGGTCTTTATTTAAACCAAAGTTCAATTTTACTAATTTTATATGAAATATCAAATATTATTTATGCGAGGAAAAGTGAAACAGGTCTACACCCCAGTCCTCCCTGGTTTTTTAACAGCTTTTTGTTTGTAGGCATGATTTACAATACATAGCTTTCACTTACATATAGTTTGACAAATTTAGCAAATTTATACTATAACTGTGCAACTATTACTATAATCCAGTTTTAGAACACACTTCCATCACTTGAAAAAGTTCCTCTGTGCTTCTCTGCTTAATGGATTAATCCTTATTGCCAGAACCAAGCAACTATTGACCTGACTTTTGATCTCTTATAATTTTGCCTTTTTTCAGAAATCTCATATAAATCAAACCATATAGTACATAGTCTTATGTGTCTCGCTTTTCTAACTTAGCCTAATATTTTGTGGTTCAGCCTAGTATGCCTCAGTAGTTCATTGCTTTTTATAGGTCTTTTTACTTTTGTTTATGCATTGAAATGGATATCCACATTTTGTTTATCTATTCATTTGGATTCTCTCAGTTTTGGACTATTTTGAATAATGCAAGTCTGTGTGAACATAGATTTCATTTCTCTTGGGTAAATACCCCAAAGTACAAGCAATTGTTGGGTCAAAATATGATAAGTATACGTTGAACTTTTTAAAAACCAGCCAGTTTTCTAAAGTGGTTGTACTATTTTGTGTTTCCACCAGCAGTGTATGATGGTTCTAAGTTTCTCCATATCCCTGCCAACATGTGGTATTATCACTCTTTTTGATTGTAGCTTTTCTATTGTGTACATAGTAATACTGCATTCTTATTTTATTTTTTTTTTGTGATACTGCATTCTTAAAACATCTTCATTGACATTAATTGATATGCCATAAACTACGCCAATCCAATGACTTTTCCGATTGTTCAGAATTGTGCAATCATTACCATTGTCTAAGATACTGCGTAAGATCTAATAATGTAACTTTTCATTACCCTAAAAAGAAACTTCATGTCTTTTAGCAATTATTTTCCATTCTCTACATACGTCCAGTGCTAGAGGGCCACTAGTCTACTTTGTTTCTAGAAATTTTCTTATTTTGGACATTTCCATATAAATGGAATCACAAAATGCACACAGTCTTCAGTGACTGGCTGTTCTGACTGAACACAACATTTTCAATGTTCATCCATTTTTTAGCATGCCTCGGCACACCATTGCTTTTCATTAGTGATTTTAGTTTTACCTTTTTGCATATAAATATCCAATTGTTCCAGCACAATTTGTTGAAAAGATTATCCTTTCCATGAATTACTTTACCACCGTTGTTAAAAAATGAATTGACCATACATGTGTGGGTTTATTTGGGGAGTTCCTATCTGGTTGCACTGACTATATTTATTCTTCTGATAGCATACTGTCTTGGTTACTGTAGCTTTATAATGTGTTCTGAAATCTGAGAGTCTAAACTCTACAAATTCATTGTCTTTTCAAGATTGTTTTAACTATATACTAGACCTTTGGGCTATTTTAGGACCAGCTTGTCAATATCGACCAAAAGAAAGCCAATTGGGATTTTGATAAAAGCTACCTTAAATCTACAGACCAATATGGAAAGAACAGCCATCTTAACATATTGATTCTTCCAGTGATATATCTTATCCATTTACTTCGAACTTCTTTTCTATAACAATGTGTTACCGTTTTCATGCATAGGTCTTCCAATGATTTTGCTAACTTTATTGCTAAGTATTTGATTTTTCTAATGTTACTGTGAATACTGTTTCCTTAAATTTCATTTTCAAGGTGTTGCTAGCCTTTCTTTTGAACAGATACTTGATTCAAGAGAACTCTGATGAACAAGACTTTCTCCATTACTAAAAAGAAAGGCAGCTGTTTCCTTACAAAACTAAAGTCCAACCACACATTATGGAAATGGCCTCAAGAAGTTTTAGCTAATTTATCCTAAGAACAATTTAATATACCCAATCACAGAATTCTTGAACATTTGAATATATTAAGAGGGAAAATTCAACAACACTCCTGTAACCAGGGAGTTGACTTCTCCAGCCATTGGGCATGTATTTAGCCGTCAATTCAGTCTAGTGTGTTACAGGGTCGTAAGCCACTGTACGCTTACATCGGTCATTCCACAGTGCGAATATGCCTTTACCAGTAAACATAGAAACTGTTATCTCCTACTCTAACTCTCTGCCAAAATAATTTATTCCATGCAACCTTTCTGCTGTGCTTGTTCAAGCACATGTACAGATCCTAAGTTGTTGCTGTTGGCTCTGTCTTCAAGCAGAAATGAAGTATGTCCTTCCCATGGTGGAGAGAACAAGTCATACTTTTTAGTTTTTCCACTTATTTTTTAAAAATGTTTATTTATTTTGAGAGAGAGCAAGAGAGCAAGCAGGAGAGGGGCAGACAGAGAGAGGGAGACAGAGAATCCCAAGCAGGCTCCACACCATCAGCACAGAGCCCAATGTGGGGCTTAAGCTCACAAACCATGAGATTATGACCAGAGCCAAAATCAAAAGTTGGACACCAGGTCAACTGAGCCACCCAGGGGCCCCTCATTTGTTTTTTTTTAAATACTCTTCACACCCCGTGTGGAGCCCTATGTGAGACTACAACTCATGACCCTGAGGTCAAGACCTGAGCTGAGATGAAGAGCTGGATGCTTAACCGACCGAGCCACTGAAATTTCTGATTAAATAATATCTTCCCTTTTCTCAAAATGCAGGGCAACAAAGTTCTACTGCTCAGCCTGGTCTGGTATAGGGCTGGAAGTCAGGAGACTCTGGTTTAATCCTGTCTCTTTCAAATGGTAAGTTTTGCTTTCAAAGTACCTGGGGATCTTAATAAAAATGCAAAGTATGCATAAAAAATGGTTTGGGGTGAGGCCTAAGAGTCTGCATTTCTATAGAGCTCCCAAATGCCAGGGACCATGCTGTGACTAGTGACACTAGATGATTCTGGATATCATGTAACCTTCTGTGCATTAGATTTTACATTTGCAAAATGGAGGTAATAATACTATGTCATATATGCTCAATCACATGATAAATATATGAAGTGATATTTCTGTTATAATGCTTGGATTCCTAAGGAAATATATAAAGTCCATGTATTTTTATCATCTCCATACATTCCTAGAGGCTTTTTACTCCAAGAGATAACTAAAAAGTTTAGAAACAAACATATTTTAAATACCCATGTGTATACATTGTTGCCTAAATTATTCAATCTAGGAGCTGATTCTAAAGAGAACACTGGGATGCCTGGGTGGCTCAGTTGGTTAAGGGTCCAACTCTTGATTTCAGCTCAGGTCATGATCTCACGGTTTGTGAGTTTGAGCCCTGCCTGGGGCTTGGCACTAATAGCTGTGGAACCTGCTTGGGATTCTTTCTCTTGCTCTCTCTCTCTCTCTATCTCTCTCTCCCCCTCTCTCTCTCTCTCACTCATACTCTCTATCTCAAAATAAAATAACTTTAGATTAAAAAAAAAAAGAAGTGAACACCGATGCAGTGTTATCACCCCACCTTTGCCCCCATCCCACCGGTCTAAGCTAGAGCGGCATGATCTTATTACCTGAGCAGCAGATATCTTGGCAACTTGGATGATTTTCTCCATAGAAAGGTAGCTGTGCTGGGAGGGAGCGGGGCCGATGGAATATGCTTCATCTGCCTGTTGAGGAAGATTACATGCTCACTCGGCTAGCGCACACTAGTACACGACAGAACTGCTTCAGGGTCATCTGATTATTATAATTAAAAAGTAGGTACCCAAGAACAATGCAAGAATTAAGAAACAGAAGGGCCAGCTCGTGTCTATGTTATAAAAATAAGCCTGTTTGGAATCTTTTGCAAGAAGAGGATGCCCAAATTTTATTTTTATATATAAACTAAACACTAGAGTGAAATAAAATGTCTTTAGGATAAAAAGCAACAGGCATTAATCACAGCATCATCATTCGTAACAATAATAACTTTAAATGTATCTAATGCCAAAAGTGTACAATTTGACAAGAGACAAAATATATGGCAGTTGTATATAGCAAGAAATAAAATTATGAAGTTTACTGAAGTTTATATAATTATTCATGAATGATAATGGTCTATTCTTTTGTGAACTACTTTATACCGTCCTTTAAAACTTTCACATAATCATAGCATCTTTTGAAGCAGACCAGCTAGAAAGCATCATTCATTTATTCAAAGACTTACTGAATGCCAGCCACGTGCCACGCTTTGAGGTGGGAGCTGCCTGCACAAGAGTAAACCAATGTCCTTGTCTGGAGGGGGACAGACATCAAACACACATTCATACATCTAATGACAACTATGAGAAAGGCCATGGAAGAAAAACGAAGGTCACAATGCAGGTGAAGAGGAAGACTGATTAGGCTTGAGGGTGCTCAAGGAAAGCCTGGGAAGGAAGGTCAGGGGCTCCTCCAGGATGACCAGGGCTCGGCCAGATGAATGGGTGCAGGATGTAGGGTGGAGAACAGGAATGGAGATGCGAGCAAGCCTCCCAAACGGAGCAAACAAGGTCCTGGGGTGGGAAGAAACTTGGCCCATTTGAGGGGCTGACAGAGCAGCCTGTGTGGCTGGAGCCCAGGACACAGGGGTCAGGGACCAGAGATGTGGCTGAATGGACCAGGGAGCACAGATTTCAGAGGGCCTCATGGGAGATTAAAGCTTTGGATTCTCTCCTAAGGGAACACATAACAAGGTTTTTTGGTTGTTGTTTTTTGTTTCTAAACTTCTGATTCCACAAAATACAAATCCATTCTTTTTCTAAAAAATGTGAACAATAGGGGTTCCTGGATGGCTCAGTCAGTTGGGCCCCTGACTTTGGCTCAGGTCATGATCTCATGGTCCAGTTCAGGCCCCGCATCGGGCTCTGTGCTGACAGCTTGGAGCCTGGAGTCCGCTTCAGATTCTGTGTCTCCCTCTCTCTGCCCCTCCCCTACTCTCTCTCTCTCTCAACACTATGATCAATTTGAGACATATTTTCCATATCCATATTCCTATTTATTTGTATATACACAAACACATACAATTTTAGTTTTAGTTTTTAGTTTTTATATGAACAGATCAAACTCCTGTAACTGTTTTTTCCTTAACAGTATGTCTTGGAAGCTCTTTCCTTTTTAGTGCACATATGTCTACATCTTTTTTTTGTTTATTTTTTCAAAGAACCAACTCTTGGTTTCATTGATCTGCTCGACTGTTCTTTTGGATTCTATATTGTTTATTTCTGCCCTGATCTTTATTATTTCTTTTCTTCTGCTGGGTTTGGGGTGCTCTTGCTGCTTCCCTTCTAGTTCCAGTAGGTGCTCTGTTAAATTTTGAATTTGCGCTTTTTCTAGTTTGTT
>NC_043704.1:83216111-83276771 GCF_006229205.1 Suricata suricatta | reverse complement strand
CTGTGGCTGTGATTTCCTCTTGGAGATTCTTCAGGGGAGAGTTCCTTCGTTTTGTTATTTTTGCTAGTTTTCTGTCTCTTGTCACCTTTAGAAAGCTCGTTGTGCTCTGTGCACCTATTAATATTTCTCTGTTAAAGGAGGCTTATTGACTGTCCAGGGCCTGTCGTTTCAGGAAATATTCTTTTAATGGTGTCTCTCAGTTTCTCTTGTTTTGCCTTTGAATATTTTATTTCCCTACTCAGCAATATTTGGGACTTGCTGTCATGCACACTTTGGCTTGTTTCTTGGTGTAGCCCTAAGAAGAAAAACAGACAGACACACACAGAGGGAACAGTAAAACACAAACGCACAGACAAATCAAACAAACAAACACATTAACGGGGGAAAGAAAATAAAGAGAATGGAGAGGAAAGAGATGAAAAGAGGAGAAGAAAAGAAAAAGAAAAAGAAAGAAAAAAATAAATAAAGGGGGTCAGAGACAACAAAGGACAGTGGACAGTCTACAAGTGTATGACCAGTTGAGGGGAGAGGTAGGGATGAGATATAGGAGAATATATCTGGATTGCAAGAAGGTAAAGAAGAAAAAAAGGAAAAAAAAAAGGGGGAGAAAGGAGAAAGGAAAATGAGGAGTAAAATTTTTTAAAAGTTTAAGTAAAAAAAAAGTAATAATAATAAAAAATACGTACAGAAAAAGGCGAAAAGAAAATGAAGAAAAAGAAAAAATTATAATAAAAGCAAAAAAACACAGCAACAACAAAAACAAAACAGCAGCTCCCCCTCGTGGATAGGCAAGGTTTGATGTGATAGGTCTCGGAGGCTGCTCTCAGAGGCTCTGCCTTGGTGTCTGCAGAGATTAGATAGGCGGCACGCCAAGTTCTGCTGAACTATGAACTGTAGGCCACTCTAATGAGTCCGATCTCCTTTTGCCGCGGTTGAGCACGGTTGAATTGTATTTTCCAGGCCTGCCTCAGTTCAACGTTCCAGTCCATGCACTTTTTATGCTACCACAGATGAGATGTTTTTGTTTTGGTTGCTGGCTTCTTAGGGGGAGGAATTGGTTTGTCTTGGCTCAGGCTGGGATTTCGGCTACCCCTGCCTGAGGCGAGATGCGCAGCAGGAGGTGAAGTATGTGCGCACTGTCACAGACCCAACCCCCAGCGGGGATCGCGTTAGTGTTGGGGGAGGAATGAGGGCATAGCTGTTGCCGGAGGCGGCGCAGGGAGCTGCTAGAAATGAGCTGGGAGCTCCTGCAGCCTGCGTGCGCACCCAGGTCTCCACCGCTGCCAACTCTCTGTCGGGATCACGCAGAGGTGGGGGCTATTTTTTCCCTGTTGGCACCTGGGATTCAGGGTTAGCGCGGCCAATGCTGGAGGCGAGATGCGCCATGGAAACGAGATGTGTGCGTGCTCCCACTCCCAAAACCGAGGTCGAAGTGAGCACCCCTGACACCGCTGCTGCAGCGGTCGCGACTCCTTGCCAAGATGGCGCTGGGCTGGAAGCTGTTCCTTCCCTTGTGCCACCTGGGTTCAGGATTAAGGCTACCCAGCGGTTATCTATGGAGTGAGCTTCTCTCTCCAAGCGCAGTTAAGCATTCTTTACCTCTTCCCCAGAGACAGTACTATGAGTGTGTTCAGTCTCTCTGTCTCTTCCCTTTGTCTCTCGGGCTCGGTGTGCTTGCCCCGCATTGGGCTGGGGCTGCCACCTCCCCTGCCCGTCTCGGGCTGGCCCGTTTTCCAATCTCTCCAGTTCGCACTCACTCACTCAGGTATCCTTCAGGTTCTCTTCCTTCTGGAGTTCGTATTTTCTCCTTCCGCTCTTGCAGATGAGAGTAATATCCTTCTCAGTTCGATCAATGGGGCAGACGAAGTTTACAGAGCTCCCTTCCTCTCTGCCATCTTGGCTCCTCCTCCCCTCTACATCTTTTTTTTTTAATAATAGTGGTACATTTCACAGCATGGAGGTACCAAAGTTCATTTAATCACGTACCTCTGAACAGACATTTAGGTGATAATGGCAAAAAACTGGATGCTGGCAGTATTGTTGTACATGCCTCTTCTTGCACATATGTGTGAATGTGTCTCTGGACAGAGATCTGGAGGTATGTTTGCAAGGCTGGGTGAAGGATATAACATTTTAATAGCTCCTGGTTAATCATCCCTTGAAATGGTGTCACCAACATACATTTCCATCAACGTATGAATTTCTTTCTTTTTTTTTTTTAATGTTCATTCATTTTTGAGAGACAGAGATTGAGACCTAGTGTGAGTAGGGGAGGTTGAGAGAGAGGGAGACACAGAATTTGAAGCAGGCTCCAGGCTCTGAACTATCAGCACAGGCTTAACCAACTGAACCACCTAAGTGCCCCCAATGTACTAATTTCTAATTACATTAACTAACACTGAATATTATCCATCTTTTAAATTCTTGCTAATTCGGTAGATGATAAAAAGGCCTAGGCATTTAAAGCAGAGGAGTAACTGCCAGAGTCCAGCTCCAGCAGGCCTATGGCTCCCTGAAGGATGGATGGTGTTGGCCAAAGGGAGGGATGAGAGAGCCAAGATATTCTTTCTGATCACCAGGCAGACATCTCTGCACTGATTGAGACTCAGCTTTATTTATAGTTAAGTGTATGGGGAACAGCACAAAGTGACATTTGTTTTAAACAATGATTTCTGATGATACATTTCTTTGATATGTAAAAATTTCCCAGAACATAGATTTGTAGAAGACTCATGCATAATCTTTATCAATAGTGACTGATGTAGGTGATTTAGATGCTTATCATATGGGGAAGGAAGGTATTCAATACATGACAATGTTTTTAGCATAGCAAAGGCAAAAGTTAGTTTTTTGTGAGCAGGGGTCAATACCTGTTTGCTTGAGGGGAAGTATAAGAAAAATAGGATTCTCAGGAAATGGAATGTTTGCTCCCATAGTCACAAAAGAAGTTCCTATAATAAGTTCCTGGACAAGGTGCAATCAGCATATATTAGGGCCAAAATAAGGGACAAGTCACTCAGAAACCAATCAACAAGGTGCCCTGGGGGTCAGTGCTCAAGCAAAAACAACTGGGTGGGGGTAGATATCAGTCATCCTCTGATGGCAGGGGGGCCTTGTAAACCTGCCTTAACCTCACAAGGAGTATTCTCAACTTGTGAGCTCAGAATGGCTCCCAACAAGTAACATGAAAAATTCTGATTTCAGGCTATCGGTCTGGCTGAAACGCAGAACATACCGTGGGAGAGGTCAAAGAGGGAAGTAGGGAGACCACTTAGGAGGCCACAGCATCGGGCCAGTGACGGTGACAGTGGCTATGACTTGAGGTACTGGTGGTAATGGGCAGAAAGAAGTGGAATGGAAAGAAGTGTTTGGAAAACAGAATAAACAGCACTTGGTGACTGTCTAAATGGGGAAGGGGAAGGAGCTAGAGTGGCAGGAAGACAGAAGATGTTCAAAGACTCCCAGATCTCTGGCATTTTGGTTTTTAGGTGCAATGGTGCTGCCATCTGCTGAGTGAGAGAAGTCTGCAGGAGAAGCAGCTTCACTGCAGATCAAAGTCACGAATTCCACATCAGGGACATTAGTTTGGTACTTGTCACACATCCACAGGATGCCCGTGGAGATGTAGAGCGGGCGGCTGGATATATCTGTATCACACTCAAAGTAAAGTCTGGGCTAGAAACAGAAATGGAAATTTGAAAGTGGTTAGCAAAGCCATAAGGGTAGATGAAGTAATCTAGAGTGATAGAATACAGTGAGAAAAGATGGAAGATTCTTGAAAAGGTTAAGAGGAGAACTCCAGGAAGACAACTGGGCTTGGACAGCATGTGGGCAGATGCAGGTGCACTGAACAGATGCTGCGGCAGGAAGCGCAGTTCTATTTCCTTCGTGAATCCACATCATCTGTTGAGAACAGACAGGTCGAGGGAGAGTCAGAGGCTGGAACGGCACAGAGCAGGTCTGAGATGGTCACCACACAGAACGAGAAAAGAAAAGTGCCCAGAGAGCATGGGCCTGCCATGAGTGCTGAAAACCCAGCTGAGGCTGGCTGCCATGAACTTGTTGCTGCTCAGTCCTGCTGCGGGCATGAGGAAGGCCCATAGGTGAATTCATCCATGGTTGGCTCTGTCTGGTGAATAGCAGCTAGTAATAACTGGTAACACTTACAAACCTCAGGGAAGTAGGACCCTTTTCATTATAATTTTATAGTTAAGCCAAGGTTCAGAAACATCAGGTGACTTGTCAAAGCTCCCCTGGCCAGTAAGTGATAGTTGCTAAGACTGGTCTGGATCCTTCTTGTACACCAGGGATTTGGATGCATGGCACTCAAAGCACGATCTGCAGCCACATTCTGTGAACTGTTTTACCCAATCCTCGAGGAGCAGGACCCTGCCTGTAAGTCAACTAAACACAACCAAACACACAGTTCAATCACAAAATCTGACTTTCGGTTTTTAACAACATACCATGTCTACATGCATGGAATTCTTGTCGGCCTCACTGTAAACAGCCACGGACTGTATTCCCATTTTTTTGGCTGTTCGTATCACCCTGCAAGCAATTTCTCCTCTGTTTGCAATGAGGACCTTGGCAATGTTTTGTCCTGTTTAAAACACCATGAAAATTATATACAAATGTTATTGGAGAACAAGGAATGAGAAAGCAAAATAAAGACTCCATTATATTAACCGGCTGATAAACATCTGTTTTGGTAAAATTAGCATAACAGTCTCGAATAACCATTTCCATTAATATTCGTGCATTTCTTTTCACTGGAATTCAAGATACCCTTTTCTAAAAAAAAATGTCTATTTATTTTGAGAGAGAGACAGAGAGAGAGAGAGAGACAGAGAGAGAATTCCAAGCAGGCTCCATGCTGTCAGCACAGAGCCCAGTGCAGAGCTCAAATTCACAAACTGTGACATCATGACCTGAGCCAAAATCAGGAGCCAGACGCTTAACCGACTAAGCTACCCAAGTGCCCCTGAGATCCAAGATCCTCTTAACATAAACTCTTATGTTATTCAGCGTTTTCTATTTTAAAATGAAAAGATGTTTTGATATGCCAAAGGTCAAATTACAATAGCCCCCAAAAACCCCTTCATAGTTAATAATAATTAATCTTTAATAAGTACTTTTTATGCCTCGGGTCCTGTGCTAAAGACTCAATCTGGATTTAATTCCTCACAATAATCCTATGAAATAAACACTATTATTATTATATCAATTTTAAAGATAAAGAAATTCCAATGAAAAGAGATACTACTGTCCTGAAATTATACTCATTTTGTCCTGAAATTATACTGGCTAAAAGAAGCGGTGGATCCGGGATTTGAACCCAGGTCAGGTTCACCCCAGAACCTGTACTCCCGGTCCCTCCGGACGCACACACAGGGATGTGCGGTTCTCTTGCACTCACAGTGAGGCCCGCACCAGGACACTGGTGTCACTGCCACAGGACACGTCATCATATTAATGTGTAAAATGCACTCCCATCATCATACATGAAATAAATGTTCCTTGGCAGTTTATAATAGTTATTTTTCTAAAACAAATAAGGTTTTCTATAACTTAAAACATATTTTTCTATGGGGATCTTTGGAGCCTGAGTTGTGACAGGTCACAGGAGCTGCTGGGATGAAGTATGCATGTGTGTGTCGTGGGGAAGAAGTTGCACCCAATCAACCATGATTATACGTTTATATGTTTTATAGTTGGGAATTCCATGTAAAATTGTATTTGAAAAAATGTCTGCCACTTATCAGAATGGTTTTAAAGCACTGATTTAGACCATCATAGTTACGCATTTCCAATTCACTGCACTAAACGGGAACAAACAGACAGAAGGAACAACATAAATGTAAATGTTTCCAATTATCTCTGTATATATTGTAGACTTAACAGGGGAGATCTGACTTAGAAGAGGTGAAACCATGGCTCAATACTTACTAAGAAAATGATCATGAAAATCCCAGATTTTGAAAATATATGAGCACTAATTCTATATATACAAATTAAAGCATTAAACATATCCTAGCACATATAGCAAAACCAAAGCAAACCAATACTATACCTGTGGTTGTTGAATACTTCATGGATCTCTGCTTCCAAGTCCATCTCCTAGCAAATGAATCCAAATGGAATTATAATTAAACAGGATATTCAAAATCAGTCATTGTTGTTTCAAAAGAATCTAAATTTTTTAAAGTTTAAAAAAAATTTTTTAATGTTTTCCTTATTTTTGAGAGAGAGAGAGAGAGAGTGAGCAGCGGAGGGTCAGAGAAAGAGGAACACAGAATTGGAAGACAGGCTCCAGGCTCTGAGCTAGCTGTCAGCCCAAGCCTGACATGGGGCTTGAATCCACGAACTGTAAGATCATGACCTGTGCTGAAGACAGACGTTCAACTGACTGAGCCACCCAGGTGCCCCTAAAGTTTTTTTTTTTTAATGTTTATTTTTGAGAGAGAGAGAATGTGTGTGTCAGAGTGCATGGAGGAAGGGCAGAGAGAGAGGGAGACATCGAATCCAAAGCAGGCTCCAGGCTCTGAGTTGACAGCACAGAGTCCAACATGGGGCTTGAACTCACCAGTCATGAAATCATGACCTGAGATGAAGCTGGAGCTTAATCAACTGAACCACCCAGGTGCCCTTCAGTCATTATATGATTTATTAATTCAAAATGAGTCTAGATATGACTTTAGTTAACCCTGAAGCCTACAAAGTGACTTAATAAGACTTTCTTGGAGGGAAAGAAATTACTCTAGACACCGGAAGTTACAGTTTTGGTTGTTCCCTCTGGCACTGTATGTCCTTGAGTGGATCACCTAACCTGCTTGCTCCAAAGGCTGGCATAAGGCCAGAGTCACAATTAGAAAGCCAAGGTACTTCAAGATCATACATTTCAGCTTTTTCAAACTCTTTCGACTCAACTCGAAGTAAAAATTATATTTGACTTCACAAGTTGGTACACACACAAAACTTAAGTTTCATGACAGAAGATTCTCTCTGCGTTTTGTTACTTTCTGTTCTATTCCATTTTATTAAATAAAATATGCTGGTCAAATAACAGTTTGAAAAATACCAATCTTATTCAACCCCTGATAAGAGGGGTTTGAACAATTAAGCCGAGAGAAGTCAAGAGAAGGAGCTGATCAAGGGCAGCAGAAAGACTGCTGGCTGTGGGGCCAGGGGACCTACCACTGAGCAGCCACTGCGGACACCAGGCAAGTCATTTTACATCAGTGTTTCTCCAGTCTTTTTTCATTATGGCCCCCTAATGCAAAAACATAAATACTAAGATTTTGTAGGGGGGGGGGGATTGAGCCTTGGAGGGTATAGTAACTATGGTAACATCTAAGATTTTTTTTCGCTCTCCTCAGGACCCAATTTTCACTTTACAACTCAGACGGCAGTGTCCTCACACAGGACAGGAGATGCCAAGAGGTGCTCTTGAAGACACTTCTCAATTTGCAAAGCAGACAATTTAAGCTGAGTCCTTGTATTAATAAGAAGTGGAGAACCAGGGAGGCTAAATGACTTGTTTGAGGTATCTTAACCAGGTAGAAGTTTATTAAGGTCTAAAACAGTTTTTAAGTTCTATTATACTTACCGATAGAGCAAGTAACAAAACTTTAACCAAGAGGTAACAGAAAACAGGCCACATTTACTTTGGGAACAAAAAAGTATAATGCCTACCAGGTGTCAGCTAAAAAGAATACACTGAGAAAATAACAAATTGCTGAAGGAATTCAACCTTAGTCTTTTCCACCCATACCTGGATGATTTGGTCAAACTATGGCTATAAAGAACTAATCATTTTAGATCATGTACACAGCAGGTGATAAAAAGCACAATGTACATTAGATATTAAGCAACTACGTATGTGCAGAATGTATATACTATGCAGATAGCTAGGGAACTGAACAGGACTAGCATTTCACTGGGGCAGGGGCGCAGGAGGTGGGAGTATGACAGAGGTCAGATGGTCATTGTCCTCTGATGCAAACTCAGCCACTGACATCCATGAAGGGCTGGAGGAAGACCCACAGCTTTGGCTCTTGAGTCCCACAAGACTGCCTTCTCAGGAGGCTATTGCTTTCCCACTTCTTTCCAATTCTACTGACCTCACTCTCTTAATCTTCAAGGAGAAAGATTGTTTTCCCTTATCTTTAAAAGGTATCTTCTAGTTCACAGCATCATCTCATCACATTCTTCAGATAAGTTTTTTTTATAAGATCTGTCCTGGACAGATTTATCTATAAAATGGCTGCTTCTTGGTAACTCCAGCTTAAGATTCTTATTAAGTTTCAAGGTCATTGCTGAACTAAAGTTTTCTTCTGCCATTTTCTAGTGAAAACAGACAATCACATACATACATACCACTTAACATAATACTCAATGATATTTTGAAAGGTCTATTCCATTTTTCACCATTGACTAAGCTATAGCTTAAAATGATGTTTTAAAAAAACAAAATTAAGAAGTTGCTTCCATGAGATTCAACATAAATTCTATACCAGCATACTCTCATTTCTAAAATTCCACCATTAGACTTCTCTGAGGTACTAGAGAATCATGACATAGAAGACATGTAAACACCCTTTATAATGATAAGATTTGTAATTCCTTAATGCCATTAACAACTTTAATATTCTCCAGGATGACAGCTACCTGACAACAGTTTACACACAGGAGGGAAGATTTGAGAGGGAGAGGGAAGAGAGAGAAAATGGGCCTGTGCAATATCCTGAAGAGCCCTGGAAACCTAAGAAAAGAAAAATCAAGAGAAAGAGCAGAGCATTAACATTACTTTCACCAACTGTCTTATTTTCCTCTGGGGCTAGTCCAACAATTAAGTAACTCAAATCTAAATACCTCTCCAGGAATCGGTGGAAAATAAAAGCAAACAAAAAACTTGAACCAAAGACTGTATTTATGGATTGATTCATATGCACCAGATTCTGTTTGAGTCTCTTTCCATGCACTAATTCATTTAATTCACACAATGCTAGGTACTAATATTATCTCCTCTAGGAATAGTTATAATCACCTCCTCCTCCTAAATCAGGAAATTCAACCACAGAGACATTAAATAATCTACCCAAGGTTGGGCACCCAGCTAGTGAGTAGCAAAGCTGAAAATCATGGCTTCTGACAGCACAGTCTGTGCCCTTCAGCACTAAGCTATGCTGTCTTTCCAGAATGGAGGAGGAGGTGAAGAGGGGGGTGAAGAAACAAAGCAAGATAAAGAAGCCTGCTACCAGGAGATCTGAGGGTGTCTTCACTGCCAAATTTACTGTCATTCAAGCTTACAGTTCAAAATTTGAAACTGATCTGGAGCCAGGTTATTTAGAGTCTGATACTTTGTTCAAACTTGCCTCCGAGAGCTTTAACAAAACCACCTCTCAGACCTCTGGAAGGTACGTTTACTTTTGTCAACTTGATCCAGTTCAACAACGAGAAGGAACTCCCGGAGTCTCTGAACTGGACACCTGACTGGAGATTGCTGAACAGAAAACGGCTTGAGGGCGTCCTGGCTCCATTTCTTACTACTTGTGTAAACTTGGGCAAGTCGTCGACCCCTCCCTCTGAGCTTCACCAGAACCGGGATTATCAACATTCCCCACTCGGGGAATGCAGTGAAAGCATAATGTTAACTGTTAGCAGCTGTATAAGCGTCTCTTTTGCCCCAGTAGCGAGGGGAGCAGGGATGTGGCAGGCCCAGCTCTACCCCTCCCCCACCCCTCGAGAAGGAAAAAATAGAGGCAAACAGAGGATGCCGAGTGGACACGGGGGGAAAGGTGAAGAAAAGGAAAGGCTGGGTGTGATGCCATGACTCTCCCGATGCCAAGACTGAAAGCAGAACACCCTGAAAAGGGCTAGGGTTTTCCTAATGCTCTCCCCTCCTCCCGCTCGACCGCTGGTCCCTACGCCCCTCTCTCGGCGTGCAGGAATCCGTTTACACCACCCCTAACCCCGGGCCCCGGACGCTGATCCACGCTGCTCCACCTCACGTTACCTCGGCGGCAGCAGCAGGCTCGGGACTCGCAGCCACCGGTTCTTCTCTGCCGCCAAAAGCAGCAAGGACACCGCAGAGGCTGCCGCCATGGCCCCACAACCCGTCGCTCTCCGACTCCTGGGTACAGCAGCTGCTTCCCACTCCCAGCAAAACCTTTCCTCCGCTCAGCAAGCCTATTGTCCTTCACGGGCCACCGTCCAGGTCCCAGTCGAGCACTAGGCCTGTCTAGCGTGGTGGGCTTCTCCGTCAAAACCAATCAAAGAACAGAGCAGGACTTCGGAGGCGACGATTGGCCAATCGGCCACAAGCCGCGGAGGTGTGGTCCCTGCTTCCGCCCCTTGGCGCAGCGTCTACTTAACAAGGGGTTGCCTCTCATTCACTTTAGGACTCCTGGGTCCTGGATTGCTGTTTCTACTACTGGCCGGCAGGGTTCCCTCGTTCTCGTCAGGCTCTAAGGAGAACGTTCCTCTTGATCTTTACTATTAAAGGCACGAGAAAGTGGAGAAAGAGGAGGCCTGAGGGAAAACTCAAATGTAGTAAGGAGCAAGATACATAACTTTCTAGTGTTCTCAAAAAAGGGGGAAAAATAAAACTAAAATTAAAAAGTTAAAACTACTTGAGCTTTCACAAAAGTGCTTTAGTTGGCTTGGGAAAAGAAGTCAAACCGAAATTGCAGAATATCTAGAAAATCAAAACACTAAAAACACTACATACAGATGCTTCTTTGGACATAGTTAAAGCTGGCTCATAAGCAAATTCATAGTGGAAGTAAATTAACTGTCCAATTTAAGGGTTAAAATATGAAAATAAACATAGGAAATTAGTAATTATAAAAGAAGAAATTAATGAACTAAGATAAATCCAGAGGTTAGAAATTAATAACATAGCTAAATAATCCGAAGTAAAGGGAGGAAAATGCACACTTGCATTAAATGTGAAAGATGGAAGCATAAAAGAACTAGAAGACACTATGGGAGACTTTAAAAGAGTGAAGGTTTTTCTAAGCATTACACAATACTCAAACTATAACAGAAAAAGAATTAATAAATTCAACTATATAATTTTTTGAAAATATGCACAGCAAAACATACATAGAAAAAAAACCAACAGTAAACTGGGAATAATTTTTTAACTCTTATCACAGATGAAGGGCTACTTTTCTCAATATATAAATAACTCCCACAAATAAATAAGAAAAGAGAACTGTAATGCGATAGAAAATTATCAAAGAATATGAGAAGACCAATGAAACAGAATAGAAAGCCCAGAAATAAACCCATGCATATATATGATCAACTAGTCTTTGACAAGAGTGCCAGATACACATAATGGGGACAGGATGGTTTCTATGTAGTAAATGGTGCTGAGAAAACGGGATATCCACATGCAAAACAATGAAATTGGACCTCTGTCTTATACCACTAAAAGAAAACATAGGGAAAAAGCTCCTTGGCATTGGTCTTGGCAAAGATTTTTTTAGATATGACACCAAAAGCAAAGGCAACAAAAGCAAAGGTATACAAGTTGGGACTACATCAATCTAAAAAGCTTCAGCACAGCCAGTCAACAAATGAAAAGGCAACTTATGGATGGGATACAATAATTGCAAACCCTGTATCTGATAAGAGGTTTTGTTGGGAACGTCATCAAAAAATATGTGACTGACAACCCTTGAGCTGGACTCAGAGGTTCCTCACTCCCTCCCCTATCCTTAGAATGTGGGTTCTGCTTGCAGAAGCTGCCTACGGACACAGCCTTGAGATGGGGATGAGGTACTGAAAATGACTGGAGGGTATATGTGACTGAGTTCAATTAGGGCCTCTTTATAAACTTTTAAGATCTAGCAGGCAGGTGTGGGGATCCAATTGTCCTGCTCCTGTCCAAGACAAGCTTCATATGTAAGTTCTCCTTGCTTATTAAAACTGCCACCTTACCAACCTAAAGTGACCTGCCCCTTCTTTTGGTCTTTTCCTGCCCTCCTTTTATGGGGGCTAATTTTAGATTATACCTGGGAAGCTCCCAGGAGGGTCATAATTTAATAGGATAGTGTATCTACGACAGGAATAGATAGATTCTTGTAGAATAGTAGAGGACTAGTTGATCATATATCTGCATGGGTTTATTTCTGGGCTTCCTATTCTGTTTCATTGGTCTTCTCATATTCCTTGACAACTTTCTATTGCATTATAGTTCTCTTTTCTTATTTATTTGTGGAAGTTATTTATATATTACTTGTAGAATAGATAGATTGTGTATCTACAACATACAAATAATTCATTCAATTCAATAGCAAAAAAGCAAATAATCTAACTTAAAAATGATCAAAGGATTGGAATAGAAACTTTTCCAAAGAAGACATACAAAAATAACCAATACCTATGTGAAAAGGTGCTCAACACTGCTAATCACCAGGGAAATGCAAGTCAAAGCCACAATGAGGGGCATCAGGGTAGTTCAGTAGTTAAGCCTCCACTCTTGGTTTCAGCTCAGGTCATGATCTCCCAGTTTGAGAGATCCAGGCCCGCATAGGTTTTGTGGACCAGTTTCTATTACAACTATTCAACTCTGCTGTTGTAAAGTAGCCAAAGGCAATACATAAACAAATGGGCATGGATGGCTATACTCCACAAAACTTTATTTACAAAAATGGATGGCCAAACCATGAGCTGTAGTTTACTGATCTCTGTCCTATTACCCATTTTATAATTGACTACTGCTAGACCCACTAGATCCATTTGACTTTATTGGTTAATGGGCATGACAGAATCCAACTCAAAATGGGTTATTCTGGATATAGAGTAACTTGGTGTCCCAAAGTCAAGTGTTCCAGGACCCAGTAACATGCCAAGAGCTGCCTCTTCAAGGGCATCTGTTTCTCTGCAGTAAATAGCATGGCCTCGGCCTTACTCCAGAACATCCAGGGCCTGTGTTATGATTCTCCCACTGGAGTTTGCCAAAAATTCCATACTGTACCTTTTTCACCACTGGTATCTCCAACACCCTGAGGTCAGCCTAATTGTAGAGCTCAAGTAGTAGAGATGATTGCATTACAGCCTGGAGTTGCTGTACTGCTCTCTCCTGCTCTGGCCCCACTCAAAACTGATAGCTTTCTATGTCACCTGGTAAATGAGCAGACAACTTTTCCAAGCTGTGGAATGTTGCCTCCAGAACCTAAAAAGGCCTACCTGGTTCTATGGTTTCTCCTCTGTATAAAGGATGCAACATGCAAAACATCTGTATTTTATTTTGAAGGGGATATGTGGCATGGCCCTGACCTCCTGGGTCCCTAAAATTTTCAATGAACTAGTCAGTCCCTGAGTCCTCATAGGGTTTGTCTCCTGCTTCCTGGAATACATATTTCTTATCAAGACTTCCACCATAACAATCGCTCTGTGCTTGTCTAATTAGCATAATGTCCTCAAAGTAATGGTTCAGTGTGATGTCCTGTGGGATAGCTGTGTGGTCCAGGTCTCTTTGAATTATATTATGACAGAGCGTTAACACATCCCTGAGGCAAAGCTATCAGTTAATACTGTAGAGCAATGGGCCAACTAACAGCCTTTGTGAAAAGACAAATCTGCTTGAGCAGCAGGTGGTCTGTAGACTATTAGTACCAGAGACTTAGAGGCTGCTCTCCTAAGAAGAGAGTGGGGTGGAGCTGGTAGTGGCTGGAAAAGGCCATGCCCTCCTTACCCTTTGTATAGCTTACTATTAAGCCACTTTTATTAGTGTATATACTGCAATTTATTTACCTGAACCCCCGCCCCCCGAAAAGTAAACCAGTAATTGAACCTTGAAAATGGACCTGGAGTAGCCAGCATCCAAGATGGTCCCCATTGATTTCCACCTCTCCTGATCTTTACTCCCGCATTGTACCAGGGATGGTTGGTGTGACCAATAGAATGCAGCACAGATGACGGTATGTAACTTTTGGAAACAGGTGGTCAATGTCTCTCTCTTGAATCACTCCCCTGGGGAAAGTCAGCTGTCATGATGGGAGCATTCCTATAGCTATGCCACCTGGTGTGAACTTGGAAGCAGATACTTCAGCCCCAGTTGAACTTTCGGATGACGAAGCTCTGGTCAATAGTTTAAATGCCACCTGGTAAGACACCCCAAGCCAGAACCACCCAGCTAAGCTGCTCTCAGATTTCTGCCCCTCAGAAACTGTGAGATAATAAATGTTTGTTGTTTTAAGCTGCTAAGTTTTGGGTTAACTTGTTACATAGATTCACAGGACTAACACGCCCAATACAGGACTTATTTATCTCAATCCCCACGAGAGTATCTAGTATTTAGTAAGTCCTTAATCGGTGTTGGCTGAATGAGTGAATAAATGGATAGATAAATTTGTGGCAGCATTTAAGTAAACCGGTAATCCGGTCTGTTAGTCTGGTCTAAGCGTTGAGAGATTTAACCTATAACCTAATATGGTTCACTTCTCAAAAATTCATATCCTTTCCAATAGGTCTTCCTACCTAGTAATAAAGTGGTAGTAGAGAATAGAACAAAATGAATTATAGAAAGATGACTTAACATCTTTTAGAAAGATGATAGTAAACAAAAGTTTTTATAGCATAAAAATTGAATTATCAGAAATGAATGATATAAATTAACCTCCAAAACAATTTTTATTACAAAACCTTTTAATACAATTCAATGTTCCATTAAGACTAAACTGAGGACCTTGCCAAGCCAACTGACTCGTAAGGGAACAAGTCAGGAGAGCCAATAGGTACTCTGGGGTGACCTGAATTATTCTTTTTCCAAAGAATCCTACGGGTATGTAGTATTTTTTTTAGTATGCTTAGTTCCCTTTTTTAGTTTTAAAAACAAGCAGTGATTACAATTCTTGGCAGGCTGCTCTACAGAATAAAGGGTACTAGAATAGAAAATGTGGTTCTAACAGAGCAGAAGAAGCAAGTTACCACAAGGGGGAGATCTACATTCAAGAAAGAAAAGTTGGTTAGAGGTTAGAAGATTTCTCTATTTTCAAAGAAATAAAAAATGACTTGAGATGTTTACTCCATTCCTTTATCTTTAGATCCACAGCTGCACAGCCCCATAAAAAAGAGAAATTGATGTTTTACAGAGCCCCTCAGTCTACTTTATTAAAGATCTGCTATTTCATTATCCATCAAGTCCCTTCCGTGTCCCTTTATCTCTTATGATTCTGGAGAAATTCCTTTTCTCTGTGAAAAAAAGAGCATGTGCTGGTGTGAGGCTTCGGTCAGCATTCAGTGTCACTGTTCTTGTAGCCAAGTTGATGTAGCGAAGTCCAGAGACCTTGGCACTAGACCAAACGGCAGTCAAATTCTGGCTCTGCCATTTGTTAGCTGGGTGACACTGAGGTGATGAATTCCCTTAATTCTGAATTTACTCATCTATAACTTGGGGGAATTAAATGGGATGTATCTAAACTTAGCCAAGTGTCTGGCATAAATTTGTTCAAATATTAAGGGTAATGTTTCTTGCTTATTATTTAATTCTGTTGTTTGTAGCCACCTAGTGATTCTGCAGGAGTAGTCAGCAAGATGAAAAGTATCAGCTGATTTGTTTGTCTTGTTGGCATCACATCAAATGTAGACAAACTGTGATATAGTGGGTTTTTAGATGATTAAAAAAATTAAAGTGGAAAAGGAGGTAAGCAGATCATCAGACACACACATATATATCATATAAAACATGAATAGGCAAAGTGCTGGAAGTCCATTTTATAGACAAAGCAGAGGCATTTTTTTAATTGGGAAAGACGAAGGATAAAATAAAATCCCAATGTGCACAGGTAGCATTAGTTACAACTGACATTTTAGTTTATGATTTGGGAGCATATACCACTTTATATGCATTATGTTAATTTAACATATCTCAAATGTTGATTTGAATGGTTAAAATATTTTGAAGGAAATTGGAAAATACTCAAGCAGCTCACTAGAACTTTCATAAAATAAACAAAAAATATGTAGAAATTGATTTGCTGCTTGAATTTAAATCAGAAACGACTTGGTTTTTGTGAAAGATGGTGGTTTACATTGTTGGAAGGACTCACTCTAAGGGAAGCCCCCAACATCCTGGAAATGAAGAAAGAATTCTCTAAACTCCATTATTTTCTTTTCCTCTGGGCACCAATTAGATTCTCTGGTATCCAGATGATTCCCGTCTTAGGCGGATTCCATAGACAATCAAACCCACAGCGCAGAGACCAAGCACAATGGCCCCAATCACAGGAAGCACAACTGTGTAGTCAGATGAACACTCGTCAACTAAGAGAGAGAAAGAAAAAAAATACAATATAGCAGGTCAGGTTTGGTGAGGACAGACCAGAAAGCAGACTATAGTGGGAAGGATATGAACTTTGGAGTCAAATCCAAGCTTGGCATTTTTTTTAAATATTATAGTTGATATGCAACCGGGCTTGACTTTCAATTCCACCATTAACTGTGTAAACTTGGATGAGTTATTGAAACTTGCAATTTCCTCATTTATGAAGCAAATAATGTAAAAGATTCTTGGTTAAACAAGATAACCTTATCTTCGCAGCAATTAATAAATTCTTTTTAAGGCTCCATGCCTAATGCAGGGCTCGAACTCAGAATCTCGAGATCAGGAACTGAGTTGGGATCAAGAGTACGACCCTAACCGACTGAGCCACCCAGGCACCCCCAGCAATTAATAGATATTTAATAATCACTAGACCTGTTTTCTTCCAGGTGTGTTCTCTGCAAAGTAGAATGTGTGTACATAAAAGAGAGTTTTAGATTATACATGATCTCTTGAAAACATGTGATGTTTACCTGCTTTGTAAAAAAAATTTTGCTACACTTAAAGTTCTAATTACTTATGAGAGCTTAAAAATTAACATTTGCAAATTTGTCAAAACTTTTTTCTTTAGGGGCATCTGGGTGGTTCAGTCAGTTAGGTGTCTGACTCTTGGTTTCGGCTCAGGTCATAATCTCATGGTCTATGGGTTCAAGCTGTCAGTGCAGAGACTTCTTAGGTTTCTCTCTCTTCCTCTCTCTTTCTGCCCCTCCCCTGCTTTTTCACAAACGCACATTCTCTCTGTCTCAAAATAAATGAATAAACTTTGAAAATAAAAACTTTTTTTGTTATTTCATTAGAGAGTATTTATTCAGTTTGTTTAAAATGTAGTCAGTCTCAACTATAGAAAGATGGAGAGCCCTGATCATAAAAGGGAATTTGACTGAATACAAATAAGTAGAGAACTGTATCTTATTCAAGGATAGAGAAGAGGCAATAGATGAATGGATAAAGAAGATGTGACATATGTATATGTACATGTATATGCATGCACACACACAACCGAAATATTATGCAGTCATAAAAAGGATGAGATCTTGCTATTTGCAACAACCTGGATGGACCTAGAGAGTATTATGCTCAGTAAAATAAGTCAGATTGAGAAAGACAAATACCATATCATTTTAACTCATACATGGAATCTAAAAAACCAAAACACATGAATAAACAAACAAAAAGCAGATTCAGGCCTACACATACAGAAAACAAACTGATGGTTGCCAGAGGGAAGGGGAGTGGGGGACTGGGTAAAAGGAGTGAAGAGGAGTAGGAGACACAGGCTCCCAGTTATGGAACGAATAAATCACAGGGATGAAAAGAACAGCACAGGGAATGCAGTCAATGATATAATAGCGGTGCATGGTGACAGGTGTAGCTACACTTGTGGTGAACATAACGTAACCTACAGAGAAGTTGAATCACTATGTTGTCCACCTGAAACTAATGTAACACTGTGTGTCAACTGTACTCAAATTTAAAAAAAAAGTAAAGAAGAAGAAAAAGCTCCAGCATATGTTAAGGGGAAAAAAGCAACACACGGAAAAATGCATAGAGCACTACAATGCTTTGTGTAGGTAAAGAAGAAATGAAGATATATTTGCTTGCATTTACTTAAAGAAAACCTGGAGGGGTAAATGCATGATAAACCAATAAAAGTAATGGCCTATAGATGGCTAAGGGGAGAAGGGGATGGAAGAAGAGCAAGAACAAAGGATCAGGAGGGACCAGGGCAGAGGGAGCGATAGAGTCTCTAGAGTCTGTACAGGCAGGCACTGTGCTACACGATGTCATCTGGCAGTGGACAATATTTACGTAATTATATAATATATATTTTATTGATTTAACAAAACACAGTGATATAACCATAAAAGGGATGTTGAGTATGAAATCCTTATCTGCCATAACAAGAAGTTTAAAGCTAATAAACCGAGATATAGGAAAGCTTTTTAACATTTTTTAAAAGAATTATTGAGAGGGGAGCCTGGGTGGCTCAGTCAGTTAAACATCCAACTTAGGCTCAGGTCATGATCTCATAGTTCGTGAGTTTGAGCCCTGCGTCAGGCTCTGTGCTGGCACCTCAGAGCCTGGAGCCTGCTTCAGATTCTGCATCTCCCTATCTCTCTGTCCCTCCCCTGCTCATGCTGTCTATGTCTCTCAAAAAATGAATAAATGTTAAAAATATTTTAAAAAGGAATTATTGAGATAGCTACCATAAGAAATTATTTAAATCAGTTAAAAGTACTTTGTCTCTTAAAGGAAGGACAGGGAAATGTTGCTTTTCATGATAAGCCCTTTTGGAGTACACAATTTTATTTACAGATATATTAATCAATATGTATTTCTCAGATAAACAAGAATGTTGCCAAATTAAGAAGTTAATTTGATTAAAATGATGTGGGAAAAGATACAAAAATGTTAAAACAAAATGCAAAGCACCTACCTATTGACCAAAATGTGAAACACATATGTTAAAATAATTCTACCATAGGGTATTATAAAGATCTATTCATGTAAGTACACAAAGATATGTTACAATAATTTCATTTTATGAGAGCAAAATGGACAATCTATATATCCATCAAAAAATTTAAATGGTATATCTTTACAATAGAAGATAGTGTGACCACTGAAAAGAATGTGGTGGATCTCAGTGTGCTGACAGAGAAGTTCCCTAAGATCATGGAGCATTGCATGAACCCAAACAAAACTGCACGTGTGCCGGAAATGAAAAGATAGAGAAGATGCTGGGGTAGGGCTGGGATGGGAGTACACGGCAACCTTCACTTTGCACACAACTTTACAACTTAGTATCACATAGCTTAAATGTTGTTAAAATGCAGACAAGTGGGGCGCCTGGGTGACTCGGGTGAGTGACCAACTCTAGATTTCTGCTTACATCATGACCCCAAGGTCATGGGACTGAGCCCCTATCAGACTCCATGCTGACTGTGGAGGCTGCTTGAGATTCCCTCTCCCTCTGCCCCTTCCCAGTTCACATGCACACACATGTGCTGTACCTCTCTAAAGTAAAATACAATAATAATTGTAGTAATAATAATAATATGCAGAAAAGTACACAAAGGAAACAATATCTAATCACCACAGTTCTTCCATTTCAGTGAATCACTGCAAACCTTAGAAGGCAGTTGCTTCTGTACACAGAGGAGTATGTGTGTGCTTGCGTGTACACCTGACAAAACGTCATTCAATTTTCAAAAAATGACATTCTTCTCATTACAAATAATGAGAAAAGCACAAATAAAAAAGTAGAAACTGTACTAGAGGAAGAAATTTTTTCTTTCCTCCAAGATTCTTCCAGCTGGTTTAAGAATTACAGATTAATAGAAAACCTAAGTTTTATTACATGTGCACAGAGGGCCAATAATGAAATTGATACCCAGAGAAATGACCAACGCAGGTAGTTTTAAACAAAGAGATATTACATTTGTGAGGAATTGACAGGATAAGGAGAACAGATATTTGGGAGCTTTAATTAGTAAGGAATTCTAAGTAGAGTCTGGGCTAAGATAGCAGATTAATGCAAAGTTACAGGTTTGTTTCTACAGCTTTCTTGGCTTTAACATTTCTCTCTCTGCTGATAAGGATGTGTTTTTTACTCCTTAGTACAGGGAGAATGCCTTTTTTTTTTTAAGTTTTCTTTCTTTTCTCTCTTTTTTTTTTTTTAACATTTATTCATTTTTGAGAGACAGAGAGAGACAGAGCATGAGCGGGTGAGGGTCAGACAGAGAGGGAGACACAGAATCCGAAGCAGGCTCCAGGCTCTGAGCTGTCAGCACGGAGCCTGACAGGGGCTTGAACTCACAGACCGCGAGATCATGACCTGAGCCACACAGGTGTCCCAGGAGATACCTTTTATATGCAATTTCCTGTTTTCAGGGTGACCAAGGAGGGTCTGAGTATCCTTGCACTGGGCTGTTTCCCAAGTAGCTTTGACTCAAAATAATCAATATCATAATATCATGTTGTGGTACATTTTCCGCCAGCCTCCCCTGCACCCCTTATGAAACCAATCACCTGAAAATCACCCACGCAGAAATTATCCTTGCTAAAACATAAACAAATATAATTTCAGGCATCTTTCTTTACAACTATAAGGACATATGGGTAGAAAAATATATACACATACTTTTATTAAATTAGAATCATACAAATGCTATTTTACCAAAATTGCTTATTTTAATTTAACTTGATTTCATAGAAAAGCTAAAACAAAACTGGGAAAACTACCGAACTTCAAATAAATGTATCTTTGTCACAGGAAGTATTGTTTCAGAAAAGGTCTCTTTAAGATTCAAAAAAGAGACTATAAACCACACTAAAGGCTTATGAAGTGCATTAAGAGGTTATGAAACAAATGAGAGACATTATGCATTTTCTAAACTGTGTGTTTCCAATCTAGACATTATCGATAGTGTTTTGAAAGATTAGCACTAGCAGATTCCCTTCTCTCTCTCTTATTCCCAACTCAAATTTTGAATATATTATTCTTTTTACAAAGTTTTAAATGTTTATTTATTTTTGAGAGAGAGAGGCAGAGAGACAGAGAGAGAACACAAATGGGGGAGGGGCAAAGAGAGTGGGAGACACAGAATATGAAGCAGGCTCCAGGCTCTGAGGTGTCAGCACAGAGCCCGACGCGGGGCTCGAACCCACAAACTGTGAGATCATGACCTGAGCTGAAGCCGGACGCTTAACACCGACTGAGCCACTGAGGTGCTCCTGAATAGATACATTATTTTTTAAATAATTGTTCTGGTTTATACCACTTCAATTCTATTTGATAACTATCATTCCTATAGTTTAAAAAAATTTATTTCAAATATATAACACATTCCTGATTCCCTCAAAATAATACAAAATGCTATACGTTGAGAAGTTCCATTTTCACCCTTCTCCCATCTTTTTTGATACCCCTGTCTTAACTACTGACTTTCTATATACATTTCCAATGTTTCAGGTATAAGCAAAAATGAAAATATTTTTATTTCCTTCATTTCTCACTATTATGCATTATGCTTTTTTCATTTAATAGTATATTTTGGGTAAGTTTCCTATACATACATAAAATGTATGTTCTTATTCTTTTTTATAACTATATTCTGTGTGGGATGTACCTGTCGTAGACTGATGGACACTTCACTCATTTTCAAACTTTTACTCTTACAAATAATGTTGTAATGAAAAACCATGTATATATACATATATATACGATTTCACATAGAAGTGTATCTGTATGATACATTTTCAGACCCATAGTTGTTAAATGCCTTTTCCATTTAACTAAATAGATAAAATGATTTTTCCCTCTAATTGTGGTTTCTTTATTCCTGAGAGATATTTGCTCATTTCCTTATTTGTAACATGGCTTCTCTCTGATCTTACCAAATTTCATTGTCAAGCACTATCTTTAAGAAGAGCTCCTTGGTGTTATCTCCCTTGAATTACTTCACGTCTGAGGATACCTGCCTATTATCTTGGTAAATAATATTTTGGGGTCACTCTTTCCCTTAGGATTTTGTAGACATTGCTTGCTGGCTTTGGTGATTTGCTATTTTAAGGGGGAGGGAGAATTAGCGTGTCTAAAGAATTCTTTATCTTTAAAGTTCTATAGCTCAGTTTGGATGTATCTTAATGTTAAGCTTTTTTTAAAAAAAATGTTCATTTATTTTGAGAGAGAGAGAGCAGGGGCACGCGTGCACATGCGTGCTCTATGTGAATGCACACACAAGTGGGGAAGGAGCAGAGACAGGGAAAGAGGAAATCCCAAGCAGGCTCCTCACCGTCAGCACAGAGCCCAATGCAGGTCTCAATCCCAACTGTGAGACCATGACCTGAGCAGAAATCAAGAGGTGACTGAGCCACCCAGGTGCCCCAATGTTAAGCTTTCTGTGTCAATTTTTTCCTGGGATACACTGTGCTCTTTCAATCTGCAACTTCAATAATTTTCATGTTAAGCAAAATCTCTGAAACCATCAAATTTGTCATCTTTCTATTTTTGAACTCTCTACTTCAGAGGCACCAATTATCCTTATTTTAGATGATCTGAATTATCTCCCATACCCAGCAGCTGCCCTATCATACTCTCATACTCTCATTAAGTGATTCACAGCAAAAACCAATTGTCAGGAATTTCTCTGTTTCTTGAGTTATGTTTTCTTTGTATTTTATCAACTATATTCCTTTCTAACACTCCTTCCTTTAATTGTGGTAAAATATACATAACATAAAATTACCATTTTAACTGCTTTTAAAAATATTTTATTTATTTTTGAGAGAGAGAGAGAGAGAGAGAGAGAGAGAGGGCACACATGTGTCGGGGAGGTCAGAGAGAGAGGGAAACACATTATCCAAAGCAGGCTCCAGGCTCTGAGCTGTCAGCACAGAGCCCAAAGCAGATCTTGAACCCACTAACTGTGAGATCATGACCTTAACCGAAGTGGGATGCTTAACCAACTGAGCCATCCAGGTGCCCCTTCAATGTTTTCAAGTGTACACTTCAGTGACATTAAGTACATTCACAATTTGTGCAACCATCACTACTATCCATTTCCAGAACATTTTTCATCTTGCAAAACTAAAATTCTGGAGCATTATTTTAATGTAATATTATATTATTCTTCTGCTGCAATAATTTTGCATAGTGGTCATGTACCTTGTTTTATCTTTTTCATGCTTGGGCATGTCATCCATGACACTGATTTTCCTTTAATATCATTTGAGTAAATAAGTACACTTCTTCCAATTGTGAGATCAGTTAATGTTTCCCATTGAGAATTCCTATTTGGATTCTCTCTTCTGTACCTTGGAAATTAGCTACAGTCTGGGGGTACCCTGGGATTTGGGGTTGGCTCCCCAATTCACTTCTATCAGTCTCTGTGTTTACTCTGCCTCCTTTTCCCAGGAGCCATTTTCACTGCTCCTAGATAAGAAGAGATAAAATGACCAGTCTTTTTCTCTTCAGTTTTAGGAATGATAGTAAGTGCTCACAGGAGTCTTTTCCTTTCATATATGGCTTCTTGGTGTGTGTGTTGGGGAAGTAGATGCCCAAAGCCCAGCTCTGCTGTCCTCTCAACTCTTCCTCTGAGTCTTGTTTCTTTTTTGTTCACCAGTTTTAAAAGTTTATTGCATTAGATTATATCTCAACTTCTGCTGGTGACTTTTAAACACCCTTTCCCCTCCCACCCATCTACTAGATAATTAGGAAGGAAAATTCTGTGGGGGGAAATTCCAGTTACCATGTTAACTCTACCTTTTCATTTTATATAGTTTGTAAAACTTAAAATTTAAGTGTTACAGAATTTAACTTAAATCTTGTTTAAGTATTCAAGTTTTAAACCATCTACATATATCTTTTGTTTCTATTTTTTCTTAAAAATTAAGAATCAGTACTACAGACTAAATCATAACCATTTTAATCAGTGTAATCTATGGGACAAAACCAAAATTCAGGCACACATTTATACACATGTGTTAATCAATGTCTTGTCTGTTTTGAAATTCCTATGTAATTCTTTAATCACATATTTGTGAAAAACTAAAAACAATAAAAATTCTAAACAACACAATTAAGTAAATTATTATATCATGTTGATAGCATATTCATGATAGCAGCCATAATAATAATACTTTGCAAATTTAATAGCAGAGAGAAATACTTATGATGCATACGTAACAAAGGATTCCAAATTGTTACTCTGTATGCTTCTAGTTAGCAAAACAATACTCATGAGAGGGAAATACATCAGTATGAACAATGGATAGGTTATCTCACCAGGTCCGCATTAGTGAAGGTTTCTATTATCTCTAGGTGGGTTGCAGAGGGAGGGGTAAATTCAGGACGCTGTATCCTCAGCAGAAGAGAAAATGGAGTTGAAACTCGCCGGACAGGCAAGCAACAGGCGCACTCACTAAAGGCAAAGGTCAAACACCTGCCGCCCTCCACAACCCTCACCCCCGCAGGGTTTTCCTGAGTGCCACAGCAGCCCTCCTGCCGGGACGCCAGAATGCCACAAGCCCGGCTCTGCAGGAAGCCTGTGACCCTCGAGCTGCCGCGGTAAGAGCGGACTAGGAGGCTGCACCAGAGGAATCCAGGGGCGGAGGGGCCGCTTCCCGACAGGCGCAACGCGAGACCCTCCCCGGAAGTCACCGCGGAAAGTGCAGAACTGAGCGGCAGGAACGCATCCGGGCTTCAATTACCGGTCTTTCAAAGAACAGCTTTGTTCTCGGTCTCGCTCTCGCTCTCGCTCTCGCTCTCGCTCTCGCTCTCGCTCTCGCTCTCTCTCTCGCGCGCGCGCGCTCTCTTTTTTTTATTATTTTTATTTTTTTTGCTTACTAAAATGTTAATTCAGGGTAATTTAAAAGATAATTGGCGGGGTGTGTGTCTGAGGGGGTAGATAACAGGACTCTAAGCAGCAGCCACTCCAAAGAACTCACCGAAGATGGTAGAGGGGAAAGTTAAACTTCAGTGAACTGTCTTATCCCCCTCTCCTTGATTTTAATTCCACTTATTTCCCTGTGCTGTGGGAGAAATGTCCACCCACGAGAAGAGGAACCTTCCTTTAGTCATTCTACAGGATGGCGAGGAGCATGGTGAATAGGCAGCTTGTGCTTTGCGGTGTGGAACGTTTAGAGTAGGGGAGCGGGGTACTTGATGCCTGCTGGAGGGACCTGCGGGGGGATGGAGGGTGATGGTATTTCTCCAAAGGCAAGCCCTTGCTGGTAACCAGAGTTACCCTGGGAAACACCAGGTCCTCGCATCCTAGATTTTCATCAACATCAATTGTTACAAGAAGGAAACAGAAATGTCCTTACACTGAAAACGTCCTCAGGGGCTCTTGAAGCTCTCTTGAACCTCTGTGTGCCCTCCCCACCCTCACTTCTGAGAAAGTGGAGAAAGCTAAAATTCTTCCAGGGAAAGCCAGTACATGCCCTAGGTAAGCAGGGTTATACAGCTGTTGCCAACTTTCATATAATTCCTGTTCAAAACAATGAATAACACCTCTGGCAAATACAGAAAAACAAAACTGTTAGTAAAAGCAGTTGAAAACATCCAGAAGCCCAATACTCCCCCTTTTCTCTGAAATAAAAACCTCAATTCTCCTATTTAAACAATGTGATAGAAAGCCACGAATAACATTCTAAGCCATATTTGGTAGAATTTTTCTTCCCCATATCAATCACTTCCAGTCATAAACCTCTTGGTTTATGATTTTTTTGGTAAAGGTTTGCTTATAGGAATGTGGGTGATAATCTGGGGGTAGATCTACCTGTTCTGCTTGCCATTCCTGATTGTTTTTGATGCTTACCCTGTATCCCCTCCAGACTATGGCCCAAATTAACAAATTTACAAGTATAGACTAGAATCAAAGAAAACAAAGACAAAGCAGAGAAAAAAAAAGTGTTAAGAAGGCAGACAACAAATGAAGGTGAAGAATTTGGAGCCTCTTTTGTTTGGCAAGATTTTTGATATGTGCTTTACATTTTTAAAAGAGGAAATGTTGGGGGGCATTTCAGTGGCTCAATCAGTTGAGCATCTGCTTTGGCTCAGGTCATGATCTCAAGGTTCATGAGTTTGAGCCCTGCCTCAGGCTCTGTGCTATCGGTCCAGAGCCAGCTTTGGATACTCTGCCACCACCCGCCCTCCTCATATCTTCTCTGTTTGCACGCTCTCTCTCAAAAATACACATTTAAAAAAAACTGAAATGTTGGGAAGTTATCTAGTTTTTTTTTTACTAATAATATAATAGCATAGACTATCTTTTTAAAAATAAGTCTATTAACACCATCCTGTAATTCAAGTAAATCAGGAATTGGGCAAAATCCAGGAGTTTAAAATGACTTTAGAATCTATTTTGAAATGGATTATTTTTTTTAAGAAGTAATGTATACATTTTAACTTTATATTGAGACACTTCAAAATGTGTAAGAAAAATCAGTGCAGTTTGAAAATGTCCTTCCTATAATTCTCCCTTTGGGTATTTGCTCTCTCCCTCTCCCAAGCATATCCCTCCTTCTTATCCCTAATTCTCAAAGCCAGCCCTCTGTTACCAGGTGTGGAAGATGGAATTCAGGCCCATATGGCACAGCCTCCTTATGCCAACAGGAAAAATTGGTGGCTACATTTTAATTAGCCTTCAGATGAGCCCTGGTGGAAAGCCGGGTTTCCTAATCATATTAGGAGGGTGGGATAGGCTACCAGAAGAACTGATCCCTTCACTTCAGGATGAATGTGAACCCAGGCCTTAGCCTTGCACAATTTGAAGAAGGTGAGGTTTTACATGCGTTCATATCCTCTACTGGGCCTCTTTCTGGCCACCAGGTATGCTGTTAGCAAAATGACAAGCAGTCCTGTGATACTCAGGCCCACGGCCACAGGGATTTCTCTCCTGTTTCTGTCACTGAAGCATTCATCCGCTGCAATTGAAGTCAGAGTAACAGGTGTTACAGGCTGGCCACATGCTGGAAAGTAATAACTGCCCCTGCCCGCCTCAGCCTGGCAGAGACGGAAACCCTGGCAGAGACGGAGCTGGTAGGCTTCCCACCTGCTGCCTCACACACACAGATAGGTGAAAACGAGGAGAGAGGGTCACTGCAATGATCTGAAATGCGCAGTGCTTGTGATCACTAACGGACTATATTAAACTGCAGATAACCTAGTCCTCACACCCAGGAAATTATGATTTGATGGGTTGGAGGTGAGGTCCAGGGGATTCTGATGCAGCTGGGGGGCAGATCCAACTTTGGGAAACACTGGTTTAGTCTAGAGAGTAAGGATCAGAACTGTAAGCTAGGGTAAGTTCTGGGGTCATGTTTCCCAACTCTGCAAACAGGAACCTGTGCCAAATTGCATGGCCAAAATTTTCTAGTCAAATCTGGCTTCTTACAAGGGCTGCTGAAGAGTCTGGGGCTGGAGAAACCATTTTCAGGCTCTGGGATTTTGGCTCCCTAAAATGGGTTAAGAATGTGGGAGGTTGAGAATTGGATGAGAGGGTGACAGAGGGAGGGGGGAAAAAAGAAAAGAGAGGTTTTTCTACGTTTCCCTTTGGGCACTGCCAATGGAGGCCGGGTGTACGTTGCTGAAAGGTTTTATTTCTCACCTCTGCCACTACCAGGTTTCACACACTTGCTCACTGCCTGCTTCACAGAGGTTCTGAGCGGGAGGAAGAGCAAGTGGGTACCTCATTTTTTAAGATCACATAATTAATTACAGAGGTTTTGAAATCTTCATCATGAATTCTTAAGTTTCCCCAAATTGGAAGTTTTGAGATAAGATGACAGAGTGGAGCCAACCTACTAAGAAATTTTAATATTTTTTATCTTGGTGCTGTGGTAAAGGTCCAAAATGGAGGCAGAGATTTTAAGACTCAGATAAACCCTACAGAAATCAGGGGATCCAAGGCAACCCACACTTTATTCCTTCCTCAGCTCAGTGCTTCCCAGAAAGTATATCAGTTGAAGATTGTAGGCACATCTTCAACTTTATAATGGAACTCAAAGAGAAGTTGGATTCACATTACAGAAATTTAAGTTACAGCTAATCTTCCAGCTAAATCTATTTATGAAAATTGAGAAGTAGTCAAAATGTCATTAGTTATTATGAGAGGAATGTTTTGGAAACTGCAATTCAATTCCTGCACATATGTAGAAATCCCTGTAACCCATTTTCCCAGCGGAGAAAACAGAGCTACTTCAGAAAGTCAGCCTGGTCTGTTCCTGGCCTTCCTCCTAGGACCTGCGTCCCTCTGTGATGGTTAAAACTCAAAGCAGAAGTTGCATGGAAACTAAGACCAGCTACAAGAAGCTTGAGTCAGAATTGAGCTCATAATTGAAAAGAGCGTGACCAACAGTGTATATTTCTATCTTGAATTATTGCATCTTTCTCTTTTCCCTCTGCAAGGGGGAAAGAATCTATTCTGAAATCTTGAATTTTAGATATTACTAATACTCAGGATCTTTAAAGTTTCCCAATATACCTGAGTTTACTAGCTTGTAAAGGGGAAGGTGGTATTTTCTGACTTTTTGATTCAGTGAGTAAGTGCATGCGTGTGTGTGTGTGTGTGTGTGTTTGGAGGAGACAGAATACATGTTTTCGTCATACACGGAGAACATATCCTGCTGTGGGAGGAGGTGGGTGGGGAAAGACATCTGATTTTGAGGTTGGTTGACTCAGAGGAATGGCAGGAGGGGAAGTTGGCCCTAAAAGTCTTGTGGAATCATACTGTTCTAGGAAGTTCATGTGATTCTTGTCCCTTTGATAATTTCACACACAAACAAACAACTTGACACTATCCCTGGGTCTCTGAAGTTTATGTTTGTGACATGATGAAGATTTAACTTACCATTTCCAAAGTGGTCGTCTTCGAAATCAAAAGCTTGAAACTGAACATTCATTGTTTTTAGTAGAAGGTGGGTTGACAGCTGGACGCTCTGCTCACTCACACACTTGAAGGAATGCCCAACCATGGTCTCAAACATCTTCATGGCACTTTTCATTCCTTGATAAATTTTCTCTGAAAACACAATGAAATATAGATATAGATACATCAGAATCTTGGCATATATCCAATGAGTTCCAGCATTCAGTGGCCCATATTCAGCTAAATGGCCTTCATTACACATGTACTTGTCTACATGAGTTATTATATATGAAAATGAGTTGTCAACTTGACATCTTCTTACCTTTAACCAATAATTATTGGCAACATCCTCTTGAACAATATCAGTATCATATATCTAATATTTTAGATAAACATTTCTTCATATTTTAATTTCCTGGCAAGTTTCTTTAGTATAGGTTCCTTAATAAGATAAGTTTAAGCCATTCAAAAGATAGAAGTTTAAAAAGGAGAAAACAGACATGAAAACTCTTTGTACAGTACCTGGCACATAAGAGGTACTCAACAGTGCTTTGTTATCTAAGTCTGGCCTTTCCAGAGAAACATTTGAGCCCTCTGAGAAATTCCCCCAACTCAACTGGGAACATTACCTTTCTTAAACATGAACATTGTAGGAGTTCTCTCAAATGGCCCCACTGTGGGCAGTCTGAACTGAATCTTTATAAATGTAAATCTGATATGCCATTTCCCTATACCAAACTCTCCAATGACATCCTTTCACACTTTAGGCTAAGATTCAAGGTCCTTGCTTTACCTTACTCACAAACCCTACATGCTCTGACCTGATGCCCCTTGGATCTTCTCTGCTGCTTTGCTCATTCTCTTGCTGGCCCTTGAACACATGAGCAACTTCATTCCTTAGGACTGTGTATCTGTTGTTCCTGCCACCTGAAAAAAGCTTCCCCAGGCCCAGATTCTCCCAATGGGGATATCTCTCTACTCAGATCTCACCTCTTGAGAGAGAACTTCCTCTTCAGAGGGCTTCCCAAAGGCCCCACTTAAAATATCTATCCAGTCCTCTCCACCAGGACCTGCTTGTGTTTGCTCATAGAACTTAATGCTACTTAACTGGCTATTATAATTTAATGTATCTGTTTATGGTCCTTTCCTCACTTCTAGAATGTAAGCTCCATGACAGCAGGGACTGTATATTTGGATAATGTGGATTTCTACTGTCTATTAGAGGGCTTGGCACCTACTTGGCACTAACTATATTTTTGTAAAATGAATTCATGATTTATAGAGTAAACTGCACTACCAATAGCAAATCTTTCCAAAAGTCACTAAACTCTTTATTGTTGCTTTAATGATCTCTGCTTTAATGATATCTGACATAATATAGTCCAGCCTCCTTCATGAGGAAATGAGCAAACTGAAGCAAACAAAGATGTCGTACGTTCTCCCGTTACTTGTCAGTCTGTTTCACCAAAGCAGCATCAAAGATTAGTAAATTCAATGGACTGAAAAGTGAGCTAGCCAGCAGCACAGCACTAGAGCTGGTGGAATAGCCTTCTCTGACTGCTTACCTGGATTTGAGACTGTCAAATACGCTCTCACTTCACTGATATAATATGAGTTTTCATCCTGTAAAACAGCAGTGTGTTAACCTTTGGGCAACTTGTTTCTATGTTTGTGATCCTGGTTTACAAACTTTGTTTATTTTAACTATTAAATTCTTGATATGGGGACTTGGGGGGTGTGTTGGTATGGAGCCATAATTATGTTTGAAAACTTCAAAAAAAGTAAATATACCACAAAATAAATAAATAAGTAATAAGTAATGACTTATCCCTGGCCCCAAATTTCTGTACTGCATACTTGTTGTATAGCCTAAAATTCAAATTCCACCAGCCCAGAGTCCCTTTAGTTGGACCAAGTTTCTTCCTGTTAGAATGCATATACATCGGGAAGATGGAGAAGTTGAAGGGTATACATTAAGCTTTGGCTAGTAATTAATATCTTAGGGTAAGGAGATTCAAACTAAGACCACTCATCTTTAAGGCCACCATTGGTAGACTTCATGGGGCTTATAAACTATTTGGGTGTGCAAAACTTTACATACATTTTCCTGGGGAGGGTATCAACTGCTTTAAATAGATTAAGGGGTTCATGTCTCCAAAATGGCTAGATAGGGCCACTATGAGGGACTCTGGGGAAAAAAAAGGATTTCCTCTGAGAACAGTGGATGTTCTCTAGAAAAAGACCCCAAGTGATTGTGTTCAGAAATGTAAGTCAGTGTCCCACATTGTATTTAGGAATTGTTCTTTTGGAAAAACAAAATGAACCATTACAAAACAGCCCTATAACCTCCTGAGAGACTAACAGTGTGAAACATTAAAGGGAATTGAATTGAGATATGAAAGGGTAAGTTGAAAAAGGAGGTTTTCAGTTTTTTTATTTTTAATTTTTTTAATGGGGGGGATGTAAAGTAGGTGGTTTAGTTATTATTTGTAAACATTCATTAGAAAACTATCCATAAGTAAGAGTGAGCAACCAAAATCAGAATCTGAAATGGAATTACCTTTAGAAGTTCCAAGTCTAGCTATTAAAGAAATTTAGTAATAATAATAATCTTCACTACATTATAGTCCATTTGTGTATAATTTGTAGATTAAATGGTGATTTCCTATACAATATAAGGGTTCCAGAAATACAAACTGTTTTAGTAAGGTAAGCTAGCTGCTATTGATACACTCAACTCTAGATCCTGTAATTCATCAAACAGCACCTACCACGTATGGCTTCTTACCTTACGCCAGGCACTGGAGCAGACACTTCCATGCTATGCCGTATTTAATCCTCACAACTATGAGAAGAAATACAGGCTCACTGATTTGCTCAAGGTCACAGCCCTAAAGGGTGCCAGGGGAAGATATGAACCCAAGCTTCTTGTCACCAAGTCTAGTGTTTAGCTCCTCTTATATCCACTCCAGACCAGGCACTGTTCTAGGTTCCAGAAGAAGACCTGGCTCCTTCCTTCTACGTTCCTACATGCTCAGTCTTAGGTCTCAAAGGCAAGGTAAACAACATGCTTGGACCATCCATTTGTTTTAGAGAGAAACATCTGTGACTCATGCCCTTCTTGGATCACTTTCGCAAACCACTTATTCAGGTTATTCTTTATCTGGGGTCCTTTTTAGCATAAAAAAGACCTGTACTTCAGGGCTCAAAGTCACAGTTATAAGACTCTTCCTTCCCTATGCTAAGAGCAGAGGGGATCCTTTGAAGGAAATTAAGCAGAAAAATGACATGAGCACGACTTTGTTTATTAAAATTGCTTGGGCTGCAGTGTGAGGTTGCTTTAAGGAACTGCAAGAGAGCAGTGGTGAGGCCAGCTCTGAGGTCCATAGGAGTCATCCTGGAATGTTCCCATCCTGTGGCATCTCCCTGATCTAGTCTCGCATTAGGAAGAGCTCTGTATTTCTATAAGAGCTTCACAGTTTACTAAGTGCATGCTTTCACCTACATTGCCTCCTTTGAGCCTCACAACACTCCCCTCCTCCTGAGATAGAATAAATATTATCAATCCATTTGGCAGCTGAGAACAAAGAGACTCAGAGGAGTTAAGCATCTCTACCCTGAGTTCACATTCTTTGTAGGCAAGACAAAACAGAATCTGGTCTTCAGGATCCTGCTCTACATTTTCCTCTGTGAGATATGTGGGTTTAGACAAAAAAATTTGTTGTACGAGAATTTTTTTTTTACATTCCGTAAAATGCAGGTGTCCATACTTAGCCATCTACTGGGCTACACAATTTGTTGGGCCTAGTACAAAATGGAAATGTAGGATCTCTTGTTCAAAAATGATTTAAGAATTTCAGGGGGTGACAGCAAATTTTAAGCCAAGCATGGGCCCAGCCGACTGCACAGGTCACATGCTCATGAAGCCAGCCCTGATAGTAAGGACCATTCCTGCTCCCCAGGAACCAGGGCTCCAGAGGGCTAATGCCAAACGTGGCCTTCCAAAGCACATGGCAGAGTACTCACACTCACTGTTAAGTTCACCTTAATGGTGTTACAGGACAGTCTGGAGCTGGTATCCATTTCCATTCTGACTGAGTCAAAATTAGCCAAATGTTTCCTAGGCCTGAGCTAATGTCTATTGTTATGATAAAGGAAAAGCATTTGTTAGGTGAACTCATGTAAACAAATGGGCAGAGGATGTTTAGTATCTTTGAGATTCCTAGTTTTATATAATTTATGCTACTGATACCAAATGAGTCTTACCTAGAAAATTGTGCCCACTTTTCTGTACAGTTGTGGTGCCACAGGAAGTTCTTAAGGGAAATAAAATTGTCTCTCTTTTTTTAAGTAATCTCTACATCCAACGCATGGCTCGAACTCATGACCTCAAGATCAAGAGTCATGTACACTACCGAGCCAGCCATGTGCCCCCAAACTGTCTTTTATTTAAACTAGAGCTAAGCACTTATTTTTAGACTCAGAAGTTCAGAATTTAGCATAATTTGAATGGCAGTGGGGCTGAAGTTTGTTAAAGTTTTTTTTTTAATGTTTATTTATTTTTGAGAGAAAGAGCACGAGTCAGGAAGGGGCAATGAGAGAGGAAGACACAGAATCTGAAGCAGCCTCCAGACTCTGAGCTGTCAGCACAGAGCCCAACATGGGGCTTGAACCCATGGACCTAAGCTGAAGTAGGATGCTTAACTGACTGAGCTACCCAGATGCCCTGAAGTTTATTTTATTTTATTTAAAAATTTTTTTAATGTTTATTTATTTTGGAGACAGAGACAGAGTGCTAGTGGGGGAGGGGTAGAGAGAGAGGGAGACACAGAATCTGATGCAGGCTTCAGGTTCTGAGCTGTCAGCACAGAGCCTGATGTGGGGCTTGAACCCATGAACCATGAGATCATGATCTGAGCTGAAGTCTAGTGCTTAACCGACTGAGCCACTCAGGTACCCCTAAAATTTATTTTATATAAGGGGCTGGCAAGTTTGTTTGTTTTTTATAATGCAAAGAGCCAGTCAGTAAATATTTTAGGCTTCATGGTTCTGTGTAACTGACACTAAATCCCACCACTGTAACCCAGAAGCAGCCATAGACAACGCATACAGAAGTGAGTGTGGCCATGTTCCAAAAAACTTCATTATGGACACTGAAATTGTAATTTCATGATTTTCATGTGCCATGCAATATTCTCTTCCCCCTGCCCAGGCCATTTAAAAATGTAACAGCTATTCTTAGGTTGGAGACTATAAATGTTTTGGTGGCAGCCTGAATTTGGTCTGGGAGCCATAGCATATCAACTGCTGGTGCCTACCATCAATGAAAAACAAGGTTGCAGAACTAATCAATTGGTTATGAAATGTTACAAAGAGAGTAGTTAACCTCCTATTTGCGAGAACAGAGTTTTGCTAATCATTTTAAAATACTAATTAAAAAATATTTTTTGTTCCCATGTAGCCCAGTTTAGTTGTCAAATCTTTGTGAACATCCTCCAAATTTATTTATTTATTTTTTCCTTATTCAGCAGGATGGGGAAAATTATAACAGGACTTACCTGTTTGATGTGATTAAATGAAGGGATCCATGTAAAAAACTTATCACGAAGTGTTCACTCAAATTTTAACCAGTGTAGGAGCACCTAGGTGGCTCAGTCGCTTAAGTGTCCGACTCTTGATTTCAGCTCAGGTCGTGATCTCATGATCCATGAGATCGAGCCCCCTGTCAGGCTCTGCATTGGCAGTGCAGAGCCTTCTTGGAATTCTCTCTCCCTCTCTCCCCCTCCCCCACTTCCTCCCCCCTACCAAATAAACATTTTTAAAAATTTTAACCAGTGTTATCCAAAACAGTAATAATAAACTCAATTCCCCCTTCTTAGTAAACTTCTCTCATTGAGCTCCAATGATCATTTTTTGACTACTTCCTAGAGCTCAGATCTACCATAGATAGAGAGAACAAGCAAGTGAGCTGAGCTTCAACAGTCCTACTGATTAAAGAAACAGCTGAAACCTCAGCTCTGGGGGATGGAAGTCAGGTGGGTACAGAGGGGGGGCTGGAGGGCTTGGGGGCTTCAGGCAGATGTCATACTTAACCCAAATTCCAGGGGAAATTACATGCTAACATCATACACTTTATAGTATATACTTTCTCTTTTGATGGCCAGAAAGTGACTCTGCCAGATGGTTTTGTTGTTGTTGCTGTTGTTGTTTTGCATTTGGGGTTCAGGCTGTAGAGTGACAAATATCTACCATGTTAGATTCTTGAAAACAAAGTGAAAATCTTTTGTGTACCCATCAGCATTGACAAAAGGAGGCTAAGGACTCCTAACAGCTAAGCAGGGTACTTCAGCACTTACAGTGTGTCCATTTGAATGGATCACTTACAAAAGTCCCATTTCACCATTCAACAAATGGGATGTTGACGCAGTGGCTCCTCACTGCCAGTGTCTAAGAGCTCTGCAATCTCTCATCAGAGAGGTCCTGATTCCTCAAGGGACCTCAACATCCTCCTTAGCAAAGGACCAGGTCCAGAGCAAGCCAGCCAATCAGCTTGCTCAGGAAGGCAACATACAAATGACCTTGAGGCCCTGGATCCTCTCCTTAAGGTCAGCAAAATGCATTGTGGGAGTTTCATAGTTACAGATATTCAAGATGTGGATTTTGTCTTCAACATCGATCAGGACTTTTTTGCTCAGCATTGTTGTGACTACATCAAAAAACCTTTGCTCTGTATATAGCAAAAGGAAGCCAAAGAGGCCATTTCTTTGATGCTGCTGATCTACTTTTTGGCAGCTTGGCCCAGAGTCTCTGGGAAATTTAGATTCACTCCTTTATTGATTTATTTCCTCATCAAACATTTGCTAAAGATATACTATGTGTACAAAGTCAGGGCTGGGTACTGTGAATAATCATAGACATGCCTTCAAGACAGCAAAATGCGCAGTAAGTGCATTAATGGAGGTCAGGGAACAACCAATGGAGGGTCAGGAAACCAAAAGAAGAAAGTCTCCCAGTTTTGCATGGGATGGAGGTGGGGGCTGGGGGCTGGGGAAACTTCATAGGGTGAAGATAACTGAGCCATCTTAAAGCATGAGTGCAAAAGGGCCTGAGGGATGGAAGGGGCATTCCAGGCAGAGGGAAAAGCATAAGGGAAAGCGGGGCATGAAATAGTACAGCATGCTTGGGAAGTTCTAAATAGTGCACTTTGAGGGTGTTAGCATTTGAACCCTGATAACAGTTCCCAGGAGTCTGTAAGTTAATAGGGCTCCTGGATAAACACCAGGTTGGTGGGCAGCATTGGCTTTCCAGACCTTGGCTGGCCAAACACTGCCTGACCAGTGTGCCTCCCCACCACCCGGACCACTGATTTCTCTCATGCCCTGCTTCCAAGTCAGGGTTGGAAGCCTTGCGCTGCGCTGCCGACCAGGAGGATGAGAAGGGGGCAGTGTTGAGCACAGAAACATAAACTCTACACAAAGTTACTGAAAGATATTCTAAAACAAACTATCCTAACAGGAAGGAAGTTGTGGGGAGTGGGGGGAGGGAGGTATATTTATCTTGCACCTGAAGGGTCTGAACAACTTTCGGCTTTGTCACCTTAATCAAATGAGACACTGACATGGAAAGGTTTTCATTTCTTTAAAAAACGAAATGAGAGAAATGAGAAAGGAAACCTACCTCTCCTACCCCACTCGAAGCCAGATGCCACTCTCAGCACTGGCACGTATGTTAGCCTCGCTCCCCTTCACAGCAGTCCAGCCAAACAGGGACTGGTCAGCCCCACCTTCCAGAGGAGGAACAGGCTCGGAAAGAGAGCGAGCAGCTTCTTCATGGTCACATAGAAATGACTTGGATGCTTTAAGTCTCAACTGAACACCATCAAGGGACAGTTCAGGAAGCAGATTTTTCTTTACATTTCTGTCATTGGCAGTACTTCAATTTAAAAACTTATGAATTATCATACATGTTTTGAAAGCTGCAACTATAGACTGTATTTCTTTTATTTTTTCCTATAATGTCTGACTCAGTGCTCAGGACAAAGTAGGTGCTCAGTAAATTCCTATTAATAAAATCTTAATTCAGCCTTGCTCACCAGCATCCATTTGCCATTCTACAACTTGGTTCTCATTTATAACATTTATTATGTTATAATGAACATAAACTATTTTCCAAGGCTCTCTTTTTCTCTAGAGCAGTGGTTCTCGACCAGGGTGGTTTTTCCCCCAGGGGACATTTAGCAATGTCTAGAGATATTTGGGATTATCACAAATGGGGCTGGGTGTTGCTACTGGTATTCCGTAGGTAGAGTCCGGAAGACTGTTCAGTATCCCAGCAAGGCACAGGACAGCCCCCACCACAGACTTCTCTGGCCCCAAATGTTAATACTGTTGCTGTTGAGAAGCACTGGTCTAGAGGCTAGCAATGTTTGACTGGTCGACAGCACTGGTGAGGCCGTTTTTCTTGTGGAAGAATCTAGATGGTCTCCCTGCCTAAATGCATTTCACACAGTCCACATGTTAGGACAGATCATCCACAGGCCAAATTTGGCTTACAACTGTGTTCTGTTTGGCCAGCGGTGTTCAAGCTTTCAAAAAGTGTGCTGCCAACACTAAAAATGAAAGTGTCTGGATTTCTGCCTTGTCTTGAACAATCAGAAGACCTGACAACACTGGTTTCTTATTATGCTGAGGGAAATGGTATGTAAACTATTCAACAACTGGTATAGCAGGACAGCAGCCACTCAGAATGCAGGCCCGACTGTCCACCATGAAAGACAGTGACAGTCCCCAGGGAGAGATGCCAGCCCAGTCACTGGCACCACCAGGCAGAGCTGACGAGTGGCTGCCTCTCGGGAGCGGAGGGCACTCTCTACCCCTCCGTCCTGTGGCCTCCCTCCCAGGGCTTGTCTGTGTCATCGCCTGACTCCGATGTTTTCCTTATGCAGACTTCATGGGTAAATGAAGTCTTCGTCAAAAGTGAGAACATAAGAAATAAAGACTGCCTGTTTTCACACACAAAAAAGGTTACTTGCCTACTTCTCTAGTTAAGTTCTATGTTTAGCACCTGTGATCTTTGAATTTGTGGCTGCAAGCGGCTTAAACAAGTTCTCTTTTAAAATGCAGAAATTCTCCTGAAGGACTAAGGCTGGTGGGAACTTTACTTTCTACACAGGCCCCTTTGCCTTCCTCTTGTTGTAGAGCTAAGGTCTTCTTGAGGAAAGGGTGTTGGAGAATAAAATGAATAAAGTGAATTTGGTTGGTGGGACTCTGGCAAAGCAGCTATTGCAAACTTGGGGCCTTGGATAGTGGCTTTCCTTGCTCCTTCCAGAGGTGGGTGGAGGGCAGAAGGTGCTGCTGGTCCTCCCAGCTCTATCTCCATACTCATTTCCTGTCTACACCGCTGGAGGCACAGAGATTTCCAGAAAGGGGGGGTTCAACACTTGGGTGGAGTTTGCTCAGAGTTCAGCCCCACGGCATTAGAAAGGCAGGCATAGAGGGCATCAGGAGACAGAGGAAAGGAGCAAAAGAGACATTGCAAGGTGCCAAAGAACCCCTGCTCGCAGGCCGACTCAAGGCAGTGGCCGCTGGGTGCTACAGACAAACACTGGAGTCTTCTAATGCCTTCCCTCAGACAGTCACTCACACACATGGTAATCTGGGTGGAATCAAGCCTTGAGCTAAAGCATAAATGCTTGGCTTGTGCCCTCTGCCTTTTTGCCGAGGGGACTTTAAAAGCATTCCTGACCCCTCTGAAGGTTTAACCTCAGTTGTCCAGGAGCAGAGCACGCATTCTGCCCTGAATGTTCTTCTGGTGTGAGAGAATGTTTTCCCCATTCGGTACTGAAAGGAAACCCCTGGCTTCTCATGTGCATGGCTACCTTAAGGAGAAAAGTATGCACAAGGAGGATAATGGAGGACAAAGCCTTTGACACTAACTTAACATCAACAACAGTCACTTATCAAACTTTGTTATGTACCAAGCACTGTGCTAGACAGTTTACACATTACCATTTCTGATTCTCCCAAGGGTCCCACTAAGGAGGTGTAGTTTTTTCCATTTTATAGATGATAAAACATGCCCCAACTAGTCCAAGATCATGTGGCCGAGAGCCAATCTTGACTTGTTTCAGGTCAAAGTCTACACTCATTCGTCCCCAAGATCTCCTACCCAAGACCCCTCTAATTTCAGGGGTCACATTGACAGGTAAGCGGGAGGCCCACGGCAAGTCTCAGCTGCCAGCGTCCTCTCAGCCCCTCCTCCCCGGCTCTTACTTGGCCTGTTTGAATGACACTTTGGGAGAAGCAGGGGCAAGTCTCTCCTTTGAGAGCGTAATGACCAGCATTATGTCCCCAAGACATTTTCTAACTTCAGTCACTGTAATCATAGCTACTCGCTATTGAACATCTACTTTCCAAGTATTGGGCAATGCTCTTTATAAAGGTGATCTTTAATTTCTTTCCCTCATTTTTCAAATATTAAAGTTCAGACAAGTTAGGTTGCCTGCCTGATGTCACAAAGGCGAGCAAGTGACAGTGTCAAATTTGCACCCAAAACTCTCTGACCTCACTTCCATAGTATTTCTACTCCACTCTGTTGTCTACTTTTTTCATAATATGGTCTGGGAAACCCAGTGCTGGGTTAGTCCCTAAATCTTGCCTGCTGCAGTTGGAAAGAACCCATGGTGCATTTGATCGTGGTTTTAGAATAATCCCATTTCTGTGTGCCCACTGGGAATTTCTACGGGTCTGTTGATCTGTACAGCTTCCTCCTTTGGGTGGTTTGCAAAGGGCACCTGTGGCTGGATTCCCCAAAGCCATGCCTCCCCTAAGAGGCACTGAAGCCCTTCTTGGGCTGCACAGAGGAGGCTGAAGGGGGAAGGAGGCAAACATAAGATGTTGACACTTCCCTCTTCTCCATCTCCCTGCCCCTCATTCTTATCAGGGAATATCTCAAAAGGTCCTGAGATCTACTTCTTTTGGAACTTAAAGTGAAGTGTGTGGTTGCGCCACTGAGCCCCAGGGTGAAGGAAAGGGAAAGCAATGCTAGAGCCAGTTGGTGTGAAGGAACTCAGCTCTCACCTTGGTAAATGTGAGATTCACAAATCCGCCTTGGAAATTCAAGAGGAGGTTGGATTTTGGAGAGCCACAGTTCCCAGAGGCTTGTGTTGTGTTGGGATCGATGTTGAAGTATCTCTGAGGTGAAAAAACCTAAGCCAAATGAAACAGATCAGATCAAGGAGATGTAGAAGAAAACTATAGCTAGGGAACCAGAAGCAAAGGCTAGTAAGTGAGTCTGAAACATTCCCTTGAAAGTTTCAAAGTCCCCAGAAAACTCCTATCATTTCCAAACTGATTTATATTCAAAAGAGTTTTTAAAGGAGTTCTCCCACAGAAACAGTTCCTTGATAGATAATTTATAGCCAATCTTATCCTGATATACTGCACCCAATTTAATTTTTGTTAAGTAAAACATGTTAAAAGGTACTACAGGAAAGCATTTGCTGTCTAATGTATTGAGTTTCAAATGAAAACCTGAATGTGGAAGTTTTATAAAGCCTGTGCAAAAAAAGAAAGTATTACTTTTATGGTGATGCCTTTAGTAAAGCAAATAATCCCAGCCCTACCCCCACCCCTTCTAATCTTGTTTTTAATATGGATTTTTTTATACTAATGTCACAGCTGGCTAGAACCATGGAGACTAATCCAAATCTCTTACTTCACAGGAAAGTTGCTGAAGTTTGCAGTTATCAGGAGGGATAAGGCCAGGTTGGGCTCAACACTGAACTCACCCTAACACTCTGCCCACATTGGCTAAAACTAAGAGGTGTGCACAGTTACAATTTGGGTGCGTGCCTTCCTCTATCTAGTCACTATCATTTTCTGGTTTTATATGTATCCTAAGACAGATTCACCATTTTTTAAATATAAAGTTTATTCATTTATTTTGAGAAAGAGAGAGGGCTTGTGGGGGGAGGGCAGAGCCAGCCCAGAGCCCAACTCAAGGCTTGAATTCACGAACTGTGAGATTACAACCCAGGTGGAAATCAAGAGTCAGTCGCTCAACCGACTGAGCCATCCAGGCACCCCCAAACAGATTCACCTTTTCATGGGGCACCTTGGAGAAAGAGGAGTTTGCAACTCTTTGTTTCATTAAAATATGACACAAGATGCAGGGGAATGTTTATTCTTAGCAAGACACACTGCACTCAAACTTTTTGAAGATAGTTCTATGGCCCCGACTTACCGACTCTGTGTCTTGAACCGTTAGCTCTATCCCCATCTCTGCTTTGATACAGAGCCTGCTTCCATTTAGAACTTGATAAATTCCGGTCTTGGGTGATGAAGGCTGAGGTGCCAGAGTGGGCCCAGGAGCCATGGTGGCAGGTGAGGCCGTCTGGGTGGTATTGTGTGCAGGTGGGGTGTGCGTGGGTGGTGAGGGGGACAACGTCGCTGGAAGGTTGGTCTGGTTACTGGGTTGGGTGCTTTTCCTAGCTGTGGGGCAGTTTCCTGTTGTGTGGGCTGGTGGGGTGATGGTGGGTGGCAGTGAACCTGGCGGTGCCCTGGAGCCAATGGAAGCCTCGGTGCCTGGAGCAGTTGTGTCTGAGTTACTGGGTGTGACCAGGGTTGTGACTAGGGTGTGAATCCTGGGGCTGGTAGATGGGGTACTGTTTATAGTTACCAAGGAAGTTGTTCCTAGAGTTTTTATTGTGACTGGGGGCTCAGAGCTGGGGGTTGTGGCAGCTCTTTGAGAGGTGACATGACCATCCGTTGATCTTGCTGCTGAAGTTTTGGGAGGTACTTGGTGAGTTGGTTGCAGGAAAGGTTTTGCTATGGCTTGCACTGTTGCTGCGGTTGTAGGTTGATATTCCGCAGTTTCTGGAAACACTTTTGCTCTTGTTTGGCTGCCATAATGCAAAATCACTGCAGATTAGGAAACAAAAGTGTTACCACACTCATAGCTCACATTAGTGAGTCTCTCCTGTACCCCCATTTTAGTGTTGCTTCACTACAAATTAACATGCATTTATTTATTTACATTTCTCTTTGAGACTCTGACTTTGTTGCCTTCATATACATATACTCAGAAATGTGACTGCTAGATCACATGGTAGTTCTACTTCAAATTTTGTCATTTTCTTTCTTTAAGTTTATTATTTATTTATTTTTAGTTTTTTAATGTTTATTTTTTGAGAGAGCTAGCACGCGCACACGAGGGAGGGGCAGAGAGAGAGGGAAACAAGAATCTGAAGCAAGCTTCAGGCTTTGAGATGTCTGCACAGAGCCCGATGTGGGGCTCGAACCCACAAACTGTGAGATCATGACCTGAGCCGAAGTCGGATGCTTAAGCAACTGAGCCACTCAGGCGCCCCTGAATTCTTTTAAAGATAAATATGATTTATTTTATTTTTTCCAAACATGCTCAATTTACTTTTAAAAAGGAACACACATATATTTAGATTTGGGGGAAATTTACAAGGATATAACAGTGAAGTGAAGACCACCAAAGATTCTACCATGAAGCCACAATTTCAAAGGTCGACTTGCACCCATGTTTTTTATAGAATCGTGATCACACACATATTCTTCTGCATCCAACTCCTTTGTATGAGGTGCGGTACTAACACCACAGAGTGATCATGCTTAGCTAGATATCTAAGTGCTGATGCTCCTTCATTCCCCATCTTTCAGTGTGAATCCAGAGAGTTCGTCGCAGACAGTGCTTCTGGGTGGGGTGCTGCTGTGATGCCCTGATAGAGCTGGACAGCATGAAGGGTGGTAATAAACCCTTATACAGAGTTTTATACTTTGCATACAATCATACAACCCCAGGTTTGAAAGTCCAAACCCTAATATGATGTACCTATGAATATTTGTCATGTGTTCATCCAATGTATGCATGATTATCTCCAATGGTAGGAGATTCATTTCCTTTCCAATTTTATTTTGCTGCCGGTTTTTAAGTATATTTATTTTGGGGGATGGAGGAACAGAGAGAGGGAGTGGGGGGGAAAGAGAATCCCAAGCAGGCTCAGCAGGTTTCATACTACCAGTGGAGAGGCGTCACACAAGGCTCAAAGTCACAAACTGTTAAGATCATGACCTGAGCTGAAATCAAGACTTGGGCACTTAACTCCAGCATCCCTTGCTGCCAGTTTTTGTAAATACAGATCAGTTTGTGTCTGGTTCCTGATGTTTGCTTAACCTCTTGAATGGCTCAGCCTTCCTCAGCTAGGAAAGAAAATTAAGCCCTAATTAAGCCCTAATTGCTCTGACACATTTGGTGGGCTATCCTTTATAGTTTGGTTTAAATGCCAGCTCTTCAGAGAGTCTTCTCTGTCATCCTTAAATTAGCTCCCCACTCCACAATTTCACATCACCATGTTATACTCATTGCCTGCACTGCACTAATCACAACTTGTAATTATGTAAGGGGATGGTACTGACATATTTAATAGTAAGCCTGGCCAGACAGCGTGTAACAGCACTATGATTGCCCTGATTATATTTTATTTATTGGTTTATTTATTGACTGTTCATCTCTCCCACAAGATTAAAAGTAACTTCAACGTGGGAATGGTGTATTTTTTTCACCACCAGTGCCTATGCATGGGAAGTGTTCATATGAACTGGATGAGTAGATGACTGGATGGGTAAATGAGGATAATAGGACTGAATAGCATTGTAGACTTTCTAGGATTATTGTAAGGCTCAAACGAGTTGGTTTAAGTGAAGTCTTCCTAGACCATTAAGCATACCTGGAGTGTGTGTTACTGTCACAGGTTCTCTCCTGGACCATCTCTCTTTTGTTTTTTATTTTTTATATATGTATTTTTAATTTAAATTTTAGTTAGTTAGCATACAGTGCAATATTGGTTTCAGGAGTAGAATTCAGTGATTCATCACTTACATACAGCACTCAGTACTTATCATAAGTGTCTCTTTGGACATCTCTGGAGGGTAGAAGGCCTCTGGCTCTTTTCAACCCTAATAGTTCTATCCTTGGCTCCTCCCACACACACAGCAAATCAGAAAACTGGAAAAAAATGCAGATGACATTCCTTGAGAGTTTATGATCAGGCTCACTGAGAGGCGGCTTTGTGTCTTCCACACTGGTTTCATTGTATTTGCTCACTGTATTTACACTCGCTGGAGCTGGAGCTCCCCAGTGCTGGCCAGTGACTTGGAAAGGGGATCACTCTATGCTGGTGTCTCATGTCTAATCAGAATCATCCATAAACTCCTCTACTATCTCCCGTTTTCATTCACTACATTTCTAAGTGGACACTTCTCTTATAATAATAGCAATAAAATTTCCAAGTTACTGGGTACTAACGATACGGCAGGCCTTAGATCAAGGGTTATCTTTCACCAACTCCTCTCAAAAAACCCTCTGATGGGTTCTATCTTTATCTGTTTTTCAGAGGATGAAACTCAGGTTTAGAAAAATCCCATCAACTTGACCATAATCTTACAACTAGTAAATTCTGGAAGTGAGACTTGAGCTCCTGTCTGAACCAAAGCCTGCCCTTGGATTTGGGATGTGTGGATGTGGTGTGCATCACTAGGAAGAATGGTGAGCAAAGAGACAAAAACAGAGAAGAGAAGAATAGTAGGGTATTTCTCCAGTGATCCCAATTCACCAAACCCTCATAATGGTGGTCCGTGGTGAGGTTTTTCAAAGGCTCAGATGCTAAAATAGTGGTAATTTTCCAGAAGAAAAGTTCTAACTTCAAGCCCACTTATGAAATATTTCTATACAGCTGGCGTGAAAAATGAGAAAGACAAAAGTAACACTTAAGATTGCCTTGAACGACCTTCTAGAAAGGCTCATTAATGACATTATGTGAGACTATTATTAAATGATTTTTTTGTATCTAAAATGTTCATTTAGATAATTTGAAATGTATGATACGTGAGAGTTGTGGATTTTATGGGCTGTAGCTTTACTTTGCAACCTTCATTTTTTATGCCTACATTGTAGAATTTGGAGCAAGACTTTCCCTTTCCAGGCTGTTAAGAAGGTTGACAGTTGTGGAAGATTTACTTTCACAGTTTATCTGAGCTAAGCTTGAGTTGCTGGTTCCTCAGTCATGACCACAACAGAAACCCCAATAAGTTTATACTATGACTATGGAGAAAGAGAATTCACTCCAGATGTACTTTCCAGGAATATCTTGTAGTGTTAAGCAAAGATTGATTCAGAGAATTCTGGGAGACTAGAAACCATTTGCCTTTTGTTCTCTTAGGGAGATCAGTAGATCCTTGATAAAATCTCACTGTGCACAGCTTATGCTTATGAGCTAAAGCAAATCTTTAGCACTGAGTAGCACACCCTTTAAAAGGGGGAGCCTTTCTCATAGTGTAATTAAAAGTCCTCTCTCAGTAGTGATGAGTGAACTCAAACAAGGGGGAAAAGCACATTGGTCATTCATGAATGCACAGCATCCCAAACAGGACAAGATAACTTATGGCACCCATCAAGATGAGATTGGTGTACAGGAAGTATTTGTGGGGTGGCTGGAGGTGATGGCAGTCCATGATGTCTTGGTATGGTGTGTGGCTTTGTGGTGGGCAGAAGGCTGGGCCGGCGGGTGGCTGGACCAAAAGTGTCAGAATGTGTTACAGATTGAACCAGACTGTGTTCCCAGATAGAACTGGGACATGTTGTTCTAATAGTCTTCTCCTTACCCTCTGTGGCTTCTCCCCTCTCCCCCCGCGCCTCCATCTCCCTGTAGAACTGTGGAGTATAAGAGATGGGCAAGAATTAGATGGATAACTGACAGGAGTAGGATGCTGTGCATTAAAAAAAAATATTCTAGAAAGTTCAAACGTTTGTTAGGTACTTAATAGAAATTATATTATGCCAAATATACTGTTTTGTAAAATCTATGTATATGACCACACATATGTGACCAATCTTTGTCAAAATTGGGTCACAGTTCTTAAACAGGACCTTTGACCCTGTAAAGGTTTAGTTTAGTTCAACAGTCTGTCTGAGACCCATGAAGAGGGCAGTGGGCAGAAGTGAGGGCAAGACATAGCTCAGAATCTGTCCCAACTCTTCCTCTACTCAAAAGAACACAGCTATGGAGTTCATAGGCTGATTTGTCAAGCCCACACCCCCAATCTCCCAGCATCTTCTCTCCAGGATTCAGGAGACTCAGCCAACAAGCACCCCAGGACTGAGACCTGGACTTCTCTAGATGATGAGGTGCATGAGGAGGTGTGAGAAGGTTTGGAATCCCCTACAACCCACAGGAGCTGAGAGATGACTCATCAGCCCAACCCTGGTAAAGTCAGTGACCATGCAAGGGCTTTTTCTCTAGGTACTTTCCAGATGGCTGGTCCTTCCCAGATAGCATTTGTTTGGTTTCCCAGCCACACCCAATTCAACAGATCTGAGGAGTTTCTCCGGAGCCAAGCTCCATGCCAGGCATGGAGTCTTTGTTCTCAGGAGTTCAAAGCTTTGTGAGGCAGACACATAAATGAACCACACTCCATGATGTTAGAAGAGTTATTATAGAAGGAGGTCCTGGGTGCTATGGGGGGTGGTGGGGAATCCAACACCAGGAAAATTCTTTAGTCAGACAAGAAAGTAAGTGGTATCCCAGACAGGATGAAAAGTACATGCAAAGAAAGGCACGGGGTCTTCAGAGCCTGGTATATCTGGAGAATAGCAAGGGGATAAGTATCATGGGGACATAAGAAGGAGGGAAGTGAGGTAAGGGGCCAGGAGGGAACAGGCTTGGCAGATCTTGGAAGCTATCCTTTGTCTGCAGTTGGGAACACAGTTGGGAAGTAAATGGAGCCCTGTGGCCATATTCAGGGGCAGGGAACTGAATTTAGTCCCCAGATACTTTCTCTGGCACCTCCCCAGGCAGCAGAAGCAGCCCCAGCTGGGTGCAGCAGGATGACTGTTTCCAGCACAATTTAACCTTCAGTCTGTAGCCAAAAGATGTAAACCTTCTCTCTGTTACTCTCCTGTGGGACCTGAGAGTCAAAAGGAACCCTCATAAAGAAGGGGCTCCAGTCCTGTGGCATAGACTGCTGGCTAACTACTCCCAAATCCAGTCTCCCCCTTTTCCTTAGTAACAGAACTGAAAATTCAAGCTGAGTTCTTGATGCCTGGAATAGAGAACCCTGCCTCCAAAATTTTTTTTTTTTTTTTTTTTTTTTTGCTGGGTGGGAATGTGTGACTGCATTTAAGCCAAAGCAATAGAAGTGGTAGGGTTATGTGGGGGTTCCAGGAGGGCTGCTCAAAGGGACCTCAGTCACCTTCGAGACCTCGCTATTGCCTTTCTGTTTTCCTTTTCAAACCAGCCTGCAACTTGTATGTGATGGTTGGAGGTGCAGCAGACACTCAGAACCATGAAAAGACCTTGCAGGTGAACATCACACGTAGGAGGGTGGGCCATAATAATGAGCCCCTCACTACACCTGGTGTGAATTCTTTTGGACTTGTCTTCACATGAAGGAGAAACATTATCTTGTTTATTTTGCTTTTTTTTTTTTTTGCCTACCATGAACAGCTGAATCTAAATGCAACTGATACAAACTTAAATCCCCTCATTTTATGAGGGAAGTATTTGTTGCCAGGGAAGCAAAGTGACTGGATAAAGATCATAGAGCCAGTTTACCTTGGAGCTAGGTCTCTCCTACCAAAATGTCCAAAGGTTTTTGCTCGTGTCCAGTTGAACAAGTATGTGCTGACCTATGCATACAGGGCCGTGTGATGCAGGGGCACAGAACATGGACCCTGACACCAGGCTTCTTGGATGCAAATCTCAGCCTGCCCCTTGCTAACAGAGTGACCATGAGCAATTCCCTAACCTGCCTCAGCACCCTCATCTGGCCTCATGTGGCCCCTCCACATACTTCACTCACTCAGTTCACCCTAGAGAATTTGTAGCTCAGAGAGGAAAGGGCAGTGTATGCCCATGAATTTATTGAGCTCTCATTGCATTTATGCCCCTGCGAGCCTTCTAGCACTGTCTGAACTGGTGCTCACACACAGGTTAAGGAAGGTTACTGCTAGACTGAGATCTTTTGCTTTTTTATTAGCTTAGATTTTGCCTTTTGCCTCCAGAAGAATGTGAAAGTCTACTTCTGAAAACCTGGCAGAAGTAAAACAGCCTGGATTAGGACACTGGCCTGACTCTTCATCCAACTTCTCTGACAGTTCATGTTGTAGTCAAGTGCCTCTGCACCCCACTGTAAGCATGTTAGCAGGGCCATATGGACAGAGTTGGTTTCCTCACGTGTTCAACTCAGTGCTTCTAGAAGAAATTGTGGATTAACCATCACCTAGATAATAGTACACAAGAAGACTCAATGTTCAAGGGAGAAAAAGCTCTTCATAATAGCAGAGGATGGGCACACAAAAGAATCATTAAGAGCTCAGTTTCCCAGGGGGTGCTGAGTGGCTCAGTCAGTTAAGCATCCAACTCTTGGTTTTGGCTCAGGTCACACGATGTGAGATGGAGCTCAGAGTAGGGCTCCATGCTGACAGCACTGAGCCTCCTTGGGACTCTCTCTCCCCTCTTTCTGCCCCACCCCACCCCTCCCCCCACTCACTCTCTCTGTCTCAGAATAAATAAACAAACTTAAAAAAAAAAAAAGCTCAGTTTCCCAGACAGCTTCTCTGATCTGAATTATAATAATACTTAAAAAAAATTCTTGACTCCTTGGCTTACAACTCTCTGAAATGGCATAATTTGTCAGACCACATCTCATTCACCTTCACACTTCACTGTTTATATATAAACACAGCACTTCCGTTTAAGATAAACTGGAAAAGCAAAGCATAATGTGCTTTTCCTGGACAGTATGGCAAGAGCCCCATCTCTAAGCCCCTGATCAATTCTCCACCTCTTAACTCTGATTACTACAAACTTTCCCTTCATAAGGTGCCCAGAACCCATCTGGGAACCAGGTAGAGTGTCACTGTCTTCTGGAGTTGATACATACTCTACCAGACTCACTGACAACAAGCCAAAAGTGTGAAAGCTTTTGGGGAAAAAAATGAAAGCGTGCTGTATGCATTGAGGAGATATTCCATGCCAAACACCTACAGTTGCTAAAGCCATTCAGCTATCTCCAGTCTATCCTGTCTTACCTTTCAGTGGCACTAGCATGCATTTGGATTTAATAGGACCAGAGATAGCAGGTCACCGCGGACAGCCATGGGTGTCACTCACCAGCCAGGGCCATGAAGAGCACTACTGCTGCAGAGAGCTGCCAGGGCATGACTGGGAGCCAGAGAGGAGCTGCGGCCTCACCGAGGGCTGGCTCTGTTGCGCACTGCCACCACACTCCGCACTTCTCAGTCTCTGAATAGTACGAGGATAATTCCAGAGCAGGCTCCAGGAACAAAGAAGACACCTCTCTTTGCCCCTCATTCATTTGTGGCAGAGAAACCAACGTCACTTTCATTATGAGAAGTAGTAGCTGAAACTCCCTACCAAGTGGTACGCTGAGTGGGGAGGAAAACCAGAAGTGGCCCTTGTGTGAAAGCAGCCACTTTCATCTCTGCCTTTAGTGTTTGTGAGGGGTGGGGACCATGCCCTCTCCCCTACTCCAGCCAAGGTGAAGGGCATCTGAAACCATTTCTCCACAAGAGGTGGAGGACCTGTGGCAGTGCCAGCTTCCTTTTCTCGTAAGTTGGGTTTCCATTTTTCTCTAAGATCTTAAGTACATTTCTGTAAACCCAAAGACTCTCCTCGGCCAGGAGAAAACCAACCTCTCAGTCATGAAGGTGAGCAGGAGTCTTCAAACTCGGTGGCTAGAGCACTGCCTCTGTGTGCATTCATGAAAAGTCTGAGGTAACTCTGCTCTATGCCCTTGGCCACCTCACCTTTTAGGGACCATAAGTCTGTGCCCTAAGTACAACTTTCAGAGTCAGGGAGAGCTGCGTTTGAATCTGACCTCCAATGGTATGACCTTGGGTAATGCCTTTGAGCCTCAGTTTCTTCTGCTGTACAACAGGCATGATATTGCCTATTCTCAGGTGGTTTACCTGGGACATAAGAAATACTCAGTATCTTGGAAAGGCAACCTTCCCATGTCCTAGCTCCTTCCTCTTCTAATTAGACTAAACAATATCCTAAGGCTGTGAGTCCCAGTGAGGAATACACATTTAGGAAGTATATTAGGATACCCTCTTGAATACTAGGCTTAGGGCTTTCAGCTTAGTCTCAAATAATTTCCTGAAAAACAACTTTGGCTACAATGATTTGATCTTACTATGTTGCTCTAAACACTCTAATCAAGCAAGTTTACCAAAGAAAATCAGGTGTTTCCAAATTGAATTTTTTATGGTGGAAGGTGAAGATTAATGTGTATCAGTTGATCTAATTTTAGCAACTTTGGACTAATATTTTGGACTTTCAGTCAATTTATTCAACAGACAACAATTAAGCAGATACTATATGCCAGACACTCTTCTTACTCCATTTAAGCCCTACAGCCACCCTATATGGGCACAATTATCATTGTTGTCCCATTTCACAGATGGGGAAACTGAGCACTGAGAGGTTAACCAAAGTCACTTAGGTAATAAATGAAGAAGTTGAGTTGTGAATCCAGTTTGGCTTGAGAGTCTAGGATTTTAAGCACTATGTTGTACTAGTACTACTGCTGAAGAGGTGTTCCAGACTAGAATATAATATGAACTTTCAAGTTGCTTATTGCCTAGTTGAGAAATAATATTTATTAATATACACTAATAACCAGAGTGACTGATCAATTGTTTGCTGGTTAGAGCTACACTAGATGAGGAAAAGAATAGTCAGAGATTGTCTGGTCCTGCCCCGGCTGGCGGGGCGGTAAATCAGGTCTGTTCCTGAGGGAGGGAGAGAGAGTAGGGCAGGAAGGGGCACACAGAGAGTGAGGCAAGACAAGCGATTTCTGATCAAGCCCAATTTATTAAGAAAAATTCCACACCTTTATAGGGTTTGGGGTGGGGAAACTGACCCAGGTTGGTTGCCAGGTAAAGGAGTCAAATGGTTATTAGAAAAAGGAGAAAATGAAACTGAAACTCCAAGCACAGCATCAAAAGGAGAGCCCAGACTTGTGGTCTGCAACACTGGGCAGGGGTGCTTGACACTGCATAAGCCCGAATGCGGTTGATCTTTTGTTCAATTTGGTTTCTCCCGTCTGGCCCAGTCTGGCCGTCTCCAATGCCTGGATCAGGAAATGCGCTCTCCTGGCCTCTAGATATTAATCTTATTTTTTTGGCCGGACCCCATAGAGAGTGACATATCCTTGCCTGAGGCGGCTGAACTCAGCAGCTCCCTACAAGAGATGACCTGGCAGTTGTTGGACCTTGGAGAGACTTAAAAGTCATAGAGGATGTGGATTATTGGAGAATACCAATAATAAAACACTTATATTATTATTATTAATAGCACAAATGATATAATAATAAGTATTATATTCTTATTATTTATTTCTATATAAGGACCCTCTACTATGTCTGGCACTGATGTGGAAACTGAAACACCCAGCATCATACAATAGGTTAAGATTTGCATCATGCCTGTCTAGCCCTGAAGTCTGTGCCCTTTTTCCTGGCACACCAGAAGCAAAACCTCCTGAGTGGTTATGAGCCTGACTGGAGGGTACTGGGAACAGTGGGGAATATGGCTGGATCATCAAGTTAGTGTCATTTTGGAAAGACCAAAAAGCTGGACTGAGGAGTTCAGCCTCCAGCCAAGAGGTCATGGGGGCCACTGAACATTTTGAAGAACTTGTTCATGGTTAGTTAGCCTGACCATGGTAAAAGCTCTGTGGCTTCTGGGGGAGAAGGCTCAACTGTTAATCCAGTCAACATTTCCTGGAGAATGTCTGGAACCAATCTCCAGAGCAGATCAGAGGGTCAGAGTCTTGGAACTGTTTTTCAGCATTCCTGGCTTTAACTAGAGAAGAGATGCCACAGCTAGGTGTAACAGAAGCTATTGGAAAATTAGCAAATAAGAGTGAATCTAGACATTCCAGCCTCGGACCCTAATCTAAGCAGAGCTCTCTCTCTCTCTATCCATGATCTCACTTTGTGGCTCTCAGGTATCCCTTGTACCTTTCACAACTTGTAATAAATCCTCAAAGTTCCTGATGGTTTCTTACTGAAGTGCATCCTGGAGTCATAGTAAGAACCACAGGGGCCTGTCCAGCCCCAATATCAGCCCCTGTAGGGAGAAACATCTGTGGGGCCTCTCTATGAGCAATGCAGTCCAGGTGAGTGCCGCAGGCATTTCTAGGCTAAGGCCAACACAACACGGGTGGGGGAGGGAACACACAATTCAGCCCATAAGGGTGGTCTGCCTTCTTTTTTTTTTTTCTTTTTTAAAAAATATTTTTTTTAATGTTTTATTTATTTTTGATACAGAGAGAGACAGAGTATGAGAGGGGGAAGGTCAGAGAGAGAAGGAGACACAGAACCAGAAGCAGGCTCCAGGCTCTGAGCTAGCTGTCAGCACATAGCCTGATGCGGGGCTCGAACCCACGAACATGAGATCTGACCTGAGCCAAAGTTGGAGGCTTAACCGACTGAGCCACCCAGGTGCCCCTGGTCTGCCTTCTTAAATGTTCTGTGTACACTTAGGAGCAATGTGTCTATTCTTCTGTTGTTGTATTTAATGTTCTGTAAATGTTAATTAGGTTAAGTTGGTTGATAGTGTTATTCAAATATTCTATAGTCTTCCTGATTTTATTTTTAATTTCATTTTATCAATTCTCGCAAAAGAGGAGTTGAAATATCTGAAATTATGAATTTGTTTATTTCTCTTTGTAATTCTGTTTTTGCTTTGTGTATTCTAAAGCTCTGTCACTGTTGTGTAAACATTTAGGATTGCTATATCCTCTGGAAGGATTAACCACCTTAACATTTTTTAATGATCTTCTTTATTTTGGTCATATTCTTTATTCTGAGACCCACTTTGTTTTGGATTAACATGGTCATTCTTTTTTTTTTTTTTTTTTTTGGATTAGTGCTAACACTTTTTCCATTCTTTTACTTTTAATCTATTTGTGTCTTTATACTGCTAACAGATAAACTGAGGCATATTAAAATTTTTATTTATTTGAGCAAAAATCTACTCAAATAGGGCAGTGACAAAGCAGAAGTGATTAGGAGTGCTCACTCTCAGGAACTAGCACAAAGATGGTTAGAGAAGAGGTGGAAGCAAAGAAATTATTTGATTGGCTACAGCCTAATTGGTTGCATTACTTGAGAAAATCTGGTTGGCTGTTTGTGATTGGTTGTGCTTTGGTTTCAGCTTCCTAACCTTGAGGCATTATAGGCATAGGTTTGGTTTGCCTGTCTCTGCTACTAAGACATTAAAGCCACTTCAGTCTAATAGCCTCCTTGTTTAATTACTCTAACAATACTGAAAGTGGGTTTCTTTAAGCAGGCCACAAGGACGGTGTTTTTTTTTTTAATATCCATTTGACAAGACTCCTTTTTTAAAAAAACTATTTACTTATTTATTTATCTATTTATTTATTTCCTTGAGAGAGAATGAGAGAATCTCTCCAGCTCAGCATGGAGCCTGATGTGGGGCATGATCCCAAGACCCTGGGGTCATAATCTGAACCGAAATCAAGAGTTAGACCCTCACCCCACTGAGCAACCCAGATGCCTGGTAATTACTCCTTTTTCAATGAGGTATTAATACCATATGATTATTGATATGGTCATGTTTATATATACCACCTTGGGCATTGTTTTCTATTTTTCCTACCTGTTCCCGGTTTCATTTCTCTTCTTTCTCTATCAACTCTTGTATTAGTTGCATATTTTAAATTCCATTTTCTCTCATTTGTTGGATTGTTATAACTCGAATGTTTTTTAGTGTTTGCTTTAGAGCTTATTGTATATATCTTTAATTATCACAATGTTATCTTCAAATGATTCTATAACACTTCACATATTATATAGGAAACTTACAACAGTATACTTCAATTTCTTCCCTCCTGGCCTCAGTTTTATTGTTGTCATACATTTTAATTCTGCATTTATTCTAAACTCAACATATAGTTATTTTTAATTTAAACCATCAATCATCATTTAAAGAGACATAAATAATAGAGGGAAAAAGCTTTTGTACTTACTCACGTGATTATGATTTCTCACATTCTTCATTCCTCTGTGCAGATCCCTGGTCTGCTGTTGCTGTAGTTACTTCCAGTTCCTCAGGCATTACCTGTGCTAAGGGTATGGACATGTCCGCTCCACCCTCAGTGTGGGTCTTCCCTGGGGTCAGTCAGGGAGCCTCTCTCAGCAGGCACCTGGGGCTCTTCCCGCAGTCTCCCTCTGTTGCTTGTGAGCCGATGTTTGGAGGGTGAGTGCTCAGTTCTGAGTCTCAGTCATGCAGGCATTAGGCCCCCAGGTCTTGGGGTGGGAGGCTGTGTGTGACCTTCAAAGTTTCTCTCCTCCCCCCACCAGCAGTTCTGGACCTGGTACCTATTCCTGTCTCTCCCCCAGGATCAGGGATTTGGTTTTTATTCTGTTGTCTTTCCTCAGTTCCAGTTGAATTTACCAGACTTCTAAGGCTGTTTATTGCCCTTCTTTCAGCACTTGGTTCTGTTTTGTTCTATAGGAAGATAAGGAAATAGGATCTGAGCATAATTTCATGCCTTTTCTACAACAACTGATATTCCCTTCTCCTGGTCTGTGACAGGAGGGTTGCTTAGGACTTTTACTAATCATTTTTGTGAGTGCCCAGTGGGGTTACTGGAAAAAGTCTGCAAGTGGATGCAAATATCCACGATATCTGTGGCCTGCAGGGTTTCCATTTTCTCTGGAAAGCCCATTAACTAAATTCTCCCTGCTAGTATATAGCAGTGCCTGCTCAGGTAAGCAAGAGCTGAAGTCCCGTCTCCCTTTGTGGGTGCCTTTTCTTAGATTTCAGGTTACAGGGTTGCTCTATGCACTGAGCTCTTTCATGGGTCCAAGAAAAGTGAATTTGCATATTTTCTAGATTTTTTGATCTTATAAGTATGAGGATGGTGCTCTTTCTAGTTTCCTACACCTCAAGCAGAAAATACTATTTTTAGAAACTGCACAGAGTTTAATTGTATGCCATTATAATGCTTATTAACGAGATCTTTATTACATATTTGTTATCTCTTTTTGCTTTGCAAACTATGCCCCAAAATTTAGCAGTTTAAAAAAACATCCATTGTCTCATAATCCTCTGGTAATGAATTCAAGAGCAGCTTAGCTGAGTTCTTCTGGCTCTGGGTCTTTCATGAAGTTTTAGTCAAGACATCAGCTGGAGCTAAAGTTATCTAAAGGCTTGACTGGGGCTGGAGGATCTAATTCCAAGGTGGCTTGTGACTGTTGGCAGGAGGCTTCAGTCCCTGCCACATGGGTCTCTCTAGAGCTGCTTCACTGTCCTCTCAATATGGTAGCTTGCTTCTTCCACAGTGAGCAATCCAAAAGAGAGAATGAGGAAGAAGCCAAAATGCTTTTTATCACCCAGTCTTGGAAATCAATTACCATCACTTCCACCACATTCTATTTATTACGGTCCCTAGTACAGCCCACACTCAAAGGGAGGGTAATTTGGCTCTGGTCTTTGAAGAGAGGAGTACCAATTTAGGGATAAATTTTAACACTATCACAGACATTTAGGGTGTTCCCCATCTCTCACTACTTGTTTTCCTGTTAAAATGAACACACCTGAACAACTTGTTCATTTGTAGGACTATATCATTAAAATGAATTCCTAGAAGTGGAATTGCTAGGTCAAGTCATATACATATTTTTAAATGTTGAAAGCTATTACAAATTGTCTTCTAAAAAGCTTGTACTAATTTATACTTTTACCAACAGTCTGAAGGTACTGGTTTTCTTGTATTTTCTCCAACACTGAGTATTACCAGAGTTTTAAATGTTGGACATTTAATTACATGTCTGGTAATGAAAAATGAATATTTGTTGGATTTTGAATCTTTTTAAAAGTGTATTTATTTATTTTGGTGGGAGGAGGGGCAGAGAGAGGGAGAAAGAAAATCCCAGGCAGGCTCTGGCTGTCAGCACAGAGCCTGACGTGGGGCTCAAATGAACAATCTATGAGATCATGACCTGAGCCCAAATCAAGAGTCAGATGCTTAATCAACTGAGCCTCCCAGGTGCCCCTTGAATTTCTTCTTCTATGTATATTTATGTCCTTTGCCCATTTTTTCTATTATTTTTATTGATTTATAAAAGCTCTTTATATATTATGGAAAATTAGTTTTGTACCTATCTTTTGAAAATGTGTTTAAGTTTTGAATTAATTGTTCCTTTTTTCTATGTTTGTTTTTACCTCCTATGTAGTCTGAATTGTCAAGGTTTTCTTTTGTAGATTCTTGTTTTCGTTTTTGCCTAGAAAAGTTTTACTCTATTCAAAATAATTTTTAAATGTTTTGACTTGCATGATTTCCTTAAGTCACATAATTGAACATGAAAAATTTTAAGAGCTTATCCTCGGGGTGCCTGGGTGGCTCAGTCAGTTAAGCATCTGACTTCGGCTCAGGTCATGATCTCATGGTTCGTGTGCTGAAAGCTAGCTCAGAGCCTGGAACCTGCTTCAGATTCTGTGTCTCCCTCCCTCTCTGACCCTCCCCTGTCCACACTGTCTCTCTCTGTCTCTCAAAAATAAATAAAAAACATTAAAAAAATTTTAAGAGCTTATCCTCCCCACCCCCAACTCCATATTGCTATTCAGTGGTCCCAGCACCACTTTCACACATAATTCATTGTCTTTGTTCAGAACTAATTTGAAATGCCTTTTTTCATGCTTTAAATTCTGAGATGTCTTTGGGTTCATTTCAAGATACTCTACTCTGTTCCTCTGTTTGTTCATTCCCATAGTATGTGTTCTCTGGTAAGTTAAAATACTATGATATAAACCTCTAATTTTTGCTACTTTAATAGCCATTTTTGAAAGTTTATCTATACATAAAGAATGCTACCAGATTAGCATTTACAAATATTTTATAGAGAACTGGTGAAGCTGCATTTTCTATTCTCATCTGATAGTAAACCTGGAACAGTAGAGGCATTTGAAACATGTCATCTGAGTAAGCAAAAGCTAGTGTAGTAATAGAATCCTAGCCTAGGAGTTAGACAACATGGATTTTGCTTTGCTTTAGGCTGGCTAAGTGACAGTGACACAAAGTTGTCAAAGCTGTAGTTGGAGGGCACCTGGATGACTCAATTGGTTAAGCATCTGACTCAATCTCAGCTTAGGTCATGATCTCATCGTTCATGAGTTCCGGTCCCGTGTCAGGCTATGTTTGGGATTCTTCCTCTCCCTTTTTTGCTGTCCCTCCCCTGCTCTCATCCTCTCTCTCTCTCAAAATAAATAAACATTAAAAAAAAAAGCTGTGGTTGGGCAACAGCCTCTCAGCTAGGTTCCCAAGGAAAAATCAGAAGGAAGGAACGTGGGACACAAAATGACTGTGTAGAGCAGAGCAGCCTACACACACAAACCACACTGTTTCATGAGATGTAAATATTCTGTAAGTTATATTCCACAGAGAAGGATTCTGTGGTCAACTAAGTTTGGAAAATCATGCAGCGTTTCTCCTTTTCTGCTTTTAAGTAGGCTCCATGGCCAATGCAGGGCTTGAACTCCTGAAGCTGAGATCATGAGTCACATGTTCTACCAACTGAGCCAGGCCAGGTGCCCCAGGAAGTCAGGAGTTTAACAGAAATATACAGACTTCCTTCATGAAAGAGTTCTAAGTTCCTTTCATTCACTAACTCATGTCAGCCAAATGAGAAATAGAATATGTAGTATTTTTTAAATATGTTAGACAAAATTTTTTTCAGGGCACCTGAGTGGCTTGGCCAGCTGGGTGGCCGACTCTTGATCTCAGCTCAGGTCTTGATCTCAGGATCATGAGTTAAGGCCCCGCATTTAGAATCTGTGCTAGGCGTGAAACCTACTTTTAAAAAACGTGTTTTTTTTATTGTGGGATTAACTCGTTGAACTCTTACACTCTTCTGCCTAGTTTGCAAAATACACTCTGGGAAATACTGGTTTAGAGGATCTCTAACTTGGCTAATTATTTGATAAGTTGATAAGACACAACTGGTGATTAGTTCGGACTCAGACTTCAGCCAGATTTCACAGACTCAGGGCTGCTTTTAGTGAACTGCTTCAGCCAGGGTTCTCTCCTCCAGGGCTACAGCCTTCTGGCTCCTCAGCAACATGCTGAAATGCACCCCTCTAGTGGGCAACAGGCAACACTATAAAGCTACAGATGACTTAAATAACTAGTGGAAGATGGATACAAGATTTTATCTGATGGTTTTGAATTCTTTTCCATTGACTCAAATAGAAAGATGACATAAGTTTCACTCACACAAGAGCCACTTTTTTTCTTGTTTCTCTCCGAGGACACGGATAACCAGAGCAGCTGTGTGGGGCTTAGGCAAAGAAGCCAGGGTGGAAAGTCACAGCCGGCTACCATGGAGCACCTGGGGCAGCATCAGCAACGATGTCTGGCACTTCTCTGGTCGCCCACCTGTGATGCAAGATTTGTGGAGAGGCTCCTCATGTGAGGCCTGGGAGGTCTGGGCATTCAGTCTGCCGGCAACAGCGAGTGTGGCTGTTTTTGTAAATACAGAAAATGATTGGGGCCCAAAGGATTGGGAGAGTTTTGGGCTGTTGCTGTAGTGGGCTAGTGAATGGTCAAGTATCTAAGAGGATCAAAGTAATGTGTTTTCTGACTATTCGAGCAGTCAGAATCCAGAAGTTTCTTCTGTCCAGCTCCAGTACTTACATGGTCTCACTGAGAAACGTATATGGTGATTAGTAAGACAACTGGAGAGACCAAAGCAGAGAAGTGTGCTGAGAAACATATTCAAGACTGACTGTATGTATGTGTTCTATAAAAAAGGTGTGAAAACAGGGGCACCTGGGTGGCTTAGTCGGTTAAGCAACCGACTTTGGCTCAGGTCATGATCTCATGGTCTGTGGGTTTGGACCCCATGTCGAGCTCTATGCAGAGAGCTTAGAGCCTGGAGCCTGCTTTGGATTCTGTGTCTCTCTCTGTCTCTGCCCCTCCCCTCCTTGTACTCTGTCTTTCTTTCAAAAATAAAAAATAAACATAAAAAAAATTTTTTAAAGTATGAAAATATGCCATCATAGATCATGAAGGACTGTACTTTCTTTTGACTTGGTAGACGTGTCCAGTGCTGTTAACATCGTAAAGGGCTCTGTGTGCTTTAAATGCTTGGGCTGATTCACAAGCTTGGGCTGGATCTGAAGCAGGTCCCCCACTTTGGGGAGGCATGTTCGAGGGGTGCTGAATGCAGTCGCAGGCTACGGTTGGTCCAACAAGAGCTCGGTTCTCACTGTGCCGGTCTGCAGAACTCCCCTAAGAGACCCCACAGAGACTCTGCTCTGCTCCTCTCTGCCTCCTCTGCAGCTGGCATCACCCTCCTCCTTCCCCTCAGATGGTTAGATATAAGCAGCAGGAATCAAAAGACAACGGAGGGAGCAACTCACCACCAAGAGTAAGTGGGAAGGAGTGAATGGACCAAGGATGAAGCCAGGGATGAGCTGAAGAATTTCAGGATTGACAAGTCAGAGGACTTCGTAAGCTGTGGCTGGAACCCTAAGATCAGGAAGAGCATTGACTCCTGATGTCGCTTTCTACTCTCTTGCAGACTGGCTGTGAGGACCAAATGAGGTCCTACCTGCCAAGCACCAGGGGCTTTCTGAACCCTGTGGCCCTGTGGCCTCTGCCAATGCATTTCCCTGCCATGCATCACTTCTTCGTGCCTCCGTGCCTGTGCACGACCAGAATGTCGCTCTCTTCCACCTGGAGAAAATGTTTGCTCCAGGAGACCCAGCTCAGATGTCAGTCCATCCCTGACTACATCAGGAAGTCAGCGGCAGGGTTCCATGCCCCACAGGATTTGTCACACTGTGTTGTGATGATCTGTTTCCACATCTGTCTCCCTCAACTGCACGGAGAGCTTCACACTCATCTTCATACCTCCCTGGTCTCTCCTGATGCCAACACCTTCTTGAGGACAGGGGGGCTCAGGAAATAGGTATTGAGTAGAATGAACAAACAAACAAATATTCTTAAGGCCAAAATGGAACAATATAGGTTGGAAAATAATGCAAGCAGAAGGAAATAAGATTTTCTATAGGTTTGGGAAGAACTTTATTTTAGTGTGCAAATACTATTGTAGACTACAAATTTGAAACACATTCCACCAAGAAAGATACTTTGTCATTAGGAAAGGGGCACAAGAGAGTAGCTCTACAACATAACTTTCTGAAAAGTTGCAAAGAACACAGTGCTGGACAATTGTGAAGAGCCTTTCCCAATAGTCTGTCCTTTAGTCTCTGCCCTTTTCTGGCCATTAAGTCAAGGGCTTCTTTATGACAAAGTGTGATGCTTGTTTTTGTTTTCTTCAATTCTAGAGTGATTTTCTTGAGTCGCATGGGAGACAATCCCTCAGGTATTTAAGAAAGAAGTTCCCACTCCATTTCAGAAACATATCAGGGGACCAAAAACTTAACTAGATCCCACATCCAGTGAAAAGTTAAAATAAAATCACAACAATTCCTAAACTAACTAAATTCAAAACTAATACTCTAAAAGTAAACAACTCCAGAGCTCTGGGTGCTGGTTATTAGCCATGATTTCTCAGCTTCCAGCCCACCCTTCTAATCTCTGCTTTGTGGTCTGGGGTCACTCATCTTCTTTGCCAGCTGCTCCCTGTTGGCCAATAGGACAGACTGATGGGAGGACCAAGGAGGGGAGAGGCACCTTGTGGGCTGACTTCCTGCCAGCTGCCCCCTGGCAACTGCTCTTCACCCTGAGAGCAACAGCTGGTTCCAGTAGTTGCATTTGCCATTTTCCCAGCACTTCCACAACGAGCCTCATTCCCCTCACCCCTCTTCAGAGACTCCAGGACCAGCTGGCAGCACCCTCT